>NC_043760.1:4037001-4337001 GCF_902148845.1 Salarias fasciatus | reverse complement strand
AGGTACATCATCCTGCCTCTGAAGTGGGGCTGCTCGTACAGCAGCCAGTGGCCGTCCATCACGTTGCAGGACAGGCAGTCGGACATGCGGTAGCGGTCCATGATGTTCTCGCAGTCCTCCATCAGCTCGTTCATCTGACCTCCGAAGTTCTCCCTCTCGTAGATCCTCATCCTGAACTGGCCTCTGTGCTGTAGGTGGAAAAATAACACAGTTGGACTAGGCTGCCCTTTCTTGGGATCAGGTTGGACTGATGGTTTGTACCTACCATGGGGATCATCCTGCAGGACCTGATTCCGCTGCTCATGCCCATCATGCTCATGTAGTCGGCGTACTCGCCCCTCCTCATGAAGTACTGGTTGCCCATGAAGTTGGGCCTCTCGTAGACCATGAAGCAGCCGCTCTCCACCCTGCAGGACTGGCACCTGCTCAGGTAGGAGGACATGTCGGAGCAGTCGCTCATGCACTCATAGGAACGACCCTGGAAGTTCCTGTCCTCGTAGAAGATGATCTGGAACAGAAGATGGAACTCAGCTACAGCTGCTCATGTTCTCATTGGACTGAATCTGCTGCTGTTACCTACCTTGCCCATGTTGCTGGTGGTGGTCTGTCAGATCTCTCAGAGAACTGTTTCTGAACTGATAGCATGCCTCTGTGAACAGGTTACATTTATACCTGGACACACACAAAGAGTGTTTGCCACTCCATTGTTTAAAGCCCTGACCCAGCATCCTACTATAGAAGCCTATAGAGATTCGAGTGTATACACATCAGGTCACAAACACTGTACAGAATTTTCCTATTTTCACAAGAACACAGCGTATTTCTCTTGTTTTTTAATTGGTTTGTCAGGTCTTTGTTGTTCTTCACTTGCTTACTGCAGAAAGAGCTCATTGTTGGTTTTTAACAAACATGATTGACTTACCAATGAAAAAAAGTACAGTAGCAGATTATTTTGAAAGAAAAATGCAATTTATGGCTTTTGAGTAATAAGCGCACATTATTGGTGCAATTGTAAGTACTTTGTGGCTATTGTAAATTAAAACTATCGCATGACAAGATTTATTTATTTATTTTTTTTGGTAATGCACTGATATCATCACCAGTATCAAGTCTGATACTGCACGGAGTACCTCTACAGGTAAAAGGTCCCCGTTACAACCAGACGAGTATTACATGACGTCGTCCATCAGCAATGTTGGCAGCAGGTAGATGAGAGAGGTTGAGCGATGACTGTGGTTTGGAGATTCCTAAATATTAATGAGACAGACTGTAAATTATGATTCAACAAAATATGAAGAGGAGAAATATAGTTGGTACAATCAGCAACTTAATCAGCAGAGAAATTTGGAAAATCATAAACGATGTCACCCGGTAGTTTTACTGCTCAGTGGAGTCATGCTACATGCTACATGCTACATGCTTCACATGATTAAAGTCTGATTGATACACTCATTAAAGCTCGTGTCCGGAGTTTTGAAAGAGAGAGGTTTTTTTTAATCCAATGTCTCGAGGTTCCGCCCTCCCTCTGCTTTCATGAGCGACCAAGTCACGCCCCTTTAATTGTGCACGCTATTATCTGTCGGGTGAAAATGAGAGCCTCCGAGTCTTACAACATCCGACACGTTTAGCCATTTATGGTGGATGTTCAGCAGACAGTGGATATATCCGAGGTGAGCGCGGCGGCTGCTGCGTAGCTAACTCACCTCTGCCTGGGCGAGCAGCCGTGCTCTCTGGCTGCTTCACACTTTGATTGACAACATGAGAATGCGGAAGCTCGAAATCTATTGGCTGACGCTGACCGGCGCTTTTTCAGATAACATGGGGGTCTATGAGATGATAAATAAATTTTCATAAATAAATTTTTATATTGCTTGATGCTAATATTATATTGTAGTATCGAACCAGACTGACACATTTAAGCTCTGTTGAAAAATGATACATACGTTGGAAACGAACGGAAACTCCGGACACGAGCTTTAACAGAGAGCTCAGTCCCTCGGTCTACAGTCTTAAACCCCTTTCACACTGACGTACGGAGTCTGCTGATCACCGCCGTGGTGGATCGCAGTGTGCGATGGTGCAAGCTTTTACGATCTCAGTCCAAAATGGCAGCCCATGTGAATGCACTCAGTACGGAGTCATACCAGATCATTTGGGATCACACGTGATACTAAGTATTCCATGACTATCTGATTTGGCATTTTTCCTTTTCCTTTTCCTTTTATTGTGCGCCATCTCGTGATACTCAAAGATGCCGTGCATTTCAGCCTTTACGTATAACCCCACAGCAGCAGTCCGCCACAGAAAAATCATTTTCAGCAGTCTAGGAAAGCTTTGGACTGTGGTGTCTTGTTTTTTGCTTCATTTTGTAGCTCGTAACGCCACGTACCAGACAATTTGCCTTCCCGCGACAGTATGTCGTCCCTTGTCAATGGGGATACCACTGCATGTATAACCCCACACCACTGCCCAGTACAGCAGCGATCCGCAGACCTCAGTGGATGTCAGTGTGAACGGGGTATGAGAGTTGCTCGTAGCGTAGATTCAGGTGACATGTAACCTTCATGTGTCATTTGTGTATGCAGTATAAATTAGGCTTATGGCATTTAATAATTACTCATAGCGGTACTTGTTCCTTTAAAAAAGTGATATTGGTGCATCGCTTGTTTCAGATGAATCTTTGGAACTTTACTTGTACCCGAGTCTGCTGCGTTTGGGTTAAAGCCCGTTATTCCTGACAATGTTGACAGGACTGACGCTGCAATGGAGGAAAATGTTGCCTTCCGACTAGTAGCTGTTTGGACGGTTTCAGAGCACGTTACATCTCTGTTCGTGCTGATTGGCGTAATTGAAATTGCTTTCTCTAAAGATGGAAACACTGAGCCTGTTTGCAAGCTGATCATCAATTCCAAGAGTTACAACATTCAAATCAATCAACTTTTATGTACAGATGATTTTTCCATACATGCTGAAAGTAGAGAACCTTTGTTCTCTCTCAGATATGTCAGGTAAGAACAGGGAAGCCTGTGAATTAAGAGATGAATAAAAGCCAATACAGCAATTTAAAAAGCGGTTCCATCTGCAGTAATTGGAGATGTGAGAGAAATCAATACAACTGGAAATCAAAGCCAACCTGACACCCAGTTTTATGGCTTTTTCAAATGTATTGATTAATCAGTGTCGTTTTAATTAAAACTTCAGTCTCGTCCTTGTTGATCTGTAAAAAGTTGTCTAACATCCAGGATTTGATATCTAAGGGCTGGAGAAGAAGAGCATCAATGAGCCCTGTATCATCAGGAGACAGGGAAATATCCAGCTGTGTGTCATCTGTGTGTCTGAGAGAGGAGCCGCCTCCTGATCACATTCCCAAGTTATAGAGCAAGGGACCCCAGAATGAGCCATGGGGAACACCAAGCCTGTACATGTGTTTTCATTCAGAACATGTTTCCATGAGGCCATGTGGCAATCTGCTGTATGAAGGCCATGCTCAGACCCCATCGAACTAGGACTGAAGTCTTGGACAGGAAGTAAAATGGTATTTGAGTCTGACATCATTAAACATGAATACCCCCCCCCCCCAAAAAAAATAAAAAATAAAAAAATAAATAAAAAATAAAATAAATAATTGCTGAAACTTATAAACACATGCTTTTTTTATGTCACTCTTTAAAAAAAAGTCTAATAATAATAATAATAATAATAATAATAATAATAATAATAATGCATTAGTTTTATATAGCGCTTTTCTGGACACTCAAAGACGCTTTACATTGCATTATTTATTCACTCCATACTGGGTGGTGGTAAGCTACTATTGTAGCCACAGCTACCCTGGGGAGGACTGATCCAAGTATTCCAAGTAATCTGATTAACTTGTCAGATTAAGATGGTAATATCAGTTAGGTCAGAGAAAGTCTTCACAGCACTTCACTCTTTCCATATTTTGTTGTTACAGCCTGATTACAATATGGATTCTATTGGTTCTTTTCTCAAAATACTCCACACAATATTCCATAAAGACCACGTGAAAAAAGTTTGTGTAATTTTGGCAAACCAATCCTGAATAAAAATGGAAAAATCCCCCATTCAGAGTTCTTCTCAGTCTTTTCCATGAGGCTCTGAACTCAGGTTCTGCCTACTTCCTCTGATCCTCCTCCAGATTATTCTACAGCTGTAGTGAATTCAGCTGATTGCACCTGATGTGGACAGACACCCAGGATCTATAGAAAGTCTCGCAATGGACAGTGCAGGCAGAGATGAACCAAACAAGTCAGAGGAACAGTCAGACCTCCCAGACAGGATTGTCTGTGGAGACCGATCGTCCAGATCTGGAGAAGTTTAGAAAAGTTTCTGCTGCTTTGCAGGTCCCAGTAAGCTCAGAGAACTCCATCATCTGTCACCCGCCATCACCTGTGAAACCAATGATGCATTACTTCTGGAAATTTCCTGTAATTTGTGAGGAGGGAATATTTGGCCTGTTGATGATCTAAGATCTCTGTCTTACACTGCTCTCTTTGACTTGGGTACTGGAGATAATTATAGCTGATAGCTTAGTGAGACCTCAAGCTTTGGGAAAAACTGGCTGACATTTATTCTTTTCTTCTAAGAAAAATCCTAATTCATTCAGTGGAACGTTGAGCCAATGTGGTAGAGTCCCAGAACATATCCCAGTGGAACACCTCTTGATGAATTACATATACTTAAACCATCAAAATCATCTGTCCTTCTTCTATACTGCTTTATCCTGTTCAGAGTGGCAGGGCATTGGAACTTACTATGGGTGAGGACAGGTACACCTGGACAGGTGAGTACATGCATTTCTGGACAGGTGAGCAGCCAATGAAAGGACAAACTGAGACAGACAGTTTTAAGAAAGCCAGAGTGCTTGATGCAGAGACTTCCCAGCTTCAGTCAGTTCCTTCTCACTGTGAGGTGAAACCACTGTTTGTACCCTCCTGCTGACTTTGTTTTTCTTCAAACTAATCATTGTCAAGCTAAAAAGGAATGTAGGCTTCAAAAAACACCAGTCGAACACCAACTCTGGATAGAAAAGATGGTTTTGTTTTTATTCAAGTGAATTTAGTGGCAGGAATCCATGATGCGCCTCATGCTCATGAACCTCATGCCGCTCATTCCCATCTCCCTGAAGCTGCGGTACTCTCCGGGCCTCAGGTACATCATCCTGCCTCTGTAGTGGGGCTGCTCGTACATCAGCCAGTGGCCGTCCATCACGTTGCAGGACATGCAGTCGGACATGCGGTAGCGGTCCATGATGTTGTCACAGTCGTCCATCAGCTCGTAACTCTGACCTCCGAAGTTCTCCCTCTCGTAGATCTTCATCCTGAACTGGCCTCTGTGCTGTAGGTGGAAATACAGATGTTATTTTAGGACCGCTGAGCTTCAGACCTGCTGTGATGGACAGCAGAAGCTGGTACCTACCATGGGGATCATCCTGCAGGACCTGATGCACTCCCTCATGCCCATCATGCTCATGTAGTCGGCGTACTCGCCCCTCCTCATGAAGTACTGGTTGCCCATGAAGTTGGAACGGTCGTAGACCATGAAGCAGCCGCTCTCCACCCTGCAGGAGTGGCACCTGCTCAGGTAGGAGGTGAGCTCAGAGCAGTCGCTGCTGGTCTCATAGTGGCGACCCTGGAAGTTCTTGTCCTCGTAGAAGATGATCTGGAAAGGATGAGGGTGTGAGAACCGGGATGACAGGCAGCTTCGTCCTGCGCTGCTGTGGATGGATCACCTACCTTGCCCATGGTCATGTTCTTTTGGCTGCTCCTCTGCTGTGGATGCCTGTCCCTGGTACCTGTGACTTTTATACTCGCTCGCTGAGAAAAAAAGCACAAATGTATGGAGGCCTTCTATTGTTGCAAAGCCCTGATTCAGCAACATGCCATAGAAGCCTACTGAGCAGTCAGGGCACTAAAGGGTTATTATCTGCCTGTGAACCACTGTGGAGGGAATGCTTGTACTCTATGCATGCAGCATTGTTGTTAGACAAAGAGAACATTCTAACTATATGATGTAC
Source organism: Salarias fasciatus (assembly GCF_902148845.1). Lineage (NCBI taxonomy): Eukaryota > Metazoa > Chordata > Actinopteri > Blenniiformes > Blenniidae > Salarias > Salarias fasciatus. The sequence continues at coordinate 4,330,964 of NC_043760.1, read as the reverse complement.
ACCGCAGCTCACATATTTTACCTGCTGGTCATACAAGCGTATTTAAACCTTTGGACTATTAAAAAACATTATTCTTCAGTCAGGATAGGATTTATCATGAAAAAACAACGTATTACTACACAAACGTTTACTGAGAATTGATGGAATTTAATAGAAAATCAAATAGAAAAACTGGCAAATGATATAGAATTAGCTTTTCCTTTCGAAGTAAATGCATGAAGTGGTGACAGATTGATTTAATGTCAACATGGCATCAAAACATTTTCAGTGTTTCTGCCATTTCTGTGACATTGTTTTCAGAACACTGTAAAACAGTGAAACAAAAAAAACAAAAATGAGGTATTTTCACTGAGACGTTGTCGTGGAAAACGTGGAAGAAAGCTTCTGGTGGAGCCAGGAGAGATTGGTCAAAATATTCCAAGGTGTTGAAGCTGTTACAGACACTATTAAAGAGTGACTCTAATGGCCCAGCAGCAACAACCACGACACGACTCATGCTGATACGCTGAAGGGACAGAGTTTGACTCTGATAAACAGCCATGATCACAGCAGGGGGGCTTTGTAAAGTTCCAAAGGACAGACCTGCAGTCTTTTAAGTTTTGGAGTAATTCTTGAGATCTTGTAGCGATGCTACTGTAACAGTCAAAATAGTGCCTCACCCCTTTAAGACGCATGTGAAAACAACTTCACATCGTAAACTTAGTTTTTTGTTTGCTTGCGTTGTACTTTTTGTAAATGAAAGGATGTCTGATGCCAAGCTTTGATTTTACCATAACTTTTCAACTATTCGTGACGGTTCGGACACCTTCGACCGGGATCCTTGGTAGCAACCGTAATGGTGGTGAGTTGATTTGGAAGCATGCAATAAATGACCAATTGTCAATACTCCCAGATATGTATAGTTTTTGACTTCACTCTCATCATCAACGTCTGCGTGTGGACCTGAAGACTCACACTACATCAGTAATATTTTCCTAAACAGACCGTTTCATACATATACATGTATCACAATATGGTGCATGGGCATGTCTCAGTGTCTCACATTTTCTCCTCTTCAGTAAAAAGACTGATGATTAAGATATTGAGTAGGGATGCTACTTGCTAATACCAAGTCCTGATAGGGGTAGAGCTGGGTGACATGGCCTCAAATCAATATTGCAATGTATTGAGCAGTTCACTTCGGTAACGATAAATGGACAATAACTACTGTGGCCGGGGGGGATTTTCACTAGATTTATCAAGATTAGGGAACACAACATATCTATGTATCCTAACTTTCACAGCAACATTAGTCCAAATCCAATACAACTATGCTGTTAATGGAAATATCTTCTCTGAGGAGATCATGAAGGAAACTCCACTGACTGGAATTTAGTGGACATCGACCTGTCCCCAAGCTACAAATGAGCCTAACTTGTTTGTTTCCGTCTTCTCCTCCTAGATCCTATTCAGATGAGACTAAACCATCTGTTTTCTCCCCCTTGTTCTTGAATAGTTTCCATCCACACAGCATCACTACAGGAAATATCTACATCCACAGATGAAAAGGACTCAAAATGCTGTAGTTCACTGCCAGGCCTTTAGATGGCGCAGATGTGCAGAGGGGTTGACACAGCACCTGTCTGGTCTGCTGACTTTCTTTTGGTACAATTTATTAAGTTACTGTGATTTTAAAAAAAAGTTGGTGGAGTCATGTGGCGAAGCATCTTAAAGGGACATGAACACAGCCTGCCTACACAGCCAGAATGGACTTTCATTTTCATTGGGGTTTTTTTTTTTTAATATCGAATATAGTGACAAGGTCAAAATGAAATTGGTTTTCGTGGTAAATTTCTTTATCAGTACATATTCGGTTTATCACCCAGGTCTAGATAGGAGTTTGTATTACCGTACCCCAACAACATGTGAAGGCTATGTGCTGCCATGAACCACCTCCCAACAGCCTCAGTGTCAATGCTATGTCACCTCCAACAGCCTTGAAGGCTCCGCTATACGACTGTCCCTACAATACACACAGCGTGGTATCTATCTTCACACTGCACTGTGTGTACTGTAGAATGTAAACTGAGGGACCAAGCTGTTAATGAGGGTATCAGTCAGGTTTTAGTCATGTTTAGCTTGAAGCATCACTGGTGTGTGAGCCCGGAAACTCTTTAGCATGTAGCATTGCTGGTGTGTGAGCCCTGAAATTCTTTAGCATGTAGCACCGCTGGTGTGTGAGCCCTGAAACTCTTGAGCATGTAGCGTCTCATATGGCTCAGGGTTACCTACTAAGAAGTTAAACTGAAGAGCGACATCGTTCTAACTCAAAAATGATACAAATGTCTCTACTGGCTAAGTTGCAGATTAAGTTGCTGGTGTTTTACCAGCTATCTTTCTCCTCCTCGTGATATTTTGTCAGAACATACTTTACAGTCTGTCTTACTTTTGTCATTCTCATTAATTTCATAGAATCTCCGAACCGCAAACATCAGTCATCCTCTCTGGTCTTCCTGCTGCTGACGCTGCTGCCAAATGACGTGACGTAAAACCCTCCAGGTTAAATCAGGAAGCTTTTTATGAGTATGTGCCCTCCATGTCAAATCGGAACTGATACCTGGCAGACGTATTGGTATTGAGTCCCTGGTTTTTGCAATCAACTGATTCAGGAGCTCCCACCATCTCTTTCTGACTGCTATATACTCATAAAGTATGACAATGAAAATCTGAATTATTGAGATTTAAGATACACTCAACAGAGAAATAGTGTACAGTGAGTCAGGGATGGAGGTGTTTTGTTACGACTCTTGTAATCCTCATTCCACATCCATCTTTGCAGTCTGTGAGGTATTAGTTGCTCTGTGTGTGAGCTGACATTCATGCTCACACTGAATGGTGATCAATACACACTGGTCGTCAGCAGGCTCTATACTGGCCTCTTGCAGAGGATGAAGCACGTATAAATGACATGAGGTTGCCTGAGGGATGCACATCTGACTTCTTGACAACTGTCTGCTTTGATATCACTTCCTGTTTTATTTTGAACCCATACACCGTACATATTACTAACCGTCCAAACTGTCCGTTCTAACCGTCCATCCCAACTGTCCCAGCCGTCGTAACAGTCCATCCCCACACCCCCCTTTGTGAGTCTCTGCTGCACATGGAACATATTTTATGGTCCTACATTTGAGCGCCTGCATTACTCTGAAAACTTCAACATTGAGTTCAGTGTGCTGATGCTCCACTTTGTGGAAACCAAATTTAGACTCATTTTATCATCATACTGGGTACATTGATGTTCAATTTGAGTGTAAAATGTGTTGTAGAACTAAATAGCTGTATTCACACCCCCAGGTTTGGTCACAGGTCATGGTCAAAGATGAAATACTTGCTGGAAAAATGAATTTCAATTTGAACAATTTTATTATTCAAGTTAAACACAACATTTGTCAGTGTGCAGTTTGCTGTGACTAACAGGACTCCATGATACGTCTAATGGATCCAATCCTCATGTCCATGGGACCCATGCCCATGTCCCTCATGCTCCGGTACTCTCCGGGCCTCAGGTACACCATCCTGCCCCGGTAGTGGGGCTGCTCGTACAGCAGCCAGTGGCCGTCCAGGACCTGGGCAGACTGGCAGTCGGACAGACGGTAACGCTCCTGGATGGAGTCGCAGTCGTCCATCAGCTCATGACTCTGACCTCCGAAGTTCTCCCTCTCGTAGATCCTCATCCTGAAGGGACCTCTGTGCTGTGGGAAGACAGTGAGGATTAAAAGTCATTTGAAAGGCTGTGTTCTTTGAAAAGCAATTGTGGGACATTGAAGGAAAACCCAGAGAAAGTCCATTCATGCACAGGAAGAACGTGAACACTCCAAACAGAAATGACCAAAGCTTTCTAATTATGACCTATGTGGGGTTTTTTAGGGTCATTGCAACATCTTGTTGCCACCTGTCCAGGTGAACCTGTCTTCACCCATAGTTAGCTGGGATTGCGGTGATCTGGTCTTTTTCAACCCTCAATTGTTGTGCTGCTGTGCCTCGTGAACCCTGCCTTGTGAAATATGTGTATTTTGGTCAATTTTCGCAAAAGGATAAGTCATATCTTTCAAAGTAAAGTGTGATCAACTGCAAATTCTGGTTAAAATGCACAATGCTGAATGTGCAAATGACTCATATCTGCCTACCTGCTGTTTGTCAGCATTGTTCTTCTCACCTCACTTCATCTGGCTGTTTGGAGTACTTGAGAGATATATCTTATATCTTTTCTCAATCTGTCCATCGCTCTCTGAACTCCATTGTTCATCTGTGGAGCTCAATCTTCAACACCATGCGCCACTGCCAGTGTTCCAGCTCTAGCAGGACAACGCTCACCTGCCCTATCGGATGTACGTCCACCTTTAGAGTGAAAACGTAAAAAGGAGACGGGCCTCAAGTTGACATGGCGCTTGAAGTCACTGAAAAGTCAGCTTTTTGGAAATGACTCCCAAGGTGGAAACTTTTTCAAAACACTCTGACTCCGTCTCTGTGTAAATGGGCACAAATGAAATTTTCTGAAAACGCTCAGGCTCCGTCGACTTTTGATGCCTGAAGCTCTGGAAATGGTCCTGGTCCTGGGTCCTACTGCTTCTCCTACTCCTGGTCCTGCGCTCCATGGCCATAGTAAACAGTAGTTCTGCACATGTTCAGTCAATGGACAAGAACATGTTTTCCAGTAGAATGGAATCCCAGTCAATATTTCCTGGTCCTGGTCCATATGCTCTTGGTCCTGGTCCCGGTCCATATTCTCCTGGACTTTGTAGTTTTACAGTTGACATTCACCCTAGTAACAATCCAAATTGGTGGTCTGCCTGTACGAACGTCCATGTTCTACTGATAATGTTGTGAGTGTGTCGTTCTCTTACCATATAAGCATGAAGTGCTTCTGAAATCGAAATTCTTAGACAATGCGTTTTCACTTGATACGTTGTGGTGGAAACAGGCCTAAGTCTGATTTCAAACCACTGAACTACTTCTCCAAATAAGCTCCTAATGAAGTCTCACCCCGGCTCACTTCTCACCCTCTGAGTTTTCACACCATCCTCACTGAGATCAGTCTCAAACCTTTTGGTTGTCAAACTCTAATAATTCAGGTCCCAGGAATCCCCTTCTGGTGTAACCCAGGGTTGGTTCCTGGGGCCCCTGTTCTTCATTAATTTTCACTGCTGGGCAGAATCATTAGGACTGCCTTTTAAGCAAACAGCCAGTAAAGCGAATCCAGCATGTTGATGCTGTTTAAGTTTGTAGTTTCTTGTTCTATTCAATGACTTTCATGAAGTGATGTGTGAATCAGTCGAGTGATCTGAGCTCAACATGATTCCAGTCTCACTGTCACGGACTGCCTCACAAATTTTAAACCGTACGAAAACAAGAAGTGATAAAATAAAATGTCCATCTGTCTTCTAAGGGTGGAGATCTGTACCGAGGTGACTGTGAAGGCAGGCACACACACACACACACACACACACACACACACACACACACACACACACACATACACACTCGCACAAAGTGCTAACCACTAGCATATTTCTTTTTCCCAAACAGAGTGAAGTAACTTCTCTTGAATCAGCCCGTAACTAGAACTGATGTAGTTGTAGATCATTTGTGATCAATGTGTGTGTGTGTGTGTGTGTGTGTGTGTGAGTGTGTGTGGTCCGTACCATGGGGATCATGCGGCAGGAGCGGATGCAGTCGCTCATGGTCATGCCCATCAGCCTCTGGTTGTCCGGGTACTCGCCCCTCCTGGCCAGCGTCTGGTGGCCCATGAAGTTGGGCCTCTCGTAGACCATGAAGCAGCCGCTCTCCACCCTGCAGGAGTTACACCTGCTCAGGTAGGAGGTGAGCTCGGCGCAGTCGCTGCTGGTCTCATAGGAGCGACCCTGGAAGTTCCTGTCCTCGTAGAAGATGATCTGAAAAGTCAGAGAAAAGCACATTTAAACCTCCCGTTGGGTGCAGATCAGCGGTAAAGCAAAGCGGCGCCCTCTTACTCTGCCCATCTTGCTTTCTGTCCGTTCACCGATTGCACTGCAGCGCTGCCACTAACTCTTTTATAGGGGTGATGATGGCTAAATGATGTATGGAGCCTTTGTGTTGAAGCTCTGACTCAGCAGTGCAGCATGCAGGCCTCTGATGTTTGTTAAATCGCTCTGTAAATGCTTATTATTCCCTGCTGTATGCGTCTGGTGCTGTGCCAGCTGCAGCTCGCCCGGCGGGCTGCAGGTGGGTGACAGCAGCTCTTTGTGTTTTCTGCGCTCCATTATCTCACGTTGCTCCTCAGATCCTCGCCTGGATACCTCAACTCCATCAAACCACCCCTGATAAACTTCCTGTAAGCCCTCCGCTGAAGACTCACCACGGGACTCAAACCAGCATTTACCGAGAGTTCTCCATACTTCTGAGGAGCTGCAGAGCTGCTGTCTCTCTGCAACAGTTATGTTAATTTGACAAACCTGGCTCAATGAGGGAACAGGGGAAACGAATTGCTTTAATGCAGTTGTTTATATTCTTCTCTTTTGAATATTAATTACATGATTTTTACAAATATAATGAAAAACTACTGCAAAAAAGACAAAACAAGGTGCGTTTATCTGCAGAGTAGCATTGCAACACAGGGCAATTCCAAGATCTTCAGGATGAGACAATGAAATTCAATTCAAATCACAGAAACAAAACAGGACTTCGCAAAACTAAAGAGATGTTAAAAGAAGAACAATAGAGACCTTGCCCTCAAGGGCTCGTTTCCTGAAAAAAGGCAAATAAAACAGGAGAATAAATAAAGAAGTAATTTAATTTTATGAAGGTAATAAAAACACACTTAGAAAAAAATATTTTGCTTTTCACATGTCGCTTGTCGTCCCAAATAACCACAAACATCCTCTTTTGCCTGGACTTTCTTTCATTTTTCAGGTCATAAAATGAAGTCCAGAGGGATTTTCTTCAGGTTGCTTAAAATGTCCATATTTTCCTCAACTGAGCCCCGATTGATTCAGCGAGTACCTGAAGGCATCCTGAACACAGAGGGCGTGGTTGATGTAACATTCCTCTCTCTCATGGTGTCACACAGTTAAAACAGAACAGGCTGGAAAGACGATAATGATGAAGAGATGGTGATAAAATAACAGAGACACAGAACGCACTAAATTTAGAAATAAATTCCCTCGTTAAAATGTTGAAACTGAAACTAACCGGATGATGCATGAGAATGATCACTGACTGTTGGTGCTCTGTTCTTCGTCTTCTGGACTCTGTTTTCTCTCTGGAGAATTGAATATTCCTGGTCTGAATCTTCTTCCATCATAAAGTCAAGTGGATGAGCCCACACATTGATGTCAGTTTGTTTGTCTCTGTCGTCTCCCTGTCTCTGTTTCCACCCTCAGAAAGCGAACCCTCCTCTGAGTCTGGTTCTGCAGAAAGTCTGTTTCTGCGTGTTTTTATTTTCAAACACACACTCACTACATCCTGTGACTCACTTTTCAGTACCTTTTAAAGAAGTCCATGGTATGAGTCCTGCATGGATCGGGGTCCAGCCTGTTCTCCTCAAGTCAAGCTGAAAACTATTCCGCTTTTCAAACTCAGTGAACCTGAGATGATGGAAAAGAAAAACAAGTTCAATGAGAAACTCCCGAAGCGATCCTTGATTCAGTGTCTTGTTTGAGGATTCTTTCACCTACTAGCTGTGGAATCAAACCACAATATATTTATTTTTTGTTCATTTAAAAGGGACATTGCAAATTTATGAGCATGTAAATGTAAATATGCCAGAGTCAGCTGAAAGCTGCTTTCCACACTAATGATAATAGAAAATCCACCAAGAACACAAAGCTTTAAAACTGGTCCTGACAAACCTGGTTTTGTTTTAGCCTGCCATTACAGGTATAAAATGTGGGACAGTGTCTTTCTGGAGCTGGGATCCTGTTCCAGACCTCTGTAGCCTTGACTGACAACACCTGAGAACCGAAGCTTGTGTATCTGTGGGTCTGTGGCAGGTCTGCTTCTGGATCTTAACTTACTGAACTCGGAGTCCGTCCATGCAGAATCTTCTAAACAGAGCAGCCAAGTCTAAACTTGTAAAGTGTTCTATATGAGCAAAAGTTATACAATGGAGAAACATTTTTCTGACATTTTCTGACAGTAATGCTTAATGCCTAAATTTCTGAAGATCAAAATTTACAATTTACATGCATTTTTAACATATTTTATGAAAGTTAAATTTGATTTAAGGGTGATGTCAAAATATTTAAATGTATGCACAAGCTGGAGCTCCCCACCTTTTAGCAATATTTTTAGACTTGATGACACTTTTGGATGCTTAAAAAATACCCTACAGACATTTTTTGGGAGTTTAGAAGAAGACATGACTTGGTGATCGACTTGGCCACAGAGATTACTGCAGATGTCAAATTTTCAGACGCATCTATATCAGACTTTGCTTTTATGAAAATTACAGTATTACCTGTGTAAAGCTGTGTGTCAATATTATAGCCGATATTTGGCAAATCGTTAATAAATAAAGAGTGGGTCCGAGTGTAGAACCCTGAAGAACTCCAACTTGACACCACTGACAGATACACAGTTTGTTCGATTTGGCAAAAATGATTTAATCCAAAGAATAGCTTGGTCAGACTAATTGAATTTTTTGTAGCCTTAACACTAAAATTTTGACGGTCAGCCTTGTCAAATGCACTTATTAAGTCAAGGAAGACCTAAATAATGTTTACCTTTCTTTAAAAGAACAATTCATTGCAGTTTCTGTTGAGTGATTCGAATGAAAACCAAACTCCACAAGGTCAAGAGGAGTTCCGCCTGTATTCTCGAGTTATCACTTGTTTACCAATCCCTTTCTCAATAATCAAGTAATATATTGATTGACCGATAATTCCTAACATCTGTTTTGTTCCCAGATTTCAATACTGGGCTGACTTTGGCAACTTTTCAATCAGCATTTCTCATTTGCTGATTGATCCTAAGTCTTATTGGAAATGTTAAAGAAACTTTTGTACCTTCAGGAAATGGGTGTCCAGACCATAAACATCTTTGGCTTTTGTCTGTTTTATACAATTTATAATAGAGCTACTTGAGACTCATTAATTCTGCATTTGTAAAGATATGGAAGGACTTATTGACAGGGTGAAATAAGCTTTTTCTGAGTAGAAAACAGTTGTGAAATTTCCAGAACAGAATTAAAAAAAAACAAAACATTCAGTTAATGATCTTTTGCTGTGATCCGGTTTGCGATGTCACAACCCCAACAGTTATTGCAAATTCAACCGATCTCTGTGAATTCTGTACAACCTTGCAATTTTGTCCCATCAGCCTCCGGTGAGTTCCACTCATCAGAACTTGGATAAATTCAGGTACGACAGAGATTAGATGAGATTTGGGTTTTTGAAAAACTTTTCCAGGATCTTGGTTGTGAGCATGTTCAGATGCTGTTTTGTGGTCTCTGGGTATTGAACTTTGTTTTACTGAAACTCCAGATCAAACAGTTTCAGCTTGTCATTCAGGGGTGACGGTGGATCCTGAAGTCAGACCAGCTCAGAACCTGTGATCTCGATCCCAGAAAACTGGGCCACAAAAAGCTTTGATCCAGACTCCAAACCACCAAGTGAACTGTAAAGGTTTCTGAGAGTTCCTTCATTGGAACACCTCAGCAGGATCACCGCTTGATCATTGCAACATTGCAGTTACTCTGAAAATTAGATTTTTTTACAGCTTCAACAAAGGCTTCTCAGCCAGGAAAACAAGGAAGAGCCGTGTGAAGGCAGAGATCATGGGCTGGGCTGCTGCCGTGTCACTGCTTTACTCTGAATTTATTTTAGCCATCTGCTGAATTTGCAAGGATGTGTTATGCTCTCGGAAAGGAGAGAGGTCTGTGCTGCTGCTGCAGATGTTGAGTCTTGGTTTGGATAAAATCTAACTAATACAGTTCCCTAGTGTTTGTTCCAGTAGAAGACTGTGTGTGTGTGTGTTGACATGATACACAAACTTGGTTTCTGAAATCATCAAACATTTTTTCTATTTATTTATTTATTTATTTTTAACCCATCCTGTCCAGCATGGAAGCAGCAGAATGGAGGTCAGGCTGCTGTTATGCACTTGACAGATTTGCTCTTCCAAGAGGAGCTTATAAGTATCAAGCTCCTCTTGTTAACATGCTTTCTTGCTTTATTTTATTTATTTTGAGTACTGAGACATGATATTGCTGGACTTGACAGGGGGACAAAGAGTGAAAGAAACAAATAAGTGAACAGAGAAGCAAACAACAACAAAAGGGGGTGAAGAGAAGGAAGAGAGTGCAAAGATACGATGGTCTTTAATATCGACACTCCAGACAATCGGCTACTGCACCTGCAGTACGATATGACAGAGGACATCGTACGGGCCTTTGCTGGAGAATATGGCTGGTAGTGAACTGCGGTGTGCAAACTGAGGATCAAGGTATGAAATTACAACAGAGAATCAGGAGAGGCCTGTTACAGATAACTACTAGTCTGACCCGCCACAAGAAAACAAGGTGTCTGAGTCCACATGCAGAATATGTAGTGATTAAAGATCAATGTGATCATGTAAATGTGAGAAAAAAATGTCAGTTTTTCAGGCTTGAATTTTGTTTAAACCAATCGACTGCTCGTAAATATTAATGTTATGAAAATGAACTCGGTGGATTATATCATTCTATGATGTATCTATAGCCGGGTGACAGGAACCTCCATGAGGGGCTCTGTCTGTGAATGTCTGTGTTCTCCTCACCCCTCAGTATATTCTCTGCAGCGTGCATGTGTGTGTGTGTGTGTGTGTGTGTGTGTGTGTGTGTGTGTGTGTTTTCATTTGTAAATCAAACAACAGCCAACTAGTGATACAACATAAAAACTACGTCGTGTTTCTGTCGTTTCTGTGAAAACTGTGTGTTTTTCACAATGTTGCCATCAGAATTGGAAACCTTTGTGAAACAGCAGTTTTTCACTTGAAACATTGTCGTGTAAACGGGGCCTGAGAACAACTTCAGCAATTCTCAAAGAAAAAGCTGAGAGTTTCAGGAGCTCCAGAATCATGGAAACATTCTAAAAACTTCATCATGGATGGATGGATGGATGGATAGATGGATGACGGATTGATGGGTCAATGGATGATGATGGATGATGGACAATGGATAGCTGATAGTAGATGAATGGATGGATGATGACTGGATAAATGTGATGTGGGTGGAGAGCAGGTGGTGTTTATGATGAATGGGTTAATCTTGAGTAAACACACGGATTCCTCTGCTGTAGCTTTTTTCCACTTTGTGAATCAGTTGGATTGTGCGCTCCATCGTTCAGGTTGTAGTTCAAGTGTTTGGACACATGGTGACAGTGACTCCAGCTGGACTAACTGTCAGTGAGTAGAAGAAGAGTGAGCAGTGGATGAACGGCCAACGGGTCATGCCGTGTTTCCTGTTCTCCACCTCCAGGTACCACGTGATGGATGGATGAACTCCATGGAGGACGGACTGGATGGAGCCAGGAGATCGTTTGCTTCGTGAACAAAGGTAAGTGGCAGTTAGAGGTCATAAGGAACACGCCGACGTACGATCAGATCTGGGATCGAACCTGAAACCCTGTGATTGAGGCCATATTGTACACGGCAACGATGCCAAGTGACAACGCGAAACATTGTGTGTGTTTTGTGTGTCCATTTTCACGACAACGGTGCTCAGAGCCACTGACAACTTTTTGAAAACACTCCGACTCCGTTATAGATGGACAAAAACAAGACTTTGTGGACTTGGTAGTTTTCGAGTTGACAGTCTCCGTCTTAACGATCCAACTTGCTGTTCTGTCTGTACTGATGTCCCTGTTCTGCCATCGTTCATGTTCACAGTGTGTTGTTCTCTGCAGCATGTGTGTGTGGTTTCATTACAAAAACAGAAAACAGCACCAACTAGTGGACCACCATCATTTTAAGCTTTGCTGCCGTTCCCTTGGAAACCGATCACTGGATGATTTGAAGATGAGTGAATGGAAAACAGATTGATGGACAATTGATGTGTTAACTGGAGGGTCCGTCCACAGGGGGGCGCGTTTCGCTGAGTGTCAAACAGACGGAGCTTTCTGGGGTTTTCAGTGGTTTTGTGATCCTGAACACACTGCAGCACACTGGGGGTGAGGGGGGTCAGGAGGCGGGGGTGAGGGGGAGTGTGGGGGTCATGTGGGGGGGGGTGTAACACAAAGCTGGGCACTTTACTGATGAACGGGGGGATTTGACAGCTGCTGAGCTGGCTGAACAACACAGAGACCGCCAGCGGCACAAACAGGGTCCAACCAGAACCTTCTGCTGCCCCAAACACCCCTGTGGGGGAGGGGAGGGGGGAGAGAGAGAGTCAGATAGAGGGAGGGAGGGAGTGTTACAGAGGGAGGTTCACATGAAGCTGCTGCTCCCTGCTGGACGTTTATAACATCAGTCTGTCTTCCTGTGTCGAGCAGTGCCCTCGTCCGTCCGTCCGTCCGTCCATCCGTCTGTCAGCTCTCACTAACAAACCCCTCCGCTGCAGGGAGACTTTCCTGATTGTATGTTCAGTTTGTGATCTTAAATGAGAAAGATCCAGACGACGGATCGCAAGCCGAACGCTGACTTGTAGTTTAATCACCCTGCGGTGTTTTGTAAAAACCTGATGAACGAGTTCTCTTCTCAGCGCTGAAAAGTCTTCACCAAAAATGGAAGAAACCAGCGCATGGTGGCATGCGTGATGTTGTCCACCTTCAGCGAGCAGTGCTTCCTGTGCGTCTGTGTGGCCTCAGGGCCGAGGGGCTCAGGCGGCCTGGCAGAGCTCGCAGACGTGAGACTGAGGAGAATCCAGGCTGCAGAAGATCAGCTGTGAAAACATCTGTTTGGATTAGTGACAGCTGCAGAAGAGGAAGTGGTCCAGGTCTCCGATCATCTGAGCACCACGTGTCTGGACCAACCGGGAGCTTCGTGCGGTGACACCCCGCCTTTCCTCCTGCCCAGTTATTTATAACTCCAGCGGATATGATTGGTCTCTCTGGTAATCCCAGGAAAGAATGCAGTTTCTGGCTGCAACGGTTACCTTGTATGGTAACAATGAATGGGTGGAGGATGGAGGGTGGGGGTGGGGACACACACATTAAACCCGGTTTAAAATAGCAGTGACGGAGCTCATTTTCAAAATGGATTGCAAATAATGAGAGGTCAGAGCCATAAAACCGTGGCAGCACATCACGAGACAAACGTTTTCCTGCGGTGACGACGTTCCACCGACACCACCTGTTTGAGGAACGAGCACGGGTCTGAGTCTGACCTTAAGCTGCTGACTGACACCCAGTATCCACAAAAACCATAAAGTCTCAGTCATACTTCAAACAGAAACGATAGACCAAGGCTCTGCAGCGACCCACCTCCACCACCAGCCTCTGTGTCGGCACTACGTCACCTCCACCATCCTCTCAGTCTGCAGTTCATGTACTGCAGTGCGTTTCGCTCCTGGATCCACAGCTGTGCGTTCCAGTTGATCTCCGCCGTCCTGCCAGGCGGTTAGCCGGCGGTGTCCTTCCACCGTTTGGCACCGGGGAAGCTGCTGGGGGTCAAGGGTCATGCTCAGGGAAAGATTTGATTTGTCTGCAGATGTCCCGCCCCCCTCCCTTGTTTATCAACTAGTTGTCAGTCATACATTTGCACTTCCCTGCAAATACAAGTTTTCAGAAGTATATTTTTTTACACTTTACACTCATATGGTCCTTCTAGCTCCTTTTTAATGATTACAAAGACGTGTCGGAACAGCCACTGGAGAAGTGTTGGTTACGGGTAAGTAATTAAAAAAAAAAAAATTAATTCTAATGAATTCTAATGACTAATCACACACACATTCACACACCTGCAGAAACACACAGATGCACACACACAGTCAAATGTGTTGCGTTTTTTTGGTTTGCTTTTCAAGAGTCACCAGATGGCAGTGTTTCACACATATATATGACAAAACACACACACACACACACACACACACACACACACACACACACACACACACACACACACACACACAGCCCTGTGCTGAGGGGAGCCTGGTGTGACGTCAGGTCGGGGTTGAGGAAAAGAAAGTGTTGCTATGGAAACGGCTCTGATCTGTGTAATGTGTGAGAACATGAAGACTGGAGCAGAGCAGCGAGCAGAGGAAGGCAGCCGGGGTAAACATCCATATCTGCCCCACAAACAGCCTGCAATCAAACCAGGGTCCCTGCCGCGAGGCCGCAGCGCCTCCGCGCTTCACACTCCTGTCAACATCAAGCACAAGTAAACCAACACCCCGGATGGCTGGTCTGAGACCTGATCCAGGATCTAACCTTGGACGTGGTCTCAGACCGGATCTGATCCAGAACCGAGCCGTGGCCCTGGTTTGCTGGAGTGGCGTTGCCACTGCAGGTCTCTTGTGTTCCTGGATCGGCCTCTGAAGTCCTCATCTGGACAGAGCCTCCAGTAGAACCTCTGGGGAGGCGGTCCGCGGTCTCCCGGCTGTCGCACACGTGTCGTCCTCGCTCACATGGGCTCATCGCTGCTGCTCTCGTTACGTGTGCATTATTTGAGAACATTTTCACCCTGATTTTCTCGGTTGGAAACGTCCTGATTTGTGCAGATGTTTGAAACTGGAGCGGTTGTGAAACTGACGCGGGCCCTCAACTGTTCTGACACGAAGATGTGGGCCAGTTTCGTAACAGATTATTTTATGATGAAGCCAAATTTGCTGTGAGATGAGCAGAAGCATACACTCACTGTGTCGTCTTCACTTCCCGAGGAGCAGACACAGACCGGGCAGGCGAGAGAAGCAAGAGAACCTAAGGTGGTCGTGAAATAAGCAACAGTACCCTCAGAAGAACAGTCTTTCTCCTCTGGTTTCTGGTAGGAACTCAGGACCTGGAAGACTTGATAAAAAATTCTTTGAATCAAACATTTCCCCTTTAAGGCCCTAATCTCACAAAGTCTCTCTCGAACATCACAGTGAAGACAAACACGTCACGAGGTCTGTGTCAGATCGTAGAACGTGTCCTCATCTGCTTTTGGTGTTTGTTCTGCGGAGAGGTTTGGATACCCGCCAAAGCAAACACAGGAGGAGGAGAGGAGGAAGAGGAGGAAGAGGAGCGGCAGGAGGAGGATCGGCCCAGAGAGGAGGAGGAGGAGGAAGAGGAGGAGGATTGCAGTGCGACTCTGCTGCTCTCTCTGTGTTTACAGTGCAGTACGAGGGGGGATCCTGGGAGGCTGCTATTTTTAGCACTGCTTTCATCACTGCTGTCTGAGCGCTCTGCATCCTGCTGCTGCTGCTGCCTGCAGGATGCAGCAAAATGCAGGCAGCGGGATCCAGGTATCAGGATCCAGCATCAGGACACAGGCGTCAGGATGCATCCAGTCATCCATCCATCTATTGTTGCCTCATGGGGGGAAGCTCATGTGTCCAATGGATGGATGGATCTTTTTCATCTGTTGTAACCAACCAGTTCTACAGTCCAGGTTAGGACTGAGTGTGACCTCTGTGAAAAGGAGTCAAACTGACTTCAGAGGAATGAATTGAATCTATCACAAGAAATAAAGTAAACAGATCATCTGTCAAAGAGAACAATCCCTCATCCCTCTGTCCCTGAGCAGCTCCCACCAGCTCGTCATGAGGGAACCATCCTGGGACCACCTCAGGGTGTTCCAGAGCTCCAGACCTTTAATCTGAGGCAGTGAGGAAACACCTCAGTACACTGAAGCAATCCAGCTGATTCCTGACACTCATGACTTCTCATGACAACCATTTCAGGTGGAAATGCTAAAGTTTTGTTGCAGTTTGGGGATCTCTTTACAAGACAGCGGTGCTCTGAGTCACTGACAACACAACTTTTAGAAAACGCTCGGGCTCCGTCTCTATGTAGATGGATCAAACTCTGCTCCTGGTCCTGGTCCTGGTCCTGGTCCTGGTCCTGGTCATGTGTTGAATTGCCATACAAACAGTAGTTCTGCACATGCTTAGCAGATGGACAATAAGAACAATATGTTATGACTCCCAGTCCATATTCTCCTGGTCCTGGTCCTGGTCCTGGTCTCAATACATATTCTAACAAACCTAGTGGTTTGTCCATGCGAATGTCCGTGTTCTCCCATTGTTAATGTTTACAGCGTGTTGTTCTCTCCAGACATGGTTTACGGAACACTTGGTCTTTAAATTTAACATTTTTGTAAAACAATTACCCAAAACAAGTGAATGGGCTTCAGTGTGGAGGAGTACAAAACATCCAAGAGAAAACCTGTGAAACTGTGGAGGTAGCAGAGCAACAAAGGCGGTCTCCTCCGATGGATCAGGTTTCCAGGTGAGCTCCAATAACCAGCAGCAGAGAAGAAACTCTCATTGTTGGAGTTGTGGTTGGATTGGGCACATAGAGACTTGTTCCCTGTCCTGACCTCAGTGTTATTAACCGGGAACCGGGTCTGGGGGGCCCATACAAGAACTGACAACTCAAACCAGAAGACCTTCACTCTCCGTTTTGCTCAGATATATTTGGACAGCGGCTTTCTTCAACTATCACTTTGATGGAAATCGTCATGGAGACCAAACATTCAAACAAGAAGCCTGATGGAGGTTCCCAAAGCGGAGGTCTAATGATAGACCTGAACAAGTGGAAAACACACATTTCTGAGATGGCCGGCTCTGTTTTCCTTTCTCCAGCCGTCCATCTGCGCTGCTCCTCACCGTCACATGTCTCTGCTGCAGGGTTCCTACTGCAGCTATTCTTGGAAACATAAACTGAAAAACGGCTCCAGAGCAGCACACCGAGGTTTGTTTACAGAGCTCGGTTGCGTCACGCTGGCTGATGTATGTCAGAAGCTGCTGAGGTTCTGCAGGACGCCGCGCTGGAGAATCCAGCTGATCTGAGTTTCCTTCTTCACAGAATGAGTTCGACGACCCTTCTGAAGCTTCTTCACACACGACAAACTACTGTCCCCATTTTACAACAGGTTGCTTTGCTTCATGACACACCTCTCAGTGGAAATCACAGCAAAACTGCTCCAGACTCAGTCTAGTCAGATACAGTAAAGAAAGAATTTCATATGATGTCAGTTAGAAAAATAGCTCCAAACTTTTGCAACGCCAACATGAAATAATCATGACAATCTACTACAAACTATCAAGTCCACAACGAGCCCCACTGTACCTTTAAACTCTGTAAAACTAATCAATCTGCTTCTGGAATCATGTTCACTGAACATTAAGCAACTAGAAATAGATGAAACCATCAAAATCCCACGTCTAACCAAGTCCATGAGCAGACTTCAGAGTTCCGTGTTCAGTATGGAGAACAACCCGAGGTCAGCGCAGACTGAAGAGTGCTGGAAGAGTTTGAAATGTGCTGTCTCTTGAAGCTAATTGAACTTAGCGTGCCTGTCCGCCCTGAGACGGATATCTGGTGTCCCACTTTGTGTCCATGAACAGGAGCAGAGAGAGCCGAGTGGGAAATGGGTGAATTAGAGAATTCCAGCTGGACGCTCATCTCATTACTCGGGCCTGCTGTCGTCACGCTGCATCCTCTCATTTCCGCTGCTGCTCGTGGAGGGAGTCCATCCGCCTGGAGGAAACACCAGCGTGCTGCTCCGTCCTCCTCCACCCAGAGGCTGCTCTCCTAACGGGATTAGCACGCTTTAGCGTACGAGCCTCACTGCGGATGTCCACAGCACAAATCGTTAGAAAGAGGCTGAACGGAACCTGAACCTGCCTGAGACTCCGAGTCCCGCTGACAAGTCCTGCTTCTTTACAGGAACCTTTCAAAACCTCAGAGTACTTCTACCTGCTGATGAAAAGAAGGAAACTGATGAGTTAAACTCCCATCGTTGCACGTCTGCATCTTCATTGTTCAGTGGCTCTGAGTGCTGTTGTTATGTAACCCCCAAATACAATGAAAGTTTTACATTTTCACTTGAAAACTTGTAAACTTGATGGTGTACAATACAATGGTCTGTTTTGTTGTAAGACTCTCTGATTCTTACTGCTGCTGCTTCTTCTATTCTTGGACATTACAGCAGGTTGACTCGCTGCTCCGTCTGAACAGTGGTTTCCTTCTATAAAACAAAGAAAAGAGCCGTGACAAATACACTGCATTATTGATTCCTCTTGAGTAGATGATTTCATCCTCTCTCAGCGTCATCACTGCTCCTCGGACGCTGCACAGCGTCTCTTCGTGCTCCGTCACACAGTTTTGGTCAAACAGCACCCGGAGCTGAAGATGTTTGTGGCTTCCAGCTGTTTGCAGAAATCTTTTCTCTGAGTTGATGAAACACCTGCAGCAGAGTGTGTGAGCGCCTCCAGACAGGCTCAGCTGTGTTTCACACCACACTGCATTAACTTCATTATTTCACTCTGAACGATCCCAACGTGAGGACACGATGGCTTGGTCCACCCAGGAGCTGGAGCTGGAGCTGGAGCCCTGGATTATATTGAGTGCTTTTATTTCCTATTGCCCCTGAAGGCAACAGACACACTGACCAAACCAAGTCAGCAGTCGACCAATGAGCAACAGGTGAGGCAACCGGGGGGCAAAGAAGGAAGACTCAGGGAACAGATGGACAGCAGGGACAGGATGGGCCAGGTCAGGGTCTAAGACCAGCTGGGTCTGGGATGGACCCTGGTCTGGGACAGGTGTGGTTCGGTTTTTAAGATCAGCCGATTCTAGAACAGGCCTGGGTGTTGATCTGGGATGGAACTAAATTTGGCATGGGCCTGGGTCTGGAATGGGCCTGGGCCTGGGTCTTGGATGGTTCTGGGTCTGTGACGGGCCCTTGTTCCACCAAAAGTCGAGGATGCAGATGAAAAGTTGAGCTGGGAACTCACCAGACGGTTTGGGTCTTGGGTCAGTGGTTCCACTTGAGTCCAGGAGAACCGTGAGTGTGAAAGACCTGGTGTGTGGCCGGTCCCAGAGGGCCGACGCTGCCGGTCCTGGGGTGATGATCGTTTTCAAAAAACTCTGTTTTCTGTGGCTCTGAGCAGCGCTGTGGTGAAACTGGATCTGAACTAATATGAACAAACTCAGACCAGGTAAAGCCTTGGAGCTGAACCAGACTCCCTGAAGAAAGACCTGGACCCGATGGTTTGAGGAGCTCACCTGAAGCTTCAGATTCCCTCCAAATGACTCATCTATGATGAGAACATCAGTGTCAAAAGAATGAGTCACAGAAATGTTCTTTTTTAAATGCTCTAATCACACATTCAAAGCAACACCACCTCCTTCCTCCTCCTGCTCCTCCACCACCCTTCCTCCCGCCGCCTTCCCTCCTCTTCTTCTCTCCTCCTCCTTCCTCCTCTGTCCCTGGATGACCCTCTGTGCATTGGACACTGGGAAAATGGCATGTGACTGATTTGACAGTCAAATATCTGCAGAGGTCTGGGTTACATTTCCTTACAGCCACAGATGTTCACAGGCGGAGAGCAACAGGAAACTCAAACCTCTTCATTTTCACAATGAAAGTGCCTTCACCTGCAGAGGGGGCGGGGCTGGGGGCGGGGCTGTAATATATATTCTCTCCAGTACTGAATGCTGTCTGTTTTATTTACCTTCACATGTATTCTCCTAAATACTGCTCGCAGTTTGTATTTGGAAACATTTTTCAGTTTTTGTTTCAGAGAAGCGTCATGTCTACACAGTGGCATTTTCAACGTGATGTCCATTTCCTGAAAACAGTGTCGTTTCCATGGCCGTCCACTAGTTGGTGCTGTTGTTTGTTTTTGTCATGAAACCACACACACATGCTTCAGAGATCATTACACTGTAAACATCAACATACATTCATATGGACAGAACACCAAGCCGGGTTGTTTTACAGTGACTGTCAACTAAAACTACCAAGTCCAGGAGAATCTGGACCTGAACCAGGACCAGGACCAGGAGCATTAGGATATGTATTGGAACTAGGACTAGGAGAATATGGACTGGGAACGCAACCAGAACCGGGAGAATATGGGCTTGAAGACATGATGCTTCGGAGGAAAACATTCTTCTTGTCCATCTACTGAGCATGTGCAGAACTACTGTTTCATTGGGCTGTGGAGCACAGGACCAGGAGCAGCAGTAGAATGATCAGCAGGAAGACCTGGACCAGCAAGAGGACCAGGAGTTTGTGTAAAGTTTTATTTCTGAGTCTGCGCAGAGTCTAAGTGTTTTCTAAAAGTTGTGTTTTCAGCGCCTCTGAGCATTGTTGTCTTGTAAACGGACACTGAAAACACAGGCGGAGCTCCGTGTTTTCTCCATTGACACTGTATGAGAGACGGAAGGAGCTAACATGACGTCAGCCATGGCGTTCTGAAATCCTGTTTTCAAGCTTTCAGCAGGACGTCTCCATATTGAACACTGTAAACCGGATTTAAATGTCATTGGTCAAGCCTGGTGCATGGCCAAATCACATGGACAGAGGAGGAGCTGTGACTGGATTTGTGCAAAACTTGAACTCAGAATATAAAACCAGCGGATGACTTGTATAAAAATGAGAGTCTGGTCAAACTGATACGGTTGTGGAATCGAGTGAAAGACACTAGGCTTTTAATGTGTTTATTTGCACTCGGAAATTCAGCATTTTTGAATGGGTTCCAATGAGACTTGGCCTCTTTTTGAAATCAACATCATCGCCCCCTGCTGGAACTCCCCCAGAATTACAGCTTTTCTGCACTTCTGCATCGGCTTGATTTTTCTGCACTGGAGATTGGCGCCTGGTTTTCACTAGGAAATGTTCAAACCGGGTTTAAATGTCTTGTAGTTTCAATTAAGTTGATGTTACTTCCAGTTGAGCAGAAATCTTTTTCTTTTTCTTCTTTTCAGACAAGTAGGTTTTTACAACAACTGTCTTTTAAACTCAACTCTGTAGATAAACCATCCATAAATATCATGGTAGCTTCTAATGTAGCAACAATGTAGCTCCAATGGAACGTTGAACTTTTTCTGTCTGAACATCTAAACAGTCCATGACTTCCTTCCTGGTTGTGTCTTCTGGGAGGAATGTAAATCATCACAATGAAGCATTCTGATTTATCCGTTTGAAGGTCTAATGTCTGTGATTTTCTGAAGTCTAATTCATGCATTTTCTTCTGAATTAAAGATGAAATAATTGGAAGTGAGGCTTTAAATAATTCAGAGTTGTCAGTGGGAGCTGAGGTCAGCAGGACGATCGCAGCAGATGTAGAGTCGCTTCATCACACAGCCTGGCCATCAGACCATCAGACCGTCAGACCTGGCATGAGGCCAGCAGAACCCAGAAGAGCGGCTGTTCCTCCTCCCTCTTCCTCCTCCTCCTCCTCCTCCTCCTGCTCCTGGATGAAGATCCTCTTGTTTTATCGCATGTTACGAAAAACTGTGATGTGGGAAACGTCCACCTGCAACTTACCTGTTTCCCAATTGTTGATACAGTTCTGGTCCAGCTGTAGTCCAGTTGTTGGTCCAGTTGGTTTCCAGTTGCTGGACCAGTTTTGGTTCCGTTGTTTTCCAGTTGTTGGTACAGTTGTAGGTTCAGTTGTTGTTTGGTGTTGGTCCAGCTGTTTTCCAGTTATTCATCCAGCCTTTTTTCAGTTCTTGATTCAGTTGTTTTTCAAATTTAGTCCAGCTGCTGATCCAGCTGTGGTCCAGCTGTTGATCCAACTGTTAATCCAGTTGTGGTCCAGATGTTGATCCAGCTGTGATCCAGTTGTGGTCCAGCTGCTGATCCAGTTGTGGTCCAGCTGTTGATCCAACTGTTGATCCAGTTGTGGTCCAGTTGTGGTCCAGATGTTGATCCAACTGTGATCCAGATGTTGATCCAGTTGTGGTCCAGCTGTTGATCCAGTTGTGGTCCAGCTGTTTGTCCACTTGTGGTCCAGCTGTTGGTCCAGCTGTGGTCCAGCTGTTGATCCAGTTGTGGTCCAGCTGTTGATCCAGTGGTGGTCCAGCTGTTTGTCCACTTGTGGTCCAGCTGCTGATCCAGTTGTGGTCCAGCTGTTTTCCACTTGTGGTCCAGCTGTTGGTCCAGCTGTGGTCCAGCTGTTGATCCAGTTGTGGTTCAGCTGCTGATCCAGCTGTGGTCCAGCTGTTGATCCAGTTGTGGTCCAGCTGTGGTCCAGCTGTTAATCCAGCTGTGGTCCAGCTGTGGTCCAGCTGTTGGTCCAGCTGTGGTCCAGCGTCGTCGTCCTTCAGTCTGACCTGTCGCTCCTCAGCTGTTGTCGGTCTGCTCTGTGGCTTCAGAGTTCCTCGGTGTTCTCTGTTCAGGGTTCATAACTGATCTGAATCTTGATTGATCAGATTTTTAGTTGGCGACTTCATGCACCTGAGTGTGGTGCAACAAACAGGAAGTGACAGTGGACAGCTCTGTAGAATACTGAACATTTCAGAGAATCAGTCTTCAGTCCAGTTCCTGACTGAAAGCCTGAAGAACAGTTTGACTCTGGAGATGATTTTACATATTAATATAAGGAGAGAGGGAGGCGGGGTCAGAGGGAGGAGGGAGAGAGGGGGGAGAGGAAGGGAGAGAGAGTGAGGAAGGGAGCGGGAGAGGAAGGGAGAGAGAGAGAGGAAGGGGGAGAGAGAAAGAGAGGAATAAAAGCGTTGGAAGCTGTTGATTACAGGCAGGCAGGCAGACGGACGGAGGACAGATGGGTGGATTCATCCTGGATGATGGAGGGATGTCGCTCCTCCTCTGCTGTCGTGCTGCATGTCGCTGAGTGTTTGTGAGAGCTGAGAGGACGACTGCTGCTGCTGCTGCTGCTGGGAAACACACACCAGCCGTGCTCCTGCTGCCTCTGCTCCTCCACCTCCTCCTCCTCCTCCTCCTCCTCCTCCAGCCTCTGAGCTGGCTCTCACACCGACTGAGGCAGCAGCAGCAGCGACCATGAGCCGAGGTAGGAAGGACTTTCTCTGTCCTCCTTCTCCTGTGTGTGTGCATGTGTATATGTGTGTGTGTGTGTGTGTGTGTGTGTGTGTGTGGGGCGATCATCAGCTGTATTTCTCTTCGGAGCAGTGTGATGTGCTGTAAACTTTCCAGTGTTTTGAAGCACCTCACAGGGGACTGTTTCCCGTGACAGTGTGTATTCATTAAACCTGCCTCTGTGTGTGTGTGTGTGTGTGTGTGTGTGTGTGTGTGTGTGTGTGTGTGTGTGTGTGTGTGTGTGTGTGAGTGTGTGAGTGTGAGGACAAATGCTGGCTTCATGGAGGTGTGTGTGAAGACGAATGCTGGAAATATAACATGTCGCTGTAACGGCATCACTTGAAAGCTAAAATTAGCAGAAACACACACACACACACACACACACACACACACACACACACACACACACACACACACACACTGATACCTCATTGTTGCTGTGATATTCATCAGTAGAATTGATTTCAGTGAAAAAATGGAAGCGCCCCAGGATATTAGCATTTAGCAATAATAGCGCGAGTTAACTGTTGCTACTTGACTGATCTCCTGTTTACTGGAGGAGGAGCCTCGTTCCTCTGGACTAACTCAGCCCTCCTGTCAGCACCGTGGAATATGCTCTACTGGAGACAGCATTAGAATCAACCTGTAGCCACCGTAGCTCTACATCCAGAGCATCTTCCTCCACTGACATCCAGATTATAGAGCATCTTCCCCCCGCCATAGAGAGGTTTCACATGGATTTTCTGTTCTGTGCTGTGAAATGTAACAAACTGTTTCCCACCTGAGGGTGGGGTTGGGATTGGTATCTCCTCTACCGCCTCTAGCTCATCTCACCCTGAATGTGAGAGTCCCCTTGTGAGTGAATCCACCTGTAGTCATGTTTAAATCTGCGTCCCGGCTGCCTCGCCTGCTTCTCCTCATTAATCTCCTGTCGGCTCGTCTAATTACATCCCATGAAGAAGCCGCCGAGTGTCTCGGTTATTTATGTCCGCCACAAAGACCCGGGACTCCCGGTGGAGCCTGGGCCTCCAGGAGGCGCTGGGCGGAGCGAGTCGGAGGATCGGTGCATCCCTGCCATCGGACGGCTGCTCATGGGATGAGTAGCTCCATTACTCCAGTCGCAGCGGGCTCCTTCTGAGGCAGGATTAGCTTTAGCATTAGCTTACTCTGTTCCTTGAGCATTGCTGATATGTAATCGATAATTTAGTTACAGCTACATTTTAAGTTGATGACTCATTACTTTAGTCAGGCTGGAGATGTAACAGCGTCACCTGAAGCAGCTTTAGCTCCCTTTGCTAACTGTTAGCGTCAGCACAGCTCCGACATATCTCGCGTCTCTCTTACCTGCCGCTAACAAAGCTTAGCATCACTCGAAACAGCCATCTTTTTGTGTCCCGCTAACCGAGCAGACTGTTAGCCTTTGTATATTAGCATGACCATTATCCAAAGCAGCTCCCGTGTCTGGGAAAAGGAGGGCCTTGTTGTGTGAGCTTTGGCTGTTTCTACTCATACTCCTGAGCTTAGCTTGAGCGTTAGCATTAGCATTATCTAAAGCTGATGTCTCTCTCTGACCTGTTGGCTTTGTCAAAGGCGAGTGTCATTCATGCTGAAGTAACTCTGTGCTTCCAGTATTTATATGGATATGTCCCACTGGGAGTTAGCATTAGCATTAGCATATATCCACAGTAGCTGTGATTAGCATGAACATATTTAAACTGCAGTTAGCTTCACTCTACCAGAGCTGTCTGCATGTTGGTAGTTTGTGTCAGCTGATTTGTTTCTGCTTTTGGTGTCAGTTCATGAATCTGTTTGTTAGAGAGCATCTTCTGCCACTAACATCCAGGCTATGGAGCATCTTCCAGCACTAACTGCTTGTGACATCAACTCACTATTTGTTTTGTTTTGTGACTGAGTTCTGAATGTCATTTTTTCATAAATGAAAACACATTTGAGGTCCAGATTTTAAGTCCAGATTAAACCTGGTGACTCAGATCATTCAGTTGTTTTTTTTTTCCCCCTCAGTTCCTCTCCGTCATGTTTCATTGTGCTTTTGTAAAAAGACAGATTGAGCTCAACCACAGCGCATTGAACTCACCCAGCAACACAACAAATTACTTCTAATTTCACTTCCCCACCTCAGACAGATGCACTTTCAGCTCCGTCTCATTGTGATTTCACATCCGTCACACGCCGACGTGCTGGTCAGCCATCCTCTTCAGATTCACTTCGGCTCAGCATGTCAGATTGCTAACCCAAGCTAACGACACGCTATCAGAGGCCCAGCACATTTCCTCTGTCTTTAGTCACATTTTAGGCGTTTCATTAGCACAGATGTGACTATGAGTACTAACCTGTCATAACTCAGATGTAGTAACGATGCGAGTAGTTATAAAACACCATGAAGTCTAATTTATACTCTGGGGCTTTTTAAGGGTTCTGATTGGCCAGAAGGAAGAAGTTATGTATTTACATCTACCAGAGGTAAACAGCCTCCAGTTCCTGTGTCGTTCATTTCTTTTTTACTCAATTAACTTCGACGCTGCAGCTTTAAAAAGTTCCATGTTTATTCTTCCGTCCGTCCGCTTGTTTCATTATATCAGTTTCCTCTGAGGTTTCCGTTAAATACATCGTCTCCGTTTCAATCCGACCTTTGTACTGGGCGGCCATCTTGGTATATGAGCGCCTCTGGGAACGAGCACGAGCAGAAAGACTGGAGTTAAGTTAAAGCAGAATAAAAGATTTAAATGATGAGCAATTATTTAATTCTGCTTTAAAATCAGAACAAACCAGCAACTTTATTCGTAATTAAGTTTAATTCGGAATAACCATT
The DNA here is from genome assembly GCF_902148845.1 of Salarias fasciatus. Classification (NCBI taxonomy): domain Eukaryota; kingdom Metazoa; phylum Chordata; class Actinopteri; order Blenniiformes; family Blenniidae; genus Salarias; species Salarias fasciatus. Next base: position 4,305,214 of record NC_043760.1, on the reverse strand, counting down.
TCATGAGGAGTTAGGCGTTTACAGGGTCACTCTAAAGCAGAATTAACTTTTATTCAGAATGAAAAGTCTCACGTAAACGTGGCCATTCACCACTCGTCTCAGGACGCCCAGCGCTCCAGTCTCAACATAAATATTTCAATAAAAATTAACCTGATATCTTCAAATCTCAGTGAAGAGTAACAGGAAACATTTCAAACTGAGAAAAATGGTGATCTGTTCTTAATTTGATCCGTATTGACAGGTGTGAGTTTATGGCGATAAAATGTTTCCCCATGTTGTCCTTCCCGAGTCCAACACGAACACATTTTTTTTTTTTTGAGCAGTTAACAAAATTCCTATCAGTTCCCAATATATTAAACACGGATGCAGCAACTTAGAAAACAACATAGATGTATTTGGAGAGCTAGTTGACTGCTCTGTGTTCAGCCTCGCTGCCATCTTGGATGAGGACTCCTCGTCCTGCAGTCCATCAACTCCTTAAGAAGGACTGTAGAAATAATCAGGGGACTTCGTGAACACATGATTGTTCTTCAAAGGAAAGATTTCTGACACCATCAGCTGCAGCTTCAGTGGACCGAAAACAGAAATAATAATGAGAACGTCTTCAACTTGTGTTGACTGATATTAACTTCTTTAGTGTTCTGTCCATATGAATGTCCGTGTTCTCATATTGTTGAGTGTATGGTCCTCTGCAGCGTGTGTGTGTGTGTGGTTTCATTTCATCAGCAGCACCAACTAGTGGACCAGCATTGTCACTACATCTTTCAGTGTTTCTGCTGTTTCCATGTGTTTTTAAAATGTTGCTGTGTAAACATGAATGTTTCTTGCAACACAAACGTGAAAACGATGCGTCACGTCGTTATCGGAGCCTCAGAAAGAAGGTCATCCGTCCATCCATCACCCGGCAGCAGAATCCCTTCAGGTTCAGCTGCAGGTGTGAACACGGAGCTGCTTCTGGAGAGGACAGAGGTGAACACAGGTCAGGAGCAGAATTCCCAGAGAAATCTGATTTCGGACCAGTTTGTTTGCGTCGTGTCGAGTCCTGACGGGAGACGAGCCGCAGCCCTTTTATGGGAAGACGTGAGCCTCAGCCTGCTGCAGCCTAATCTCTGAGACAATATGAGAGTCTAAATCCAGCCCATGAAATCCCTCCAGCAGGAGCAGGAGGGCGAGCCGCGCTCTGCCGGAGCGCCACATTCCTTCTCCTACTTCACGAACCCGCCATGCTTCAGCTCCGCAAGCGCTTCCTGTCTCGCTGTGAGACTCACTCTGGAGCACGGCAGTGAAGGAGGAACCTCACTCTCCAGTTACCTCCGCCACAATCAGTCCAGTTCTCTCACTTGTTACAGCAGATGAAAAGTAATTAGTTACTCTGTTGAGTTTCTCAGTTAGTAGTCGTCACATGTCTGTATTTTGTGAGGTTAGCATTAGCATCAGCTGATCCATTAGCTCTGTTGGAACCAATGCCATTCACTCATTAAGTTCCTCTGAAGCAACATCAGTTAGTTGGAGGAAGATGCTTTATAATCTGGTTGTTCGAGGAGGAAGATGCTTTATAATCTGGTTGTTAGCTGTGGTGATTCGTCTCATGCATGCATAATAACAGCATTTGAGAAAAACTGCGTCCGCCCTGTTTTCCCTGGAGTTGGAGTGTTTTCAAAAAGTTGTATTTGAAGTGACTCTGAGCTCCGTTGTCATGGAAATGGTCGCCAAAATGCTGTGAAAGTTGTATGTCTTTATTTTAAAGTTTTTGTTGTGTCAGTGCAGCCTAAAGTTAGCAGTAATCCAGAGGAGCAGAACAGCGACACACGCTACCTTTGATCATGCTGATGCTAATTGCCTGACTGGAATCCTTTTTGCATTCCCTGTTGCTGAAGAAAAGAAACCTGTGTCCGACCGAGGTTTTTGTGGGGAATATGAAGCGAGCAGGAATGTGACGCCTTCCTGTTGGGTTATTTTCGTTTGCTTCAGTTGGTCAGCGTGACAAACTGAAAACACACTGAATAAAAGAAGCTGCGAAGTGTTTAAAGCCACTTAGTGCCGAGTGAATCAGAGCTGATGACCTCTGGGGGTGAATCCTCATCAGGATGAGTCCTCACAGGCGCCGTCTGCAGTCTGAGTGTGTGTGTGTCTGCGTGTGTGTGTGTGTGTGTGTGTTTTTATGTCTTTCTGTTTGTCTCGCTCTGTCTCTCTTACTCTGAGTGTGTGTCTGTGTGTCTCTCTCTCTGCCTCTCTCTCTGTGATGGACCTCTCCTCTGTCCAGGTCAGCCTTCCTTCATCCCTCCTGACAGTCTGAGCTGGATAAAGAGCTGTGTAATTCTGTGTGCCGATCCAAAGAAACATTCATGAAACATTAAACTCCAAACGAAACAGAAAAACTGCGAATCCAGCTCTATATTTAGAAGATTATCTCGGAGCTGTAAGTGACTGATGTTTGACACAGAAAAGCTGCTGCTGTCCGTTTAATCACCCGGTGACAGAACTTCCTGTGAAGAGCGCTCCGGAGCCGCGTGCTTCCTGTGCGACGCTGTTTGTCACCGAAGCGCTGCCGGTGACGGGCCGTCACGTCCTCCTCTGCACTGTTCCCTCCATCAGCAGCTGTCAGACTGTAGCGTCCTGCACCCACACCGAAGACCAGTGACTGCAGCGCCACTGACTCATTCAGCAGGAAGCGCACCTGCTCAGAGAGAGTCCTCCACTAAACTCCTCAAAGTACCAACAACAACCCCATCTACCATCTATGGACAACACCCCAAATGTCAAACCTAAGAAGACAGAAAACAGCTTTCTCCTGTGGTCCTCAGTCAGCTGAGAAGCTCGCTTCCTGATATTCTGCGTTCTGTTGCGCGTCACATTTCTCTGAGCGAGGACTCGGGAGTCCTCGGCTTTCCACACATGGTTTTTGATCAGTTTATCTGTTTATCGCTGATTATCGGGACAAATTTACTCTGACCACAAGAGGATGTCATGAGACAGAAGATCATCTGGAGTTTGACGTCCGTGATCGGAACAAAACCGGCCCGACTGTCTTTATGTGTCTCCTACTTCACTGCTTCTACTGGGGACATTTAAGCCTCGTTTTCACAGCGTGTCTTTTGGCGGTGCGGCACGGTACGGGTCGGGTTGTCGTATGTTTCCACTGAGTAAAGTTGTGGATAGTGTCTCAGGTCCCGTACTCAACCCGGACCACTTCCCTGCTCTCCCCTGTTGAGGTGCCAGCTGCACCGTCACTCTGGACAAACCTGCCGTGTTTAATCAGTTTATCAGCTGGAGAAACTCTAGGTTGCGTTCTGCATGAGCTGCTTTACACACACTGATTATTTTTACTCTGTTTTTTTTTTTTTTATGTCGGCGTCACACAGCGCTGGTCTCCTTACGACGTTCAGGCGCTTCTCTCCAGAACAGGAGAGGAGCAGTTTGCTGCTCAGGAAAAGAAAGATTTCCCAGCTGTATCACAGAGAATGGAGGCTCCCAGCTTCCCTTTGGGCTGAGCAGAGCCGCCAGAGAGCCGAGCGCCATGATTTCTGTCACGTTCCTGCGTCCTTACATGGCCGTTCACAACCCGTCTACATTCACACCGTGCTGACTGCCGTGGAGACACGCAACTCATTAGCTGTACGGGAACCCATCCTGTCCAGGACCAGCATGCACCCTGCAGTAGCGCCAGAAGAGGAGCTGTGGAAACAAGGCTGTACGCCCCGGTCACCTCGCGACCGCTTCAGTTCAGAAAAGTATCACGTTTACAGGACAGTGTTCTGAAAACCATGACCGTTTCCATGGAAATGGAACACTGAAAACCAGGTTGTCTTCCTGTTGGTCCACTAGCTGGTGCTGTCATTTGTCCACGGCTGTGAGACCATGACCAGGACCAGGAGCCGGTCCAGCACCATGAGTAGGATCAGCATCAGGAGCAGCACCAGGACCTGGACCTGGACCTGGACCAGAGTTTCCTCCACAACCGAAGCGCTGTCACAAAATTCTGTTTTCATACTTTCAGTGTCTCAGCACCGTTGTCGTATAAACGGAGCCCGAAACACCACAGAAGTTTAGTGTTTTCACTGAGACGGTTGTGTGTAGGCGGTTCCTCAGAGCCAGTAAAGCACGACGCTGCAGTCCAGCCGTTAAAAGTACTTTATTAATCCCCAGAGGGGAAATTCAGATGACCAGCATTGTAGCTTACATCAGACACGTCAACAGACAAAAGAATATAACAGAATAACAGACCGCAACACCGAGGCCCAGGCGACATGGAGCCACTGCTGTCGGCGCATGCACGATGATTTTTATGGTTTTTGTTTTATTTACAATTTAAAGGATGATTCCTGTCAATCACATTACAAGTCAGAAAGCAAGAAGGCAAAGTGAAAGTGAAGTTTAGTGTTGTTTTGAGGCAGAAAGTCCTCAGACTGGGATCGACCCGTCTTCACCGCTCGTCTCTCTGCAGGGCGAACACACACCAATCCCTGGAATTAATCCAGGAGCTCCAGAGTCCCTCAGCTGGACCGAGACTGAAGACATGAAGCCACAGCAGCAGCCGAGCCGAGGATAACCGTCTCTCTCTCTCACACACACACACACACACACACACACACACACACACAGACACACACACACACACACACAGCATGGGAGACAGCAGCTGGGTGTGTTTGAGCCCAGCTGAGTTCAGTCAGCTGCAGCAGTACAGTGAATGTAAGTACAACCCAACGTCGACTTGAGAGAGCTGCTGTCTTAGCATTAGCATTAGCATTAGCATTATAGAGCATCTTCCACCTTCTAACTCCTACATTATAGTACATCTTCTTCCTGCTGACTGTAGCTTCTATAGCCTCCTGTAGTTTCTGCAGCCTCTTGTAGCTTCTTGTGGTGTTTCATAGTTTTAATTATTTGTATTGTTGTTCCTCAGATTCCACCAAGAAACTGAAGGACGTCCTGGAGGAGTTTCATGGTGACGGCGTCCTCTCTAAATACAACCCGGAACAGGTGAGTGCACCTGAGTCCACTTCAGTCTCCCTGGGTTCACCTGACTTTACCTCAGTCTACCTGAGTCCTCAGTCGACCTGAGTGTTCTTGATATATATTTATTTTGCAATGTGTTGCAGTGTGCGTTCATTGTATGTCGCTTTGTTGCCATATGTTTTGAAGTGTGTGTTCAAAAAGGGGGACCGGAGAATGTGCTCCAACTATAGGGGGATTACACTCCTCAGCCTTCCTGGGAAAGTCTATGCCAGGGTACTGGAGAGGAGGGTTCGACCGATAGTCGAACCTCGGATTCAGGAGGAACAATGCGGTTTTCATCCTGGTCGCGGAAGAGTGGACCAGCTCTAGACCCTCCATAGGGCCTCAAGGGTTCATGGGAGTTCGCCCGACCAGTTCACATGTGTTTTGTGGACTTGGAGAAGGCGTTCGACTGCGTCCCTCGTGGTGTCTTGTGGGGTTGCTCTGGGAATACGGAGTCCGGGGCCCCTTGTTAAGGGCCGTCCGGTCTCTGTATGACCGGAGTAGGAGTCTGGTCCGCATTGCCGGCAGTAAGTCGGACCTGTTCCCGGTGCATGTTGGACCCTGGCAGGGCTGCCCTTTGTCACCGGTTCTGTTAATTATTTTTATGGACAGAATTTCTAGGTGCAGCCAGGGGCCGGAGGGGGTCCGGTTCGGGGACCACAGGATTTCATCTCTGCTTTTTGCAGATGATGTTGTCCTGTTGGCTCCATCAAACCTGGACCATCATGCACTGGGGCGGTTTGCAGCCGAGTGTGAAGCGACAGGGATGAGGATCAGCACCTCCAAATCCGAGGCCATGGTCCTCGACCGGAGGAAGGTTGCTTGCCCTCTCCAGGTCGGTGGAGAGACTCTGGCTCAAGTGGAGGAGTGTCAAACGGATGGAGATGAGATTGACAGGCGGATCGGTGCAGCGTCTGGAGTGATGCAGTCACTGTATCGGTCCGTTGTGGTGAAGAAGGAGCTGAGCCGAAAGGCAACGTCCCGACCTTCACCAATGGTCATGAGCTTTGGGTCATGACAGAAAAGGACAAAATCCCAGATACAAGCGGCTGAAATGAGCTTCCTCCGTAGGGTGGCTGAGCTCCCTTAGAGACAGGGGGAGGAGCTCAGTCACCAGGGAGGAGCTTGGAGTAGAGCCGCTACTCCTCCACATTGAGAGGAGCCAGCTGAGGTGGCTCGGGCATCTGTTTAGGATGCCTCCTGGACGCCTCCCTGGGGAGGTGTTCCGGGCATGTCCCAACGGAAGGAGACACCGTAGAAGACCCAGGACACGCTGGAGAGACTATGTCTCTCGGCTGGCCTGGGAACGCCTTGGGATCCTCCCAGAGGAGCTGGAGGAAATGTCTGGGGACAGGAAGTCTGGGCATCTCTGCTGAGACTGCTGCCCCCGCGACCCGGTCCCGGATAAGCGGTGGAAGATGGATGGATGGATGGATGCTGTGTGTTGTAGCGTGCTGCAGTGGGTGTTGCAGTGTCTCCCTGTGGAGCTGCTTCATGATTCTCTCATTAATGGTGTGTGAGAGGCATCAGGCTGTGTGTGCGTCTGTCCCGGGACCCTCCTGAGTCGGCCGTCTGTGACGTCCACACTCAGACCGACTCCTGTTCAGATCCGGGAGGACTGTGCAGGTTGTCTGTTGGAGGAAACACTCAGATGCTCGTGCTGCTGAACCGGCGGAAGGAGTGCCGTTCTGTCTCCTGCACATGTGAGAGCATCACGTGACATCGCAGAATGACACCAGCTAGAAGTGTCAACAAGTTTAACCGTGTTGCCTTTACATGTCTTTTTTCCCATGTTCTGTTTTTTATTGAGTTTTTTGTTTGGTTTTTGCTCATGTTGTGTATTTGTAGTTTAGTTGGGTCTCTCTCTGTTTCACACACACACACACACACACATACACACACACACACACACGTGTCATGATTCACATGTTTCATGTGTATCAGCAGCTTCTTCCATTAAAAACTTAAAAAGCTCACAACTCCTCTTATTTTGAAAGGGATTCACTTCCTGTTGTTTTTTTCACCTCGTCTCACTCACTTCCTGTTTACCTGCTCAGGTGAGTCCTGCAAACACAAAGCAGATAATCCTTGTTCGTTTCTACCCTTTCCTCCCCTCTCTCTTTCCCCCTCCCCCCTCACTCCCTCCTCCACCTCTCCTCCCTCCCTCCTTCCCCTCTTCACCTTCACTCCCCCCTCACTCCTCCCCCTCTACTCCCTCCCTCCTCCACCTCTCCTCCCTCACCCCTCCCCCTCCCCTCATTTGCACCTGTTAAACAGAAGCAGGATGTTCTCAGCCAAGTAAGCCTCGAGGCCTCGGCCAGTTCTGCATGCTGTGTGATGTCTGTGGCCAACTGCATGGGCATCCTGTCCACGAACCCCACATGACCCACAGTAACCCCACATGACCCACAGTAACCCCACATGACCCACAGTAACCCCACATGACCCACAGTAACCCCACATGACCCACAGTAACCTCACATAACCCTTACAACCCAGCGAAACCCCCACAAAGACCATATAACCAACAAATACCCCATATACCCCATTCAACCCACAATAATCCTCCGTAAATCTGTAATCCTGGGCTTCACCCTCCATCCTTCCATGTAATTGGATCAACCCGTCGTATCATAAGTTACTCGCTGTAACATCACTTCAGGTATGAGCTGCGACCTGCTGGTGGGTCGACTGGACTCTGAAATGTTTTGAAGGAGTTTCTAGATTTGATTCGGCCAATTTGAAGAAGACGGTACCACAGAACGAACATCGCCTCCATCACATCTGTACCTTCTGTTTCTGTCCACTCAGTGTCCTCTCAGTCTGTAACGCCGTCGTGTTCTGACCTTTCGGTTCTCGCCTCTCTGTAGCCCATCGACTACGATGGCTTCCAGCTCTTCATGGCCACCTACCTGGAGAACGACCTCCCTGAAGAGCTGTGTCAGCATCTCTTCACGTCCTTCAAGAGCAAGACGGAGGCCTGCTGTCCAGAGCAGTCTCAGGCGGGGACAAGTTCACTGGGTAGGCAGCTTCTGTTGCCTTGGCAACCAACCAACCAACCAACCAACCAACCCAAACAACCACCCACCAAAGAGAACAGCCAACCACCAGCGATGAGAGTAACGACTTTAAAATAAACGGTGTTAGTAATGGCGTTACTATTTTTAGTCAGAAGTAATCTAATGGCTTTTTCCACTGTTACAACACCTTTACTCATTACTGCCAATAATACGAGGAGCTATAATTCACTGCTTTCAGCTGGTTTGTCCTCCATCGTGGACATAAAGAAGGAACCGCATTGGTGCAAAGAAAGCACAGGCATTTTGACGCATATCTATGTCAATAGATGTATGTCAGTAGATGTAGAAATGCTATCCACAGTTACAAATCTAATTCGAGTGGTGTCTCGTCTCTTCACACAGCAGCATTTGAATAATTTAGATTAATGCAGTGCTTCCTGTTTGTAATTTATTCTGTCAAATGTCCCTTCATTCCTTTAATCACAGATTCAGTTTCATAATAAATAATAGAACCTGCATCTGAAAGTTCCATTAGGTGGGTGTTGAGATTCTTTAACATATTTAAACATGTGTTTCAGTCTCATAATTATACTTTTAAAATATTGTTACTCTAACTAATTACTGAAAGTGAAAGTAATTTGCCCAATACTGGCAACCACCTGAGCAACTGACAAACCACCCAACCAACACCCACCTGACCAACTATCCAACCAACCAACCAACCAACTCACCAAAAAATAAACCAAGACAACCAGATCTTGGTTCTTTAAGGCTCACTATTCCGCTGGTTTCTTCTGCTGGAGCTCCTGTTCAGGGTTCGAACCTTTGCTCCTGCTCCAGTGCAGATCCATGTGGAGCAGGCATGTTTCCATGAAGCGTTGAACTTCAGTGGTTGATGGTTCTTTCATTTGCCCGCCCTTCCCACAGATCCCCGCTCCATCGACGCAGGCATCTCCATTCAAACCGAAGTGGCGTGCGCCCCCATCACAGGTACGAGAACCTCGCGGCTCTGAATCATGACCCCGTCAAAATGTCAGCGGTTGGAAAAGCCTCTTAGCCTGAAAAGAATAAAACAGAACCGGGTGGTTCGTGCAGAGCGGTTGCTCCTGGTGTTCTCTGCTTCGGGTTCTCCTCGGTGTCTGTTTCCTCAGGGGTGAACGGGAAGAGCATCCGGTCCTCGATGGGCCGGCACACCCCGGAGCTGTGTGGAGCCTCCACCTCGCCCTGCTCCTCCTCCCGCTCCTCCTCCCAGCGCTCCGGCACGGAGGCCCCCGCCGCGGGGGGGCTCCACTGCTCGCCCTGCGCCCAGGTCAAACCTGCCTCCGCCCCCGACCCCGCCCCCTGCCGGACACAGACGTCCCCAAACCTCCACCCAGGTGGGACGAACACACGGCCTCCATGGGGGGGGGTTGGTGTTGGTAATGAGTGTGATGTCTGAGGGAGTGTCAGTGTTCCTCCTACTGAGTCCTGCCAGCTGAACATGGAGTGTACTGCAGGAGCAACACACACACACACACACACACACACACGTATGAGAAAACAAATAGATAAATGTTCTGTTGTTTTTCTCTGGTTCTGTCATCTGTTGCAGTGAGTGTCTTGCTCTGGTTGTCTTGCTCTGGTTGTGTTGCTCTGGTTGTCTTGCTCTGGTTGTCTTGCTCTGGTTGTGTTGCTCTGGTTGTGTGACCATGGTTGTGTTACTCTGACAGAGCGGACTCACACTGAAAAGTCTCGGCGGTCGTCTTCTCCTCACAACGGCTCCACGTCTCCGTCTCAGGTAGTTTTCCTCAAAGACATCGTCTGCTACCTGTCTCTGCTAGAGCGGGGCACGCCTGAGGACAAGCTGGAGTGTGAGTGACACACACACACACACACACACACACACACACACACACACACACACACACACACACACACTAAGAGGGACATGCAGTAACATGAGCTCTCTGTCTCCCTCTGCAGTCATGTTCCGGCTCTACGACACCGATGGTAATGGAGTACTGGACAGCTCAGTAAGTGTGTGTGTGTGTGTGTGTGTGTGAGTGAAAGAGAGAGAGAGAGAGAGAGAGACAATGGAAGAAGGTGACATTCGAAATAAAATAATGTAAATTATTCCAGATGTTTCTCCAATAGTTGGATGTTTTGAAATCAATTTTGTCATCGTCCCTCAGAGATGTCCTGCTGGGTCTCATTCAGTTTCACTCCGTGTCACTCCATCCCTCTCCATCTCACTCTGTCTCACTCCACCCCACTGCGTCTCGCTTCTTCCCACTTGTTGAATTTTTGGTGAATCAGAGCCACAGATGAGGCGTCGATGCTGCACAAGGAGGATTCGTTTCAGGATTGCAGGGTTACAGACAAGTCAGCTGACTGAGAGTAAAGACTGACGCTCACACAGAACTCCTTCTCTGCCATGTCTCCCATCAGCCCGGTTCATGAGTCCTCCCAGCTCAAGTCAAGGCAGGGTGTCCTTCAGTCGCGGCCGGTGGCGAGGGGCGCTGGCGGCGGGAGTGCTTGTTTTGTCCGCCTACACCGCAACTTGCGGGCGGCGTTAGTTCACTTCCGCATTTGCGGGAGCGCTTGTTTCCACCCCCGCGTATTCCAGGCCGGCAGTGTTGAACTAACCAGTTTATTAAAAATAATCGTGCCCTACCTGTTGTGCTGTCTGGAATGCGCCTGGAATGCGCGGGTGTGAAAACGAGCGCCCCCGCCAATGCAGAAGTGAACTAACGCCGCCCGCCAGTCGCGGTGTAGGCGGACAAAACCGGCCGCGACTGGTGTCCTTCACACAGCGTCACAATAAACCTGAAGTCACAATAATCCATATCACCACTGTGTCACTCCACCTTACTCCACCTTACTCCACCTCACTCCATCTCACTCCACCTCACCCCACATCACTCCGTCTCACCGTTTTGTCCCCTGCCTCTTCACAGGAGCTGGACCGGATCATCAATCAGATGATGCACGTTGCCGAGTACCTGGAGTGGGACTCCACAGAGCTACAGCCAGTGAGCGCACACACACACACACACACACACACACACACACACACACACACACACACACACACACACACACACACACACAGAGAGACCTGATCCAGACGCTGCTGCAGTTCTTGTTGTTTCTGGTAAAACTCCACCAAGTGGCATGACAGAAACCCCTGTGTGACCTTTGACCCTGGACATGAGGGTGATCCAGCCGTTGATCCTGCAGATACTGAAGGAGATGATGGAGGAGATCGACCTGGACCGAGACGGGACGGTGACTCTGGAGGAGTGGATCAGAGGAGGCCTCACCACCGTCCCCCTGCTGGTGCTCCTGGGCATGGACACGGTGCGTCTGCCGCACACATCTTCACCTGTCACTGCTTCCTGGAGTGTGATGAGAGTGTAATCAGATTACTCCTGTCCTCCTTAGAACATGCAGGAGGACGGGCAGCACGTGTGGCGTCTGAAGCACTTCAACAAGCCAGCCTACTGCAACTACTGCCACACCATGCTGCTGGGCGTCCGCAAGCAGGGGCTGTGCTGCTCCTGTGAGAAGCCAGAGCTGCCCCAACACACAACACTGCTACAACACTACCACAACACTGCTACAACACTACCACAACACTGCTACAACACTACCACAACACTGCTACAACACTACCACAACACTGCTACTGCAGTACCACAACACTGCTACAACACTACCACAACACTGCTACAGCAGTACCACAACACTGTTCCAACACACAACACTGCTACAACACTGCCCCAACAGTACCACAACACTGCCCTAAAACTGCCACAACACTGCTGCAACACTATCACAACAATGCCACAACACTACTACAGCAGTACCACAACAATACCACAACACTGCTACAACACTAACACAACACTACCACAACACTGCCACAACACACAACATGACCCAAATACTGCCACAACAGTACAACAACAAGGTTCCAACACACAACACTGACTCCAAGCTGCTGCAGTAACTGTACTGTAACTTGTGTGGTAGACTGAGATTCTCTCTGGTTCTTCTCCTTCAGTATGCAAGTACACGGTTCATGAACGCTGCGCGTCCAAAGACATCGCCGCCTGCATCAGCACCTACGCCAAGTCCCGCAGGCACACCAACGTAAGAACACGCCCATGCCGTGAGAGGGACACGCCCACCCAGTCCCTGCAGCGGGCTCCTGGATTGGGTTCATTGACCGTCCGGGTTCTGCTCTCACTCCTGTGATGTTCTCCTCCTGCAGGCTATGCAGCACATTTGGATCGAGGGAAACTCGCCCACCAAGTGTGACCGCTGCCACCGCAGCATCAAGTGTTACCAGGGCCTGACGGGCCTGAAGTGTGTGTGGTGCCACATCACTGTGAGCCGAGACAACACACACACACACACACACACACACACACACACACTTGCAATCCAGATGTCCTGTGGTGTGGTTTCGTTGTCATTGCCGCTCTTGTCCACCAGATGGCAGCACTGACCTGTAGTTCACTCACAGCTGCTCTGAACATTGAAACTCTCCAGACAGTCCAAAAAGCTTCCTCCCAATTCAGCCTGACCTTCACTCAGACCTTTACTCTGATCCCCCCAAATCAAATTCAGATCCCCCCGGTGTGTAGCACTGCATTATGTCAACATGTAATACATTTTCACCTCATTTTCAATAACTTGTTACAAATCACAACAGATTTTTTTAAATGTGGGTGTTTCAATTTTTAAACAAATGTAATAATTTGATGCATTATGCAACAAACCATCCAAACTGATGCCTTAATTATTAAAAACACATAAACAACATTAAGTAGTAATGTGTTCACATGCTAGAAATAAAGGCTAAATTAAATATTACTGACAAGAATTACAGGTGGTCTGAAGTTTTGCAAGACAAACATATGCAATCTGGATTATTTTATGCAATTATTGTAGATGATCCAAAGCATAAAATACACACAAAAATGCAACTAAAATAATCTTTATCTCAGCTCCATTTGTGTGTTAATAAAGCAACAGCATAAAACAAAATGATCAAACCGCCTATTAACAAAATACTCACAGTGTGCACAATAACTTTTTGAAAAGCTTCAGCTGTGTTTACATGGTCACTATTTGGCGATCAGATTGAATTCTTCCCGATTACAGGATCAGATTGGCTGAAATAAAGCAATCGGAATATTGTGACCACATTCATTTCAGTGTGATCAATCCCATAATGCTTTGCACTGTGACATGCACACAGAATCCCAGAGCTTTCGGATGATCTCTGTTTGACCTCATTCATCTCAGGATGACCTCTGATTGATCTCAACATCCTGGTTACCTCAGGATGACCTCTGGATGACCTCAGGATGATCTCAAATTGACTTCACGATGACCTCATTTTGACCACAGGATGACCTCAGATTGACCTCCAATGACCTCAGATAACCTTCGACTGATGTCAGGTTGACCTCAGGGTGACCTCAGATGACCTCCTGGTGAGTCTCAGACGTTCCGTCCTCCCCCCTTCTGTCTGCAGCTCCATAACAAGTGTGCGTCCAACGTGAAGGCGGAGTGTGACGGAGGCGCCCTGAGGGACCACACCCTGCTGCCCTCCTACATCTGCCCCGTCGTCCTGGTGAGACTTTTTGAGGAATCTGTAGTTGCCATGGAGACTTGCAGGTCTTTCCTTGCTAAAGGTGCATTAAGGAGTTTTTCAACTTTAAAATTACTTATTTTCCAGCATAAATATGTTACAAATATTCAATAATGTGTAAAATGTGCCCTGACGTATTCATTGCAAGTATCTCTAACAGCGCTGAATTGTCGCTTGAAAGTTGCAGTGCCGGTCCGGCACCCTCCCGCTGGCCTGATTTCCTTAGCTTTCGTTTTGTCCGCCACAACTAAGCAGTACTGAGGATGGATCTTCCAGAAAGTAAGAAAAGACCGGCTTCTAGCACTGCCACAACTCCAGCACAGACTCCACCAGGAAAAAGAAACTTAAATTTTACTTGAGCGCTACTAAAAGAGCAAGGAAGGAGTTCCCCTCTTCCATGCACCTATATGGACGCAAGCCACAGACACAAGTGTTTACTAAGCTGCAGTTACGCCCAAGGCCTGCAGGGGCCGCTGTTTCGCATGAAATGTGCAAACTCCTTAAAGGAATACTCCGAAGATTTTGGACCCACGCCCTATCCCGATCATTTACAGAGTGAGATAAGCTCATAAATACCTTTCTTGTGTCTGTTCGTCCAGTGCCTGGCTAACAGCTGTTAGCATCGTAGTTAGCTTAGCTCAACTACGGCAGGTGAAGAGGAGACAGAGCCAGACTGAGAAAGTGGACAAAATCCTCCTTCCAGTGGTCCAGGGGACGGCGTATTAGCACGCGAAGTAAATCCAAATGGTTATAAAACATTTTAAAAGACGTGTTTTCTTTTTAATCCCTTAAAATAACGTTTTGATCCACACAGACCTGAGCATGTGCAGTGCTCCGCGGAAGGGTATACCGGAGCACAGCAGTAGAAGCATAGACTCAGCCGCTGTGCGCCGGTATATCCTTCCGCAGCGCACTATGCTTGTGCAGATCTGTGTGTCTCAAAACGCTATTTTAAGGGATTGAAAAGAAAACACGTCTTTTAAAATGCTTTATAACCATTCGGATTTACTTCACGTGCTAATACGCCGTCCCCTGGACCACTGAAAGGAGTATTTTGTCCACTTTCTCAGTCTGGCTCTGCCTCCTCTTCACCTGCCGTAGTTGAGCTAAGCTAACTACGATGCTAACAGCTGTTAGCCAGGCACTGGACGAACGGACACAAGAAAGGTATTTATGAGCTTATCTCACTTTGTAAATGATAGGGATAGGGCGTGGGTCCAAAGTCTTCGGAGTATTCTTTTAATGCACCTTTAAGAACTTCTCACTTTTCTGAAGTTCTCAACCTTCAGTCAGAACTTATTGTTTTGTTTCACTGGTGTGAACCATCGTGTCTCCTCTGGAGACAGACATGTCTCCATGTCTCTAACAAACACCCTCCGTGTCCTCAGGAGCGCCACTCGGTGGTGAAGCGGGGGGAGGGCGAGTCTCCGCCCAGCACGAGTCCCGACGACCCCAGTCAGACCTTCAAGTTCTCCCCTGGAGACGGCCAGGCGCTGCAGGTACTCTGGAGTTACTCTCTACTTCCTAAAGTAATCCTGAATCTCAGGTGTGGTGACAGAGTGACGGGGTGATGGGGTGACGGGGTGACGGGGTGGGGGGATGACTGAGTGAAGGAGGAGCTAACAGGAGTCACTCCCCTCTGTAGGTTTCTCCTCTTCCTGGGACTCATCCACTCCTCGTACTGGTGAACCCAAAGAGCGGAGGAAGGCAGGGGGAGAGGTGAGGACACACACACACACACACACACACACACACACACACACACACACACACACACACACACACACTAGTTCTCCTCTTCGCTTCATTCCAGTTCTCCATGGTGGATCGGTTCTCTAAGTCCGGCTCTCTTTGAAACACACAGATCTGTTTGGAGCAGGCAGCATCCAAAGGAAACATGTTTCATTTCATTTCAAACCAGCAGGGGGCAGCAAACGACCGAGAATCAGTCAGGATCTGCACTCAGATGGAGGGTGGTGGTGCGTTCAGGATCCTCACTGGGTTTAACTCACTCACTGTGCACATTGTATTGATTGTCCAGCTGTGTAGATTGTGCACATTGTATTGACTGTGTTTAGTGTGCAGATTGTGCCGATTGTCCTGTTTCCATGACGATACTGACACATGTGCAGCCAAACCAAGTAAAGTGAAATCATTAAATTAAAAAAAAAAAAAAAAAAAAAAAAAAAAAAGGAAAGTTTTGGTTTGATGTGAAATGCAGATTAGGAAGACATGTTTTTTCATCTCGTCATTCTACTCAGTCTTGGCTTTGTTTAAATATAGCCATGAGGGACCACGGTTCGATTCCAACAGCAGGTCATTGATGAAACCTCTGTGAGCTCAGACTGGTGAATGGTTCCTCTGCTGGTACTTGGTTCTTGAGCTCCTCCGCCCTTGTTAGGCTCTGCTTGTTACTCTACCCTCGTCAGCATCCTCCGGCTCTGCTGCCGTCGTTAGGTCGGTCTCGTTCCTCCAGTCCTGTCCGGTTCCCCTGGTTCCTCGGCTCTCGTTGGGTTCCTCTGGTTCCTCTGGTTCCTCGGTGCTGCTGCAGTTCTCCTCTGGCCCGCTGAAAGCTGTGTTTGCAGCGAGGATCTGTGGATTATTCAATCAGAGCAGCGATGCCTCCCTTCAGCCTCACTCGTTTCCATAGTAACCACGCTGCATCAGCACCACACAGGAAGTCATCAGCTATTATTAGACTTCACCACAAGTTCAGAGGAACCACCAGCTGCTGCTTTTGGGCCCCGTTAGGGTTCTACTTTCACTGTGTCCCTGGTTCTACTGAGACCCTGTCCCTGGTTCTACTGAGACCCTGTCCCTGGTTCTACTGAGACCCTGTTCCTGGTTCTACTGAGACCCTGTCCCTGGTTCTACTGAGACCCTGTCCCTGGTTCTACTGAGACCCTGTCCCTGGTTCTACTGAGACCCTGTCCCTGGTTCTACTGAGACCCTGTCCCTGGTTCTACTGAGACCCTGTCCCTGGTTCTACTGAGACTCTGTTCCTGGTTCTACTGAGACCCTGTTTCTGGTTCTACTGAGACCCTGTCCCTGGTTCTACTCGGAGACCAGATTAAGTTTTGGTTCTGCTTCTGGTTCTGTGTTTGAGGAATGTGGGTTTTGTTTCCAGGGTGCTGAGGAAGTTCAGGTACCTGCTGAACCCTCGACAGGTCTACAGTCTGGACCGAGGAGGACCGATGGCCGGGTGAGTGTGTGTGTGTGTGTGTGTGTGTGTGTGTGTGTGTGTGTGTGTGTGTGTGTGTGTGTGTGTGTGTTCTCGTATTTCTATCCTTGTTGGGGCCAAATGTCCCCACAAGGATAGCAAAACGTGGAACGACGTGCCTTGTGGGGACCTTTTTCCGGTCCTAAGTAGGAGAAACAGTGTTTTCTTGACCATGTTGTTGTTACTGAAAAAAGTAAAAGTGCAAAAACATTTCTTTAGGGTTAGGCTTTGTTGTCGTGTGGGTTAGGGTTAGGGTAAGGGTCAGGGTTAGGGGCTAGACATGAATGGGAGTCAATGGAAGGTCCCCACAAGGATAGAAATACGAGACTGTGTGTGTGTGTGTGTGTGTGTGTGTGTGTGTGTGTGTGTGTGTGTGTGTGTGTCTTGTCTCTCGCTGTCGTTCCTCTGAACTCTCTCCTCAGTCCCTTCTTCTCTCTGCAGACTGAACTTCTTCCACGATGTTCCGGACTTCCGGGTTCTGGCCTGCGGAGGCGACGGCACCGTGGGCTGGATCCTGGACTGCATCGGTACTTCAGTCTGGACCCTGCTTCAAGCTGACTCGCACAGCACGAATGGAGATCTCACTGTGTGTGTTTGTGTGTGTGTGTGTGTGTGTGTGTGTGTGTGTGTTTGTGTGTGTGTGTGTGTGTGTGTGTGTGTGTGTGTGTGTGTTAAGATAAGGCCGGCTTTGCCACACACCCGCCGGTGGCCATCCTGCCCCTGGGCACCGGGAACGACCTCGCTCGCTGCCTCCGCTGGGGAGGAGGTGAGCAGCTCACACACACACACACACACACTCACACACACACACACACACACGCGGTGGGTCGTACTCCAGCAGCAGAGGCCCTTCCCTCGTTTGCACCACGGTGATTTCAAGTGAAAACACAACCCTTTGACACACTCGTCAGCAGAGTCTTTGGAGGCCGCTCCGTCTCCGTGTCGCTCTGTGAGCTGAGCCCCTTCGTCTGATCTGCTCCTCCGCCCGTCGCTCCGCCCCGCAGGCTACGAAGGCGGCAGCCTGCTGAAGTTCCTCCGGGACATCGAGCACGGAGCCGAGGTGGTTCTGGACCGCTGGAACATCGACATCGTCCCCGACGACAAGGAGGACAAAGGAGACCCCGTCCCCTACAGCATCGTCAACAACTACTTCTCCATCGGAGTGGTGAGGGACACACACACACACACACACACACACACACACACACACACACACACTGGTCGGACTCCAGCAGCAGCTTCTATCTTTAGACCTGAGCAGCTCTCAGGATAAAAACCACAGGACGACGTGGAGACGACATATGTGCAGGTAGACGTTTGGCAGGAGAACGATGCACCAGGCACACGTTACACAACGACCCCCACAGTGTGTGTGTGTGTGTGTGTGTGTGTGTGTGTGTGTGTGTGTGTGTGTGTGTGTGTGTGTGTGTGTGTGTGTGTGTGCGCTTTTGTAGACACGGGATTTTTCCACAGAGATTGAAACTCATTTATCCTGAGTCAAATTTGGAATGTGTTCTCAGTTTAAGGTTTTGATCTGCCAATTTCATAATTTTCACAATTATCCCAACCTGAACGCACCACAAGACACCTGAACGCACCACAAGACACCTGAACGCATCACAAGACACCTGAACGCATCACAGGACACCTGAACGCACCACAAGACACCTGAACGCATCAGAGGACACCTGAATGCACCACAAGACACCTGAACGCATCACAAGACACCTGAACGCACCACAAGACACCTGAACGCATCACAGGACACCTGAATGCAGCACTGTGACTCACTGCTGTCCTCAGATCTGCTCTTCACACCGAACATGGTCTCCACTTCCTGCCATACGTCCATCACATCATCACTCGGGATGCGGTTGCTATGGTGACGTGAGGCTGCCAAGGCCGGGCCTTTGAAAGCTCCAGCTCAGTCGTCCTTCATTTGTTTGACTGGCGAAGTGTGTGTGTGTGTGTGTGTGTGTGTGTGTGTGTGTGTGTGTGTGTGGTGAGCACAACTGATTTTAACAACCCAACTCTTGAATGTTTTACTGCTCAGTGAAAAACTGAAGTCAACAATTTTTTTTTTCAAATAAATACTGAAACTTATTAGAGGTCAAATCTCTCCAGGTCAACAGGAAGTGGGGGTGGGTTAGAAGACATCACTTCCTGTTAAGAGACCACTCAGTTTACCTCAGTTTGAGTGTGTTTGTGTGTATTTCTGTTTGTGTGTGTCACTATCTCTGTGTCTATTTCTTTCTCTCTCCCTCTGTGTGTGTGTGTGTGTGTGTGTGTGTGTGTGTGTCCATGTCCTGGTAGCAACTGAAGGTCAGAAGAAGTATTAGTGACAGGAAGTTGTAGTCTGCCAGCTTCAGACCAGGTTACCACGGTGACGAACCAGCATTTTGACTACTGGCTGCTCTAAAGATGTGATTCAACATGCGCTTCAACATGTGGTCCAAAACATGGTCCAATACCTGGTTGAACATGCGGTCCAACACATAGTCCAACATGTGGTCCAACACGTGGTCTGCCATGTGTCTGCCATGTGTCCAGCTCCATGTTCTTCCCAGTCTGACGGACTGTTTGTGATGTTTGAACTGAATGTGTGAAGCTTCGTGTCTTGTTTTGTTGTCCTTGATGAGATGGACAGAGGCTGAATCAAGCCACTCTCATACTTTCTGTTGTTTTGGGGGTTTTGTTGATGTTTGTCATTGACCGCTGCTCCCCAACCCCCCCCCCACCCCCCCACCCCCCACCCCCCCCCCCCCCCCCCCACCCCCACCCCCCCTGTCCCTGTTAGATCTGACCAACCTTCACCCTCCAGAGTGCTGCAGGCTGTTGGTCCTGCTGCAGGGGGCAGGAGGGCTGGGGGGTGGGGGTGGGGGGGGGTGGGGGGGGGGGGGCAGACTGAGGCTGGGTTTGCGTGACAATTTGGAGTGAAAACACACAGCTTTTGTTGTATTTTGGGTCTTTGTTAACCTTGATGCTCAGAGACACTGGAAAGGACACTTTCTGAAAATTTCTTGGACTCCGTCTCCTTGTAAAGGATGGGAACACTGCTCCTAGTCCTGGTCCTGGTCCTGGTCCTGATCCTGCTCCTGGTCCTGGTCCCAGGCCATATTCTCCTGGTTGTACTCTGTGTTTATCCATAGTTATAATTCAGAGTGTATTTTTCTCTGAACAATTCTCAACATGAAAACTACATCGCTTTAAGTGTTCCTGCTGTTGCCGTGGAAACAGACATGGTTTTCAGAATGTTGCCATGTAAAGGCAAAAAAATGCAAAAACACTGAGTGTGGTTCCATGGTTTTTTAATTCGGAATTGGTTTGTTCTGAATTAGGTAATTCCAAATTATATTTATGAGCTTGGTGTTTACATGGGAAAAACAAAGGATTAAATCCTCTTCTCACTGGGGTCTGCGAAGCGTTCTGATTGGACGGGAGGCAGCCGTGACGTAAAAAGGCCTGCAGGAAGTAAACAGCGTCATCACGATGGAACATGCGCAGAACGACCAGAATGAAGTTGTGCCTAATTACAGTATAATTCCACTTCCAAAGGAGAATAAACCCGCCGGGTCTGTTCCGATTTAAACTTAATCCTGAGTGAAGTTTTCTGGCTTTTACATGGCCATTTTCGAGCGGAATTAGACTTTATTTGGATTTATAGAGTAATAAAAAGTCGCATGTAAACACACGGAATGTTTTTTCACCCATAAGGCTGTAGGCCAAAGATCCTGTAGCACGCTGGAATCATTGAGTCCTTCTCTAATCGTTGTCTACACCATAAACGCTCTTTATTCACCTCCACACCAACGTTTGACCCAGTGGTGGCTGGCCAAGAGTGAGGGAGCCCCGGTGCCCC
The DNA here is from genome assembly GCF_902148845.1 of Salarias fasciatus. NCBI lineage: Eukaryota > Metazoa > Chordata > Actinopteri > Blenniiformes > Blenniidae > Salarias > Salarias fasciatus. The sequence continues at coordinate 4,284,470 of NC_043760.1, read as the reverse complement.
CGCCCCGGTCCATTACCCACAACAAAAAAAAATTATAAACTGCAAAGAAGGAGCAGATAAACAGGTTGTGACTGAAAAAGCCCAGTGGAGGCAGGTTTTAGTAGCGATTCCACCAATCACTGATTGACGATATAATGAATAACATCGAGTTAAAGCATTTGATGGCTGCGTCTTGGAGCTCCTTTCAGATCGTCCACTAACTGTTTTGTAAATTCACTGTATTTAATTTAAAATTCAGAGTATTGGCTGAAATTGAAGGTTGACGAAGCGCCGCACCTGAGAAATGTACCACCCGCTCCTCAGGTTTGAACACTGACGAGTTAAGTCGGTTAAGAAGTGTCATCAAGTGGAAAACTTCTGCGTCTGACTCACATTAAACAGAGCAGCAGGTTTAGCGTGACGCTAGCAGCAGGTCTCTGTCTGTCTGTCTCCTGAAGCTGTCTTGTCCCCTGCAGGACGCCTCCATCGCACACCGTTTCCACCTGATGAGGGAGAAACACCCTGAGAAGTTCAACAGCAGGTGAGTGGGCGGAGCCACCTGGAGACAGTCGGAGAAATGGTGGTTGACCCAATCAGAAACCTGAGGAGTGAGTCAGCACTTTATTCTGAGCTGACAGCAGATCAATAACACGGTCCATCCAGTGAGGACCGCGATTTTTATATAGCACTTTTAAAAAGGCGGATTGCCAGTCAAAGTGCAAAAATATACCGTACAAGATAAAACAGTCAAAACAGAACAATAACAAAGCAGAGGAGAAACACAGTGTGAAAGAAAAGCACAGATGCCTGAGGTGACCCTGCTCAGCCGAACGTCAGGGTGAACAGGTGGGTTTTCAGCCGGGATTTAAAAACGTAGAGGCCATCCACAAACAAACTGCACCGAGAGGCGCGAACTGCTCCACAGTCTGGGAGCCACGACTGCAAAGGCTGGATCTCCTCTGGCTTTTAAGAAGGATCAAGGAACATTGAGAGTCACAGAACAGCAGAAAGCCGCCACCTCTGAGCCTGGTTCTGCAGGTTTCTTCCTTTTAAAAAGGGAGTTTTTCCTTTCCAAGGTCGCTTATGCTTGCTGATGTGGATCTGTTGAGTTTTCTCTGTAAACGTGTCTAGAAATGACTATGGCATAAATAATAAAATAAATAAAGCTGAATTGAAGTGAACTGAATCATCTGGTCAGCTGACCTCAGGACTCTAGAGGGTTGGTGGACCTTAACAAGGTCTGATAAATAATCTGGGGCCAGTCTGTTCTGCGGCTTAAGAACAAACAAACGAATCTTGAAATCAATCCTGAACCTAACTTGAAGCCAGTGGAGTGAGGAAAGCACCGGAGTTATGTGCTCCTGTTTCTTTGTCCCGGTTAAGAGACCAGCTGCTGCGTTTTGGACGAGCTCCAGACGGTTAAGCTCAGACTTGTCAATGCCGACGGACAGGGAGTTGCAATAATCCAGACCGATGCAGTACAAGCATAGGTGGCTTTTTCTAGATCGGCCCTTTTTAGAAGTGGTTTGACTTTGGTGATGAGCCGAAGTTGGAAGAAGAAGCTAGCCATGACCGCTGCTCTGGTCTGTTTGTCGAGTTTAAATGCTCCTTCAATAACAACACCGTCCCTCTGGACGGAGCATTAGCATTAGCCTGTACACACCTTTACACACACACACACATGCATGCGGACACACAGCATCATATCGAACACACATCCAGCTCCGAGCTCGGCCTGGTTCTCTCGTGACTTTAACTAGTTTCAGACTCGTAAGCAGCTTTGTAGTGTCGGTACGTCTGTCTGAGTGGTGGTTCAGAAGGTTCACGCCCCGTCCTCGTCTTCCCGTCACCCAGGTGTGCGAGGATATTAACTTCACCTTTTCAGTCCAGTGCTGAAGAAAACATGTTTTCCATCCATTTGCTGTAAGTTTCACTGGACAAGGACGAGCTGGAGGACTCCTGCTACTGTCACCGAACCACGTGAGAGCCGACACAAAGCTGGAGGTGACTCACTCGTCAACATGTTTTCCTGCTGGAAGCATCAGCGACTTCTGCAGCAAGAAAACACCGCACTCCAATTCAGCCCTGTGAGCAGAATAAACAGGAAAAGCCCTTTTTTGGAGGGTTTAGGGTTCAGCGACACGATCACGTGTTCCACAAGATCTCAAACAACATTCCACCTCCAGTCCACAGGAGATTGAGTATTTTAGTTTATAGACAAATTAGTTGAAAGTGAAATTGCACATCTGATGGATTTTACCCAAAAAAAATTTCAATTATCAGAGATAATTCAGTAGAAGTTCAAAAGTAGCTTTAAACTAGTACAAAGTTAGCCTAAAACGTGTCCAAGAGTAGCCTCAAACATGTCTACAGGTAGCCTAAAACTAGCCCAAAGGTAGCCTCAAACTAGTTCAAAGTTAGTCTCAAACTTTTCCAGAAATTGTATAAGATAATTTGAAGTTAACCAAACACTAGTGCGATGTTAGCCTCAACCTGGTCCAAACTCATTGATTTGTCATCAGTGCTAACAGCTTTAGCTTCAGTGCTAACAGCTTTAGCTTGTCTCTGGCTCTGACTGGAGTGCTCACAGCTGTTGGATGGTCGCAGCAGAAGCAGAAGAAGGAATCTACAGATTCTGTTGGAGATTGTAGGAGTTGAAAAGTCTTGCCTGATGCCGGATGAGTATTTGCGTAAGCTGGAGGATTCTCTGTCGTCTCTGCATCACGTTTTATGTCTCTCCAGTGTCTCTCTGTCTTCTCTTCACCATGTGTCTGTTGAGCCTAAGTTGTGTCTCCCTCATGTCCCAGTCCTCTGCCGTGTCTCCGTTGTCTCTCTGTCTCCACCTTGTCTCTGCTGTGTGTCCATCGTGTCTCTACTGTTTCCCCGTCATGTTTCTGTTGTGTCTCCGCCGTGTCTCTGCTGTGTCCCCTTCATGTCTCCGCCGTGTCTCTGCTGTGTCCCCTTCATGTCCCCGCCGTGTCTCTGTCAGGACCGTGTTGCCGCTGCAGCTGTTAGCCTGGTTTGTTTGTGTGGCTCGCCGTGCCGGTGCCTCTCTCTGCTCCTTCCTGCTGCTTCTTGTTTGGGTGTTTTGTGCAGAAACTTGGGAATAATGGCGGAAAGGCTTATGGAGGCAGTTGGTCTCCTGGAGGTGGGGGGCAGTGGGGGTAGCGGCGGGTGGAAATGAGTTAATTGCCTTTGTTTTACGGGCCGTCTCATGTGGAACCAGCTTAATGAGGCGAGGCTGACAGCCAGCGCCGCTCCTGACTGATGTGAATCTGCTGATAATCCCCCGATCGGAGCTTTCTGGGGACGCGTGAGGAGGAACCGAAGGACAGGAGATGGAAAGACAATTAGCAGAAAAACACACAATCCACCCGAGTCTTCACGGCTGGATTTTAAGCGAAATAAAGAGCAGGAGGGAGTCGAGTCGAGGGGGTTTCTGTATGTTTGAACCTTTTAAATGTAGATTACTGCTAATCTCTGAGCGCACAACAACTGACATGGTACAGCAGGAACACACACCAACTTCAGAGGACTTCAGCCTCGCATTGTCTCAGAGCTCGACAACTCAAATAATGACGGACGAGTTCCTTCATGAGTTACTGCAGATAAAAAGTAACTAGCGACCTGGTTAAGTAAGTAAAGATTATTTATGAAGTGCTTTCCACAGATAGAATCACAAAGTGCGTGCTCTATAATCTGGATGTAAGTGAGGGGAGACGCTCTACAATCGGACAGTTAGAGGAGGAAGATGCTGAATAATCTGGATGTCCCTCCATCAGGTCATCCTGACAGCTCCCCCTACAGGCCTTGAACTACGCTGCGCACTGAGAGTTACCTCTGGCCCTCTTCCCAGCAGCCATGTTTCACCCTTTTGATGTGGAGGTCACATGACCGTGAGCTGTCAGAGCGGCGACAGCTTCAGTGTGTGTGTGTGTGTGTGTGTGTGTGTGTGTGTGTGTCTGTCCTTCACTCGTGTGTCTGCTGTGTTCTGTTTCTACAGGATGAAGAACAAACTGTGGTACTTCGAGTTCGGGACGACCGAGACCATCTCAGCCACCTGCAAGAAACTGAACGAGTGTATCGAAGTGGAGGTCAGTGCTCCTCGGAGACAGCAACTCCACACGGAACACACACACACACACACACACTACCTGAATTTGTACATGCCAACCATTCCTCGTGCCTTTTCAGGCAGGTACGTTTTTATAACATACCTCTGACATGTTTTCCTGAAGAGCTTCCATTAACAGTGGGGTTTTTTTTTTCTGTCTGAGTCAAGTGAAGGAGGAGAAGAAGCTCTGACAGACGTTTGGAGATGTTTCATCTTCTGCTGGAAGCCGTTTGTAAAAGAGAGCGTCTATTCATAGCTCCATCCTCGGATTAATGTGCCGTGAAGTCGAGGACTGAATTGTTCTGTCACACCGAGCTGCTTCAACGTGTCACCTGGGAGTTCCACGCTCAGCAGGGCGGCAGCAAATCACTGCTTCTCTCAACGGAACCAGCAGAGCACTAACTACACACTTTTAACCCACAAGGCTGCACTAATGTGGCTCAGTCAGCATGATGCAACCTCAGCGAGGTCCATAATCCGGGTCCATCATCCAGATCTGTCACCAGATCCTCTGTTCTCCTCCTCACATCTGGAGAACATCTGTGAACTCATCTCCCCTGACACTGATTCTAATGTTCTGGTTCGTCTTTTATTAAGAGCATGAGGAAGCCAGATACACACTTCAGTGTGTTGTGTTGTGTGTTGTGTCTCAGTGTGACGGCATCATCTTGGACCTCAGCAACACCTCACTGGAAGGCATCGCCGTGCTCAACATTCCCAGCATGCACGGCGGCTCCAACCTGTGGGGCGAGACCAAGAAGAGGCGGAGCTACAGCCGCATGAGCAAGAAGGTTCCGGACCGGATGCCGTCCAGCACCGTCACTGACGCCAAGGAGCTCAAGTTCTGCATGCAGGGTGAGTCGGGTGGCAACACCTACCCCACCCACTGCAACGCCTACCGCACCCACTGCACCGCCTACCCCACCCACTGCAACACCCACCCCACCCTCTGCATCTACCCCACCCACTGCAACGCCTACCCCACCCACTGCATCTACCCCACCCACTGCAACACCTACCCCACCCACTGCAACGCCTACCCACCCACTGCAACGCCTACCCACCCACTGCAACACCTACCCCACCCACTGCAACGCCTACCCCACCTACTGCAACACCTACCCCACCCACTGCAACGCCTACCCCACCCACTGCAACGCCTACCCACCCACTGCAACACCTACCCCACCCACTGCAACACCTACCCCACCCACTGCAACGCCTACCCCACCCACTGCAACACCTACCCCACCCACTGCAACACCTACCCCACCCACTGCAACACCTACCCCACCCACTGCACCGCCTACCCCACCCACTGCACCGCCTACCCCACCCACTGCAACACCTACCCCACCCACTGCATCTACCCCACCCACTGCAACACCTACCCCACCCACTGCACCGCCTACCCCACCCACTGCAACACCTACCCCACCCACTGCAACGCCTACCCCACCCACTGCAACACCTACCCCACCTACTGCAACACCTACCCCACCCACTGCAACACCTACCCCACCCACTGCAACACCTACCCCACCCACTGCACCGCCTACCCCACCCACTGCACCGCCTACCCCACCCACTGCAACACCTACCCCACCCACTGCATCTACCCCACCCACTGCAACACCTACCCCACCCACTGCACCGCCTACCCCACCCACTGCAACACCTACCCCACCCACTGCACCGCCTACCCCACCCACTGCAACACCTACAACACCCTCTGCATCTACCCCACCCTCTGCATCTACCCCACCCACTGCAACAATAACTCCACCCTGACGTTTTCATGATCTTGGTCGTGCTTTTTTCCTGGATGAATATTTTCGGAGCTGCTGTCTCTCTCTTACTAATCTCATTTTTAGCATTAGCATTAGCATTAGCATACCTCAATGCTGTCATCCAAACTGATGCATTTTATCTCGCCTCCCGTTTGCTGGAGGAGGAGCCATTTTAATCCTGAAGAACTAACGTCCAGATTACAGAGCAAAAAGAAGTGAAGAATTGGAGTTGGGTGAAGATATCTATCTTTACTTTGCTGAACTTCTACTTCTGTAACAGTAAAAGTTCCATCTAAAAATCTACTCAAGTCAAAGTGTACAAGTAATTCGTGGAAACTGTGGTTTGAGTAAAACATTTAAGGTGCTTTCAGGAGGTGAAAACTTTCTTCACATCATCTTTTAAAACATTCTCAAGCACAATAAATAATTTCTGAATTCTACGGTCCATCCGTTTTCTTCACCTCAAACTCGCCACCGCAGGTCAAGAACGCTGGAAAGAAAAGAAAAAGAAAAAAAATCAAACCACAATCAAAGTATCAGCAACACTTGAAATGTTGAGCCATTCCGTCAGGACAGACTGTTTCTACAGAAACAGTCTGAACCGAAGGATCCCGCTGGCTGCTGATAGAGGAGAGGAAGTCAGACGCCCTGAAGCCTCCAGTCCTCCATCAGGAGCCTGAACGCTCCTCTTCTCTGTGAGCAGCAGGTTTCCTCAGTTTGTCCAGCTGATCGGCGCTCGGTCAGCTGTTCACACAACAGACTCTCAGTCACTCTCCAGTTTGGTTCTTTCTTTCCTCATTTCATTTGTTTAGTCAAGTAAATGTTAATTTTCCTATTCTGAAAATGACTGAAACATTAATAATTACCCAAAAAAACTACTGGATGAAAGTGATGTGAGTCAATGTCATCGTTTACTTTCCACCTGACAGATGTTTGTAATTCTGATTTATAACGTGTGTCAGGAGGACTGTATGAAGACGTCAGGCGTCCTCAGACTCCTTCAGTACAAACACTTTCCTCTAAAAGGCCATTGATTAACTTCCTCCGACAGATTCTGACTGAAGTGATGGACAGAGTTTGAACGTTGAAGGCTGAAACTCCTCAGATAAACAACTGACTGACAAAAACACTGTGAGCAATGGTTTCCATGGAAACACTGAAGGAGGAGGACAGAAAGTGAGCGAGGGAGAAGAGAGGGGGAGGAAGGGAGAGATGGAGGAGGAGGAGGAGGAGGAGGAGGAAGACGAGGAGCAGCTCCTCAAACTGCACACGTGAAAATCCAAACCCCGACCAAGAAACGGGGAAGTTTCCTTCAGTTCAACCTGTTCTTTTTAAACTCTTTATCAGTCAGGCACACACACACACACACACACACACACACACACACACACACACACACACACACACACACACACACACACCAGACCCCAGATGAGCTGCAGTTCTCCCTTCAGCCTGTGGGGGCGCTGTAACATGACACTGAAAAATGAGACGATCATCTGTTTGTTCTGAACTTGAAGTCAAATGAAAGAGAAAGAAACGGATGAGGAGCGAAGAGCAGATCGGAGCCACAATCAGTTCAATCAGTTCAGTTTCCTTTCTACAGTTTCAGTACAGCTCAGTCAGCTAAAGGAACCGACAACTCCCCTGAGCAAGGCAGGGGAGACGGAGGACCGGAGGGAGTCCTTCAACCAGGGACCGGACCAGAACCAGACTCAGAGGAGACTTTCTGCCGTCCCGGTTTGAGTTCGGGGAGTGTTGGAGAGGACAGACTGGGGGATTCAGACCCCGTCCCTGAGTGGTTGCGTTGCTGAGTTGCCGCGTTGCTGCATGCTCATCATTAAGCTAACTGCTTGTGGCAGACGCTCTCTGGCACGACGAGCTAAAGCTTTTAAATCCAGATAATTCAATCAGCTCGTGAAAGAAGCCGTGGGCGCTCCTGACCTCCATCTCTGACTCACTCAGGCTTACACACACACACACACACACACACACACACACACACACACACACACACACACACACTCTTCACCATCAGATCAGTTGGTAAATGATCTCCTCACCTCACCGAGCTGGAACCGCAGATTGAAGTACCTCCACTAATGCTGGTTCCAGGCCTTGTTCAGACGCGTCCTGCTAGCGTTTCCATTTCAGAGAAGCTTCACATTAAAGGCCCGTTCACTCCGCCAAATGATTTCTGCGTTTTTGCGTCGAAATGTAATTGAAAAACAATGGGGGACGGCGTGTTCACCAGCGGCGAAAATCCCAGCGGCGCATCAGACACATTTTTGTGGCACGTTTTTGCGGCGTGTCGTGTTTTTGCGGCCGACGCTGAAGTTGGGAAATCTGAACTTCTGACGTGGCGTTTTTGCACCAAACTGGTCAGAGAGCGTCTCTATGGTGACGAAGGTCAGGGAGCGGGGACCGGTGAAAGCGACGCTCATCCTGGCGCGGCTCCTCCAGCAAATGGTGAAACTCACCACACTCCGACCGTCTCTGGGTGATATCGTGCACCCGGGTACGGCGTACCCGGCGTTGTCTGGCTTTATTAAGCAAATAAAGCCAAGCCAATGATGCTAAGCTAACACAGGAAATAAGGCTGGAAGCCCCGCCTTCCCACCACAGACGCGCGGCGTCAACGCGGTCTCCTCGGGGGCCCGACGTTGTTCAGCTGCGGAACCTCAAATTGACGCGCGTTCAACTTCTCACGTTTTTCCATTTTTTGACTCAAAAACGCGTTCGGTCTGAACGCGGCTTCACGAGGCAACATTCAGACATCAGTGTCTGCTTTCATGGCAACATGTTTTCATGTTGGTCCACCATTTGGTGCTGCTATTTGTTTCTGTAATGACACACACACACACACACACACACACACACACACACACACACACACACACACACACACACACTGCAGAGGGCAATACTCTCTAAACATTAACGGTGGGAGAACACAGATCCATGTGGACAGAACACCAGGTTGGATTGTTGTTATGTTGTCAACTGTAAAAACTAACTGGATGTTAGAGGAGGAAGATGCTCTATAATCTGGATGTTAGAGGAGGAAGATGCTCTAATCCAGCTCCAGGACGAGATGCTGACAGGATGCGGACACTCAGATTATAAGTCATGAGGCTGTTTGAATGTGCGAGCGGAGGATTTGGAGCGGTGTCAAACAGGAGGAGATCGTCTTCTCTTCAGTCCCCTCAAACAATGAGAGCAGCAGCCATCCCGTCCCAGAATGCACGGCGGCATCGGCGGCGTTATGTAACAGGCTCTATTCTTAGCCCGGCCGTGAGGCGGGAAACCTGGGCGAGGATGGAGCGCGCGGCGCACGGGGCCACACGGCCATCAGGCACTCGCCGCCGGACGCCGCGGGACCCCGGCAGGGCCGCCTGCCCTTGTTTGGTCCGGGCAGGAAGTGGAGGTGCACAGGTGGGCGTGCACAGGAGGTGTTCATGTTGAATGGTAGGACAGAGAGAGAGAGAGAGAGAGAGAGAGAGAGAGAGGAATAAATAGATGTTTGGAAATCTAAAGTAGGACGAGTCACGCTTCAATTTCACCTCAAAGCCGACCAACAGACACACTGGCTCCATAATCCCTGTGTGAGTGTGTGTGTGTGTGTTCATGTGCGTGCGTGTGTGTGTGTGTGTGTTAATGGATGCTCGATCCCATTACACTGATTTCCTGGAAGGCTCTGCAGAGCCTGTTTGCGCCACAGCATGATGTCACCGCTCCTCCTAACCAGGTTACTCCGGCTGAGGAAACACTTCCCAGCCTCCTGCAGATGGATCGCAGCGGCTGCTTGAGGCGCTGCCGATAACAACTAACTGATAACTTTTTAAAGTGGCATTGATGTTTACATTCCTCTGTTTTTTTTTTGTGTGGCATTAGCATTGTCTGAGCGACCAGGACTATGTGAGAGGAAGATGCTCTATGCTCTGGATGCTGGAGGAGGAAGATTCCCTCTTTGTCTCCATCGTCAGTCGTTCTTCTGTCTCTGTTTCTTCAGACTTCAGAATCCTCTCCTCTCTCTTCTTCCTGCTGACTCTCTGACATTTCTCTTGTTTTTGTCACTCTCCAGCTCTCCCGGTCTTTCCTTCTCTCGGCCGCGTCTTCTGTGTCTTTTCCCTGTTTTCTTCATTTGCCGTGACATTTTCTCTTCAATTGTCATTTCAAATATTAAATCCTGCCGGTGACTCAGCAGCAGCAGACTTACACAAACCTTCATCATCATCTTTCAAATGGCAGCGCTGTGTGAAGGCCACTGCAATGCAGCACGGGTTCCTGCACGTGATGGCTCAACACGTGGAGGGAGCGCTCAGCAAACACACAGCAAACACACAGGAAACAGGAAACACACAGCAAACACACAGGAAACAGGAAACACACAGCAAACACACAGGAAACAGGAAACACACAGCAAACACACAGGAAACAGGAAATACACTGGAAACACCCTAACCCTAACCCTAACACACTAGAAACACACGGGAAACAGGAAATACACCAGAAACACTCAGGAAGCACACCGGAAATACAGGAAACACTCGTCAGTCAGGAAAAAAATCTGCTCGTTTTTGTCCACATTCTACTATTTTTTGTTTGACATCATGTCTGTTTACACTCCAGCTCACTTTAGGTTTGGTGTCCTAAAGTGTCCTCTGAGGGGCGCACACACACACACACACACACACACACACACACACACACACACACACAGCTTCCTGTTTCCACTCTGGCAGGCCTTCAGGCTGAGTGTGTTTGGTACTCTTCCTGTTGTTTACATTGTAACACACACACACACACACACACACACACACACACACACACTGGTCCGGCCTGTTTTCTCAGCCTCGGGGGCGTTGAAGCACTTTACTGTCTTCTGATGACAAACTGTCCCCCGTCACTCCCAACCATTCCTCCTCCTCTGTTCACTCTGTCCCAGAATTCCACTGCATCTCCTGTTTTTACACCGTCACACTTCCGCCTCGTCGTTTTACGTTTTTGTTTCAAGAAAGTTTCACGTTGCACGGTGACATTTTCTGAAACCTGTCTGTTTTGTGTTTGAAATAAAAATAAGTGAAACGTTGTTCGTCTCTACAGAAATGGATGAAATAGTGAAAGCGATGTGGTTTTCATGTTGGGCCACTAGTGGGTGCTGTTGCTTGTTTTTGCAAACGGGGAAACAAAACATTCTGCGTTTTCACTGCTTTGGCAGCAGTCCTGCGTGGTTTCATCCAGTCCCAGATAATCTCATCAGATTATCTCTACCTTCATTCAAATCAAGGATTTTGCTGTTTTGACAGGATGAATGAAAACATGAACTCCATGATGAGTCCATTTCATGTGTAATTAGCGCCGTTTACATGAGTCCAAAAAGCCTCCTTCTAATCAGATTGTAAATGTCTCATATAAACAGTGGATCCGATTCACTCTGATCAGATTAGATTTCAGATCAGATTGTCAGAGGTCGTCGACCCTGAGCAGTGATCCTCTTGGTTCCTCTTGGCTCCTCGGTTCTTTGACCCTGACCCGGTTCCTCTCTCACGGATCCCTGTACAGTTGCTTCATGGTCAAGTTGTTTTATACCAAGCTGTGCCTGGAAGGGTTAATGCTGCCTCCATTCATGTTGCTGAATAGTTTCCTCTCTGCCAGTATTTGTTGATGGCTCTGACTCGGTTCACTCCGGTAATTTCCTGCTGTTGGGTGAACGGGCGTTGGCGTCCCGCTCCAGTAGGTCTGCTCGCCATTCTGTAGAAACATTCAACCACATATTGTCATTGTTTACTTCTTTTCTTACAGTACTGTATATAGTGTACTTTACTGTATTTACCATGCACACTCCTGAAATATCTCAAGTTTTCACAAAACAACAAGGAAAAGGCGCTTCAGCCGCCCTGCGGCGCAGTGTAACGTGATATGGTACAATACCGTGGTTACACTTTAAGGTATAGAAACAATAACTTCACGTTGCGTCTCTTTGGTTTTGGTGAACCGGATTGATAAAAACACCCGTGTGAAGAGGACCAGTGTGTTCTCCTGTATGAACAGGAACCGAGGAGGCGGGCCGTGTTTGATTGACAGCGACAGGCACATTGACTGTGTGTGTGGGTGTGTGTGTGTGTGTGTGTGTGCAGACTTCAGTGACCAGCTGCTGGAGGTGGTTGGCCTGGAGGGGGCGATAGAGATGGGGCAGATCTACACGGGGCTGAAAAGCGCCGGCCGCAGACTGGCTCAGTGCAACAACGTCACCATCAGGTCAGCAGCTCTTCCTCCTCCTCCTCTTCCTCCTGCCGCCGCCGTGTGTGTTGACGTGTTCTGGTGTGTGTGTGTGTGTGTGTGTGTGTGTGTGTGTGTTCTCAGGACGTCCCGCAGGCTGCCCATGCAGATTGACGGCGAGCCGTGGATGCAGCCACCCTGCACGGTGAGTGTGAGCTCACACACACACACACACACACCAGCCAGAACATTATGACCGGCGGGCATCGAGCAGAGCGTCGTCTGAAATCCCAACAAACCACTGCACGGCGGCCGCTTTCAGTCCGAGGGTCGGTCGGTCGGTCGGTCCGGGTTCTGCGTGCCCGGCCTCCTCTGCAGCCTGGGCCTCCGGCGTGTCAGCGCCGGGCCGTCTAACCGCCGCTCTGCGTTGCTGATGGAGCTGAAGCCGCTCGTCCATGATCACGTCTTTCTCACGGCTTTTTCTGGACCTTCAACCAGGAGCTGGAGCCGGAGACGAGCTTTGTGTGGCGTTACGTAACTCGTCAAGGCTGCAGTGGTTTCATAACGCTCTGCTGTGAAGGAAACAGGAAGTGACTGTCAGCCGCTCCAGACCCAGACTCAGTCCAGAGAGTCCAGTTCCAGAGTCCAGAGAGTCTAGACAGGCCAGAGACCCAGGGGCTGCTGGAGGTTGAGCTATGGAGGTTCAGTCCAGATGTTCATACCACGGAAACACCGTTAGCGCTGGCTGGCCGAGGACAGAGTGATGTGGCGGGGGAAGCTCCCGGTGTTGCTTGGGATTCTGGTCGAATGCATAAACACTGTAAACGTTATTATTGACAAGTAAATGATGTGAAACACCGTGGAAGCAGCTAACAGCAGAACATCTCATGATCACACAACGCCACGGTCCTGGGCCCTGTCAGCCCCGCCCCTTGTCGCTCTCTAGCCCCGCCCCCTCGCTGTCTTTTTTTTCCTCTCTGGCTCCAAAATTCCATCATGTCAGCCTCATCTGATGATAGTAGAAACAAACGGGTGACGTCAGGAATGTTTCCCACTCGGTCAAAACACTTAAACTCTGAGATTGTTCAGTGGAGGAGGAAACCAAGTGAGAGAGACAGATCCACCCTTTAAATATGTGTGTGTGTGTGTGTGTGTGTGTGTGTGTGTGTGTGTGTGTGTGTGTGTGTGTGTGTGTGTTGCAGATCAGGATCACACACAAGAACCAGGTGCCCATGCTGATGGGTCCTCCTCAGAAGACGCCATTCTTCTTCTTCAAGAGACGGAACCGGAGCCGAGATTAGGACAGACACACACACTCTCACACACACACACACACACACACACACACACACACAGCTGCTTCAGATCCCCTCCTCCTCCCTGACCTCCATCATCACCGTGGTATTCTGTGGTGCTGCACTGCCTGATGAAGAGGAGGAGGAGGAGGAGGAGGACAGCAGGAGGTCGTCCATGTGGGGACTGCTGGTTAAAACACCTGGATGAATAATGGAGCAGCGGCTGCGTGCGGGGCGTCCCCGGGCGGAGCCGGGTGGAGGATGGGCCGGGGTCGAGGAAAAGCCTCATCTATTATTGACTGCCGTTGTTTGTGTGTTGACGAGGAACAACGCCGGGCTGGAGAAGGTGGACACATCCAGGGACTGTTAGTCGGACTGTGATCCCAGGGTGAGGGTTCGGGCTGGGGTTGAACCCTCACCCTCACCCTCACCCTCGTCAACCGGAGGTCCTGACAGATCACAGAGGTCTGTCACTTCAAAAGATGTTCAGATTTAACGAACCATGTTAAATTTAATGTTTCATGTTAAATAAAACTCAGAACTTCTCTTCAGTCTAAACCTGAGAACTGCCTCAGTCTCCGTCAGGCCCCGTTCACACGACTCTTCCTCTCAGAACACGTCGGTTTTACTTTTTTTTCCCAAACAAGTTTACAAGACAGCGTCATGAAAATGATGTCCGTTTCCACGACAGTCGCAGCGACACTGAAGACAATGCGGTTTTCATGGTGGTCCACTAGTTGGCGCTGTTGTTTGTTTTTGTAAAGAAACCACACACACCTGCTGCAGAGAACAGTACGCGCTAAACATGAACAGTGGAGAACGACGACGTTCATAAGTTGGACTGTTGTTACGGTGACTGGTTACTCTAAAACTACCACGTCCAGGAGGATCTGGACTGGAACCAGGACCAGGAGGATCTGGACTGGAACCAGGACCAGGAGGATCTGGACTGGAACCAGGACCAGGAGGATCTGGACTGGGAGTCCTGGAGGAAAACACTGTTCTTATTGGCCGTCTGAGTGCAGAACTGCTGTTTAGTACAGCCGTGGAGCGCAGGACCAGGACCAGGACCAGGATCAGGATCAGGACCAGGACCAGGACCAGGACCAGGAGCATTTTCTTGTTGACACAGAGACGGAGTCGGAGCATTTCCACAAAGTTGCATCTTCAGTGGCTCCGAGCTCCGTTGTCGTGTGGACCGACGCCAGAAGTTTTCTGTTGTCTGTTGAAATGTTAGCTGCCTGATCGGGCCCTCAGAGGTCGTCTGAAGGTCATTGCTCGCGGTTGCTTCCTGGAGGGAGAGCGTCCAGCTGGGTGGAGGACAGAACCAGATCCCCCGGAGGGTGGCAGAGCAGGGCTTCGCCGGGGGGGATAAATTTAGCCCTCTATTTCAGGGGGAGTGGATCTCTCCGCCACTGAAACATGACTCTTAATTACCGTGTCACATCCTCTGACCTGAACAAACCGGAAACATTCCCGTGTTCCCGCTCCGCCTAATTTCTCTAAAGATAGCCTGGGTGTGTGCACGGACTGGTCTGTGCACGTTCCCATACACACCGAACAGGACACCGCTCAGAACGGAACCAACAGACCAGAACCGACCAGACTTTCTGTAAATATTGACGAATTCTTGAGCGGCGGTGTCAAGCCCCGCCCCCTCAGCCTCTCATTGGTTCACACTGGCTTTTTGTTTCTTGGTTTTTTTTGTTCTGAGAGCTCGTTGTCAGTCCAGGTAACCATGACAACGGAAACAAGTGAAACTCTCTGAGCTGCTGAGTCTGAACTCAGGAGAACAGAAACCTGCAAGACTCGATCCATCGTGTGGAAAACCGTCTCCAGCCTGCCAGGCGAGTGAGGTTCTGCTGGTCCAAACTGAGCTTGACCCTCCAATTACCATTAGACGCCCACTCTCTGGCCCCTCCCACTCTGGCCCCTCCCACTCTGGCCCCTCCCACTCCCCGGCTGACTCAGGATTCGGATGAGGCTCTGTGGACTGGTCTGGTGGAGAGAACTTGAAAAAAACAATAGGTCACATCAAACCGAACTGTACAGGCTTTTCTTTTTTACTTCACAAGAAGATCTTCATGTCGAGATGTTTATTTATTACTAAATATTGAATCTGTATTCCTGGAAACATAGAGAGAGACGGTATTTCAATCCAGAGACCATTAAAATTGACATAAAAAGTTAAAATATGAAGACATCTAGATATTGACTCTTCGTATCTGGATAGAGACTCTTTAAATTACCAGATGTGGACTTTTTATATCTGGATTTTTACAGTGAAACATGGGCTTTGTTTCCAGGAACATAACAGATACGGCGTTCCCTGGAGGGCGGCGTCCTGCATCTTTTAGACGTTTCTCTGCTGCAGCTCGCCTCAGTCTCATGATGTCGTCCTCAAGCTTGGAGAAAAGCCCAGGAACCAGCTCTCACTGCTGGGAGAGACCTAAAGCATGCCGGACGTCAGCCCTGGAGCGCCGGAGTTTGACACATGTGCCATCCAGCCTGATTGACTCTACATATGTGAGCAATACGTGTATCGGACCGACATCTGATTCTGGCATCGGTGCATCCGTAGTCTATATATCTAGTTCTATTGAATGTATTTCTAGACAGGAACTCTGTGTTTCTCAGTCGTTTTTCTATTTCTCGATCAAGAGATTCTTAACATCTTCATTTCTGTGTTTAGTTCAAGACTCTTCATGTGTGGATGAAGTCCAGTTTTTAACTTTCAGACATGATCCTCCCAGGCCGCTGTTGCTTCTGTGGCCACCTGAAGTCCTGCCAGGGGCTCGGAGTCAGTTTGGGTTCAGTCAGAGGGTTGCAGAGCCGGGGGGAGCCCGACGGAGCCGGGGGGAGTCCGACGGAGCCGGGGGGAGCCCGACGGAGCCGGGTGGCGCCCGACGGAGCCGGGGGGAGCCCGACGGAGCCGGGTGGCGCCCGACGGAGCCGGGGGGAGTCCAACGGAGCCGGGGGGAGCCCCACGGAGCCGGGTGGCGCCCGACGGAGCCGGGGGGAGCCCGGCAGCTCTGAGCGCTCGGTGGGAGGAGAGTGCATGAATCCAGTCACTTCACACTGACTGCCTGACGGAGCTGATCCGGAAGCTTCCGTCTCACCTGTACCGTCCTCTGAACTGAGTCTGACCGCGTGGCTGCTGGGCCGGACGCAGGATTCCTGACGAGTCTCTTCTTCTGTGGTGGTTTTCATTCACTAACCCTTTACTCTGCTGCGACTCAGTTTGGTTTATAAACAAACATGGAAAAGTCAAGCTGTCTGTGGTTTCTGTTGAGGTGAAGGAGCTCCAGCTCCTCGGCTGACGTTCGTGACGCCTGCATGACAATAAGTTCAGGTGAAATCATTTTTTGGATTTTATGTCTGTTTCTATGGCAACAGTGCTCACAGCCACTGAAAACGCAGCATTTTGAAAACACTCCATCTCCCTCTCCATGTAACCTGTGCTCCTGATCCTGGTCCTGGTCCAGATCCTCCTGGACTTGGTAGCTTTAGAGTTGACAGTCAAAATAATAACAACCCAACTTGGACTGTCCACGTGAATGTCTGAGAATCAGTCATGAATTGATGAAGGATGAATGATGAATGGCTGAATGACGGTGGATGGATGACGGATGGAGCGTTGTGTCGGAGATCCAGATGGATCCGGGTGTTCATTCTGTCTTCAGGGTCGGAGTGAAGCGGCTGCTGTTTGTCAGCTTCATGTCAGTCTCACAAACACACACACACACACACACACACACACACACACACACACACACACACACACACACACACACACACACACCACCCCCACCCTGTGGGGGCAGATTGGGGGGGGGGGGGGGGGGGGGGGGGGGGGGGGGGGCAGTGTCAAGGTTAGATCATCCCCCAAAAGTGGATCGAAGAGACTCTGCAGTCTGTCCCCTCAGGACACACACACACACACACACACACACACACACACACACACACACACACTGTAGCTGTGATGAGCATTGCTGTTGCCCATGCTGTTTATCGTTAATCCAGTAGATTGATTTCAATCATATTTAAGTGACCTGCTTCACCACTTTCAGCATCAACTCTCACCTGCTCTCTCAGTATTTCACTGTATTTTTACTCTTGTGGTGTTTTTTTCACTGGTTACACTCTGTAGCTGACCTCAATACGGCCGGTTACTGTGGAGCGGCGATGACGAGTTAATGACAAGCAGTAATTAAAGTTAAGATAACCAAGTTACTGTGTAAGGCACTGCTGTTAAGTTGTTCACATCTGTTCATGACTTTTAGGTTTTTCACAGTAATGTTTAACGTTTTGTTAGCGAACAAGCTAATGAGTGGATGATTGAGAGTTAGCATGCCTACATTAACTTAGCATCTTGTCAGTCATCTCTGCTAGTCATTGTAGTTTTATTCCCCGTAATGACTAAGCTTGTTAGCGCCTCTGCTGACAAAAAGAACATTGGAATGTGACATTGACGGGGATGAGATTCGTCTCTGGGCCACACATTGGTAACTTTAGCTTCTCACCGAAAAACAAACAGTTCTACTGAAGAGCTGACAGAGATACGACGACACAGAGCTGCACGCTCACGGAGGGGTTGAGTTTCAGCGATAAGCTAATTAGAGGAAAAGAAAGAAGCTGCTCGGCCTGGAACTGTGGAGCAACGAGGAGGAGGAGGAGGAGGAGGAGGAGGAGGAGGAGACAGAGACACAGAGAGCAGGATAAGAAAAGAAAGATGGGTTATACAACCGTCAGCCTTTGGCGAAGCTGCTGCTCAGATAACGAGAGAGGAATTATCTCCACAGAGCTATTAATAGAGAGAGAGAGAGTCCTGTATCCACAGCCTGTGTCGATCGCCCGCACCGACACACTCTGGTTCACTTTCATTGAACTCAGACCAGATCCAGATCCCGTTTACATGCACTCAAACAATCAGACTCCTGGGAGCGTCATGGAACCGCATCGTCATGGAAACACGTCGTCATGGAAACACGTCATGTCAACGGCTTCATCTGATTGGTAGAAGGTTGAAGACAATATACACCTCAATGATCCAATGCTGGAACGACAACAAATGTTCCATTTCGTGGCTTTAGGTCAGCTAAGGCTAAAGCTAATGCTGATGGTAATACTGAAGCGAGAGTTAAAGCTAATGCTAATGTCAGCATTAAGTCTGGCGTCGGTCCAGATGTGTGCATCCTGAACGAAATCCTGCTGTAGACAGAAAACTCTTCGCATGTGATCAAAATTTGTCTGATTACTGACAGTCATTGGACTCTTCTGGTCAATAATGCTAACCAGCTAGCATGGCTAACATGAAGCTCCAGTCTCCTTTTTGTCCTCGTCCTCCCCTGTCCTCCCCTGTCCCCCCGTCCTCCCTTGTCTCCTACAGCTCAGGATTGGCCTCCTCCACCCTCCTCTCCTCCACACCTTCACTCTGCTCACTCTCTGGACCGGTTCAGCGGCTCCATGCGGAGCTGCAATCTGCCAGCTTTATTTAAGGAAAGTGTTTCCTCTCCACCTTCCACCTCCACAGCAGCCACCGCCACCCCCACCCCCGCCCCCACCCCACGCCCCCTGCAGGACGGACACCTTCACTGCCTGAGAGCAGGACACATGGTCCAACTCCACAGGTCCAACCGAACCAGTCCAACTCAGCAGGCTAGTTTGAAGCCCGTTTCAATCTGCTTTGAAGCTGGTTTGAAGTAGGTTTAGATCTAGTTTGAAGTCTGTTTGAATGTGGTTGAAAACTGGTTTAAATTTGATTTTTGAAGTGGCTTTGGAGCTGGTTTGAAGTTGGGATGAAGCTAGTTCGAAGCTAGTTTGAAGCTGGTTTGAAGCTAGTTCGAAGCTAGTTTGAAGTTGGTTAGAAGTTCGTTTTGGTTTGGGATCACCGTCAGGGAACCCACATGATTTGTTTGTGTATTTCGTCTCTTGTACGATTGGATGTTTGTTACTGCTCTGGATTCAAGTTCTCCTCGTCATGTTTCTGCTAATCTGTGGGATTTGTGTGGATTACAGTTTTCATCCCAGCTGCTGGACTCTGTTTGAGTTATTTTTTCACTGACTCTATCGGTGGGAGATTCACGTCCTCCAACAGAACTTCTTGATCTGTGACCTCTGACGTTTCAGGTTGGAACAGCTGCTCACACGTTTATAAATACTCCACTGAAAGTAACTTTACTCTGATTACAGCAGGAAACAAGTTAACAGGAGTTTTAGTTTTCAACAGCTTCATGATGCGTTTAAGGACCATACGGAATATAACAGTGAAACAAATCTGAAGATTTGAGCAGAATGAATCTTGGATTCTGATCGTATATAATCTGGGAATATGTGCTGGGAAACGCTGGTGAGGCTTTTGTGGGATTCTGTGATTTTATTCAATAAATGAAAAAATTACAGAAAGAATTTGTTCACAAATTAGATTTGTCCTTGTTTTTTTCTGTATTTTTCCGAATCTGAATTTTGACGCTGGTTTGACATCCTTTTTTATGTATTTTTTGCTTTAATCGTCGTAATTTATTCATTCTTTAAAAGATATTTTGTACTTTTTATTAATTGGTTTTGTGTTTGTGTGACTGTGTGTTAGTGTGTTTATTTCTGTGTTTCTGTTTTAGTGTTTATATTTCTCATTGTGTGTCTGTGTGTGCGTATGTTTATTTTTCTTTGTGTGTGCGTGTGCGTGTCCCCGTGCGTGTCTAACTCTCCTCTGGCTCGCTCTAAAAACTGAATGAACCTTTCCCATTCATAAAAATAGTCTTCTTGCTGCGCTCTGATTGGCTGCAGCAGCTCGGTTCCTATTGGCTCCGCGCGGTGACGGACGCACCGTTTAGACCAATGAGCGGCGCGTGTGCGTGAGGCTCGCGGGTGGGGGAAAATCTCGGGCCCGCGCGCACAGTGCTCAGAGTGTCGGTGAGCGTCCGAGGAGCCGCACCGCGTCCCGCATCGCGCCGCTCCGCACCGCCCCGCACGCGCTCATCCCGGAGCTTGTTGGATTTTTATTAGCGCCTTGTTCCCGAGCGGAGGAGCGACACGCGCACGAGGTGAGTTGTCACGGTGCGTTCAGGTGCTCCACGCCATCTTATTTTAAACATTTTGACTCCGGCGACCATCTTACGACACTTGTGATGCGCGCGAGTGAACGCGCGCGCGCCTTGTTTTTTTTTTTTTTTTCCTGAATGGACGCTCCGGGCGGATCCGGTTACACTTCATTGAGAAAAACAACTGGAGGAGGGGCGCGCCCCCTCCCCCTCCCCCTCCCCCTCCCGCCCCCTCCCAGGAGTATTCATGACCCCCCTCCACTTATCGAAGTGTCGATCAGAGGGGTCAAGGTGAAAGTTGCTCCTAAAATGCGCAACTTGTGCGCGTGACGCTTCGCCGCGCGTGCAACTTTGTTTCCGCTGTGGTGCGTTCACGGACCGTGTCGCACCTGCTTCAGAGCGTTATGCTCAGTGTAATGAAAACGAGCGCGCGTGCATGTCATTTATTTTATTATTCTCAAAATGATGAAAACATCATTTTGAACATTTTATCGAATTATCACAAAACTGAAGAAGACTTTCAAATATTATCTTTTTATGTTTAACGGTTCGTTTTAAAGTTTAGTTTGGTGTTTTTCTGCTCTGATTCAGATCAGTTAGCTTTCTAAACTTTGTGGACTCCTGGACCAGGACTCTGGATCACTGTCCTGGCTCCTGGACCTGGTCTCTGAGTCCATGTCCTGGACCTGGACTCTGGGTACCTGTCCTGGATCTGGACTCAGTTGCTGGAGCTGGTTCTGAGTGCATGTTCTGGACCTGGGCTCTGGGTATGTGTCCTGGACCTAGACCTGGACTCGGTATCTGTCCCAGTTCCTGGACCTCGTTTGTCGTTGCCTGTCCTAGACCTGGTCTCTGGGTACCGGTCCGGGCTCCTGGACCCGTGTCTGGGTACCTCTCCAGACTCCTGGACCTGGTCTCTGGGTACCTCTCCAGACTCCTGGACCTGGTCTCTGGGGCTCGTGGACCTGAGAGGAAAAAGTTTTTTTGTTCTCCTGATAATTCCGAGTTCCCGTCGAAGGAACACTTTTACCGTTTTTGGGTGAAACGTTCCAGACGTGAGGTCCTGCTGGTTGCTGGCGCCCCCTGTAGGCCACACTGGGATCTGCAGTCCTCCATATCTGACGACTCGACTCTTTTCTCTGTTTTCCAGTGAGCTCACTGACTCCGCCTTCCACGGCGAGCCCCTCCCCCTCCTCCCTGCCCCCATCACACAGACCACCATGGACGGCTTCTACGACCAGCAGGTTCCCTTCATGGTCCCTGCCAACGTGAGTCTCTCTCACACACACACACACACACACACACACACACACTGTGCTGAGGCACGTTGTGGTGTGTTCGGGTCAGTCTGTTTCAGTCTTGTCTCTGGTCCTCACAGCAGCAGTCTTGTGTAGACGAGACGCCTCACGTCCGTCCCATCAGTGAGCGGAAGAGGAAGTTTGTGGACACGGAGCTCGCTCAGGACACTGAAGGTGAGACAGGAGCAGGAAGTAACCGAGTCCTGATACTCGCATCGCTCTGGTTTAGTTTGTTCTCGAGTCCTCAGTCCTCTGCTGTCCTTCCAGACCTGTTCCAGGACCTGAGTCAGCTGCAGGAGATCTGGATCGCAGAAGGTGAGCGAGATACTTTAACTTACACAGATCAAGTTACTCTGGGATCTGATTACTCTGGGATCTGATTACTCTGGGATCTGATTACTCAGGGATCGAGCTACTCTGGGATATCGTTACTCTGGGATCTGGTTACTCTGATATCTGGTTACTCTGGGACGTAGTTACTCTGGGATGTGGTTACTCTGGGATCTGGTTAGTCAGGGGTCTGGTTACTCTGGGATGTGGTTACTCTGGGATCTGGTTAGTCAGGGGTCTGGTTATTCTGGGATCTGATCACTCTCTCTCCTCACAGCCCAGGTCCCGGATGACGAGCAGTTTGTTCCAGATTTCCAGTCAGACAGTTGTGAGTATCTCCTCTGACCTGCTGACCTTTGACCTCCTGACCTGCCTAGTACTGACCTTCAGTTACTCTCCTCTGAGGATCTTTTTTCTTTTCCTCTCAATTTCAAATCTTTTGGGGGAAAAAAAAAATCAGAAACCAGCAGCAGTGTCTCAGAAAGCTTCCCAGACACAGTGAAGAGTTTTTATTTATCAGCTGGTTTTTTGGTGGACATTTTCCGATCCGGTGAGACGGAGGAGGAACAGAACGAGAAGGATGATGCAGCTTAATACAAGCAGAAGAACAAAAACACAACTGTGCCATGCTAACACACTAAACATGCTAAACGTGCTAAGATAAAATGCTACAGTGAGCTCTGAGCTTCGTGTTCTCTCCCCGGAGGCTGGGCTTGAACTGTGTGTCCGCCTTTGGCCATGCAGGGAATCAAACACTGTATCAGTGTGTGGAGCTGCTCATACGTGTGCAGTGATCAGCCGGTTGGCACGGGGCGTCACATGAGCTGGGCTCCTGATCTGATTTCACACTTCCTGGTTGAAGAGTGTGTGTGTGTGGTTTGACTCGCCCTCCCCCTCCTCCCTGCAGTGATGTTCCACGGCCCCCCAGCAGTGAAGATCAAGCGGGAGCTGAGCCCCTCCAGAGCGCCCCCTCCCTGTCAGGACAGTCACATGCTGTTCGGAGAGAAGTGCCTTTACAGCTACAGGTGGGCGGCAGCGGCTCGCTCCTCTTCCTCTTCCTCTTCCTCCCTTCGTCTGAGCCCAGACTAAACCCCGACACTCTGTCCTCAGTGCCTGTGACAGGAAGCCGCTGACTCCGCCCTCCACGCCCGCCTCCCCCCGCTGCCCCCCCGCCACACACCGTCTGGACGAGCAGACTCCGCCCCCGCCGGTATCCGCCCAGCAGGGGGTCCACGGCCCGCCCTTCGCCGTGCCGTGTGCGCCGGTTAGCCGGGATGCTAACGGAGTACCTACTGAACACAGGTGAGTGTGGGGATCGAACCGCCGTCCCGGTCCCGGTGAGCAGCAGGATCGAACCGCCGTGCCGGTCCACGGAGCCCCTCCTCACGCCTCGTTCCGCTTCAGGTTCCAAAGGCAGATGTCGGAGCCGTGTCTCCCGTTCCCCCCGTTCCTGCCGCCCCGGGGCAGAACGCCGCGGGACGGCCGGCCGCCGTACCACCGCCAGTTGTCGGAACCGCTGGTGGCCCCCCCGCAGCACACAGCGCCCCCACAGCAGGCGGCCCCCCCGCAGCAGGCGTCCCCCCCTCAGGCCTTCAAGCAGGAGCTGGTGGACCCCCGCTACAGCGAGCAGGGCTCCCACGCCATGGGCCCCCCCGCCCCGCCCCCCCAGGCTGCGTTCCACACCATGACCATCAAACAAGAGCCGCGGGACTTCTGCTTCGACTCCGGTGAGAACCTTCAGAACGGTTCCACATGGGAACCGAAGAGGTTCAGACTCAGATTAAATTCCTATTATGGGATGTTGGTCTGACCTCAGCTAGCTAGCTGCTGCGGGTGCAGTCCCAGTTGGTACCAGCAGGGGGCAAAGTGAGTTCTGCAGCTGAACATCACTTGTTGTGTCTGATGGCGCCTCCTGCAGGTCACACCCAATGTTCACATAGTTTGTTTTTTTGGGAAACTTTTTCTTAATAAAAAAAAAAATCTTTCATATCAACCGTGAAGAGTGCTTCAGAAATCTAGTTTGAGGAGCTGCTAGCGGCTAGCTGTTAGCCAGCTGCATGAAGTGATGCTGTGTGACTGAGTGTGAGGAATGTAACTGTTTGTTCAGGGTGCTAATGCAGCCGTGTGACTTTTAGCATGCTAAACACACACAGACTCTCTCTCTCTCTCTCTCTCTCTCTCTCTCTCTCTCTCTCTCTCTCTCTCTCTCTCTCTCTCTCTCTCTCTCTCTCTCTCTCTCTCTCTCTCTCTCTCTCTCTCTCTCTCTCTCTCTCTCTCTCTCTCTCTCTCTCTCTCTCTCTCTCTCTCTCTCTCTCACACACACACACACAGAGTCAGGGACTAATCCTCCTGGATCTTCCAGAGTCACACCTTGAAGGTAAAAGTGGGTTTGTGAGCCGCTCTGAGCTTCTGTGGCGGTGAAGTGGGTCACCGAGCAGCTGAGCTCTATCTGGAGGACACGAAGGACTCGGTGACCCGGTCGACCCGGCTCGGCTCAACGTGGTGGACTCAGTCCTGCTCGGTGACCCGGTCGGTCCAACTTGACTCAGTCCGACTCGGATGGACTTGCTGTTTGTTCACACAGAGAAATCTAACAACCCGGAGTAGCTGAGTTTGATCCCACTGCCCACTCACCAGCTGGTGTGTGTGTGTGTGTGTGTGTGTGATGTAATGATAAATCCTCTTAGCTTCAGGTTACGTCAGCGTGACGCTGGAAACTTTCCAACAGAAGGTTTTTGTTCTGAGCTCTCGGATAGCATCAGTTCTGAGCATCAGCAGGTGGTCCTGGTGGTCCTGATCTGGGTCCTGGTCTGAAAGTGCCACAGTTTCCTGAAAAGCGAGCGGACTGTAAACGCAGCGAGGTGCAATGGGAAGCAGCAGTCTGAGTCTGGATCCACTTGAAAGAGCATTTAAAACCCAGATTTAAATTCCTCTCAGAGACAGTTCAGTGTTTCAGAAGCACCTGAAGATCACCGAGGACGGAGAGACCGACGGTCCGCATTCAAATCCAGACATTTATTTATTCTGACAACTTTTTCTGTTCCTGCTCTGGCTTTCTTTTTTGCAGTGGTTCATGTTTTTAGCTGATTTACCGCTTGTTTGATTCATGAGAGCCAATAGAAAGAAGCTCCACCCACCAGCTGTGGGCCAATCAGAATCTCTTCCTCCTGGGTCCTCAAGTCCCTCAGAAACAAGCGGACACATTTGGATGTGACACCATGAGTTTGGATTTAAATTAAATTTTAGATTTGTGATATTTTTCTGTTATTTGATGACGATGTTTCTGTTGTTCCGTCTCTGATCGGCTGTCGAGTGCTGTACGCCTGAAAATGGTGAATCAGAGCCGAGAGTGGCCAGAAGCTCACATGGAGGAAAACTCTGGAGAGCAACAGGTTATCGGGAAATTGGTGAAAAGAAGAACCGTAAAAATTCACGTCAGCCCGATAATCTGTTTAGACTTTTTAGAAAGTCAAAGCTAGTTTTAAAGACCAGTTCAAACGAGCATGAGGCTAATTCGAGACTTTCAGTGTTATTTTCTATACATTTTGATATTAAGACATGTTCCATCAGGGTTTTATTTGAGAAAGAATTTGTTTGCAGGTTCTTTCATGTTTCCACTCAGTGGGGTTTCTGGTTTCTGTCAATGGCGAGTGGCGTGTTGGCAGCATTTTTCTCCGTCATGATTCATTCGGATTGAACAGCAAAGAGTTAGCGCATTTAGCGCTAATTTTCTCTCTGTTTTGGTTCCAGAAGTGCCGAACTGTCAGTCGCTGTTTGGGAGAGCCGGAAGCTTCTACCAAAATAACCACGAAGGTAACGACTGCTCCTCCCCTGTCTACCATGATTATGAGCGTGACGCAGATCAAGCTAGTTTGATCCAAGGCTAGCTGGAAGTTAGCCCGAGTTTGGTCATGAATTTGCCTGAAATCACAGCTAGCTAGCCTGAATGTAGCCTCCCGGATGAGCTCTGAGTGAATGTGGTTTAATAAAGTCTGAAGTTATTTTGTCTGTGGCTCTCAGAGCAGCGTCATCGTCGATGCTAACGTGCCGTTTGACTCTGTCCGTCAGGATTCTTCGACAGAGATGCTCAGGCATACCTGGACGACACCTGTGTGGTCCCCGAGCACCTGGAAGGTGAGAGGAGCCTCCTTCCTGTGTCCCTGTGCTCTGCGAGGAGACATTTGTCCTGCTGAAGCTCACGTTGCTCGTTGCTCTTCTTCAGGTAAAGTCAAGCAGGAGCCCCCCTCGGCGTTCCGGGACGGCCTCCCGTTCCGGGACGGCCCCCCGTCGCAGCGCCGCGGCTCGCTGCAGCTGTGGCAGTTCCTGGTGACGCTGCTGGACGACCCGGCTAACGGACACTTCATCGCCTGGACGGGACGCGGCATGGAGTTCAAACTGATCGAGCCCGAGGAGGTGGGTCCCCCCCCCCCCCGCCCCACCGTGCTCTGATTTCCTGCTGTAGAACCGGTGGGTCTCCTCTTATGGATGGTTCTCCGTCCTCCTCAGGTTGCTCGACGGTGGGGGGTCCAGAAGAACCGACCGGCCATGAACTACGACAAGCTGAGCCGCTCTCTGCGCTACTACTACGAGAAAGGAATCATGCAGAAGGTAGCAACTGAACCAGGAGGTTCAGCAGTGATTTCAAGTGAAAACGCTAAGCCTTCGTTGTGGTTTGGGTGCCGGTTCCACGACCACGGTGCTCACAACTGTTTGAAAGTAGAATTTTTTTGAATATACTCCCAACTTTTCTGAAATGTTGTAACTGAACATGCGCACCGTGTGAATAGTTCCTCTGGGTCCAGGCTAATGCTAATGCTAGCAGTGGTTTCCTGCAGCTGTCAGGAGTTAGCAGTAAACGTGTGTGTGTTCATTCTTCCAGGTGGCCGGTGAGCGATACGTCTATAAGTTCGTGTGCGACCCCGAGGCGCTCTTCTCCATGGCGTTCCCAGAGCAGCAGCGGCTCCCGCTGAAGGCGGAGCCCGACGGCGCCACGGCGCCCGACGACGACACGGTGCCACTCAGCCACTACGACGAGGCCACGCCCCTCCTGCTGGACGGCGTCGAGTGTGTGGCCGGACTGCCATTTCAGGACGCCTACGGATACTGAGACCAGGCGGGTGGGGGGGTGTCTCATACGCACACATGCACACACACACACACACACACACACACACACACACACACACACACACACACACACACTCCTACTGGATGTCGATGCCCACTCTTTCAAATTCATAGCTGCAGAACTGTTGTGCACTCGCCTGGAGGCGGCGCCCCCTGCCCCGCCCACAAACTGGGAGACCGACAAGCCACGCCCCCTCCACCCACTTCCATGATAATCTTTAAAAACTTTCAAACTGAACTATGAACAGACTCCGCCCCCTTTTTGTCCATGTCACCAAACCGCAACACACACACACACACACACACACACACACACTGTTCTCTGTAGATAGGATTTCTGATATCTACTGTTTCTCGTGTGGTTTCGGACTTGATGGTCTTCGTGTTCTTTAGTCGTGTTCTTCTTCACTGTAAAGTAAACACAGCCCAACGGGGCCCCGCCCTGCCATGCCCTGCCCGCACTGGTTACGACTTTGGGCACAAGCCACGCCCCCTTCGCCTTTGCAGATCAAATGTGAGCCACAATCAAATATTTGTTACTGAATTTCACTTTTTAATGCCGACGTTTGGAGAATCTCAGATCTTTGAAGATCTTTTTTACCACACGTATCTCTGAACAGCTGTGGACATTCTGGAATCACTCCGGACTAACAGCTGGTTCGGAGATGCTTGCTAGCTCTGGCTAGCGTCAACTACTGAGTGTTTCTTCTGTACCTGGACCTGATATCTGGAACATCTGCATCAACACAAAGAC
The DNA here is from genome assembly GCF_902148845.1 of Salarias fasciatus. Classification (NCBI taxonomy): domain Eukaryota; kingdom Metazoa; phylum Chordata; class Actinopteri; order Blenniiformes; family Blenniidae; genus Salarias; species Salarias fasciatus. The sequence goes on along the minus strand of NC_043760.1, from coordinate 4,256,518 downwards.
CATGTCTATCTTTATATACGATCTGTGGCTTCTGTGGGAACCATAACCCCCCCCCCCCCCCCCCCCTCCTCCTCTTCCTCCCCCCGCTTCATGATGTTTCAGTTTGGCCGGAGCATCAGCACGCTGCATGAAAAACAGACGTGTGTTTGTTTTGTGCGCCTGTGCAGCCAGGAGAGCCATGCTTGTGTTTTTTGCATGCTGTGGTCAGCTCCACCTGACAAATCTGTTTCTGAACCGGGGGTGGGGCGGAGTGGGGGGTGGGGTGGGGGGGGAGACAAACCTCTATAAAGTTTCTATTTTTGCATTCAGACTGCTTTTGTTCAGAGTTGCGTTGAAGCTGTTTCACTGGTTACAGACCTGATGGGTCTTCCTTGTCCCCCCCTCGTCCTCTGGTCCCTGTCCCCCCCGCTCCCATTGTCGTCCCACAATGTTTCTTTATACTGCTGGCTTGTTGATAATCTGATCAATAAACTCTCCTTTAAAGTGTGTGTGTGTGTGTGTGGTGTGTGGTGTGTGGTTGTGCGTGTGTGTGTGTGTGTGTGTGTGGCTTTGTTCCATCTGAACCTGACAACAGGACTGTGGGTGTTTCTCAACATTCACAGCTGAGGTGTGAAAACTCTTCCATCGCCTTGTTCACCACCGCTCCAGAAATACTGACCAGTCACTTACACACACACACACACCACACACACACTCTCTGACCGCCGGTCTGAACCTTTTTAAGGCCTTGTTTACATGATGTTTCAATTGAAAAGTTTCGATTAAAACTTTGTTTTTGATCAAGATCGTGTCTCCACAAAGAGTCGGAGTGACTTCCAAAAGTCGCTGAGACTCTGAGCACCGTTGTCGTGGAAACAGACGCTCAAAACTCTACAAATGTTTTCTCTCTCATCCGGGGCCGAGTCACGGGGGCGGCGGTCTGAACAGGGATCCCCAGACGCTCATTCGGCCGGCATGTCCTCCATCTCACCTGCTGGGATCGGCCCGGACCCCCTCCCCAGGGAGGCCTCCATCCAAGATCCAGTACCAGCCCACCGCCTCTCACCCGGAGAGTCCAGGCCCTCTGGAGGGGTGACTTTCCATGTCCAAAGAGCCCATCACTTTGGACAGGGTTACTGGGCCACCTGGACCACAGTGATTCTTCTCACTTCATCTGGACCAAAGTGGTTCTTCCCAGTCCATCTGGACCTCGGTGGCTCTTGTCAGACCATGTGGTTCTCAGTGGCTGTTCTCCCTAAAGATGACCTGCTCCACCTCCTCCGGTCTTAAAAATCTCTTTGAAGCCTGAAAAGCAGCTCTGGTTGTGTTCATTGTGTCTTTAAGGTTCTCATTCCCCTCTCCTTGAGGACCACGGTTTGATCCCCTCCGAGTCTTCTCCTCACTCTAATCTCAGCTTTATTGATCTCTGTCAGACTGGGATGATCCTCAGAACTGACTCACTGCTCTTCTGTTCTCAGCTGATCGCTGTATTGATCCTTTAGCTTTCTGTTATCGGGGTGTTTCTGAGACTTTGGCTTCTTCAGTAAAAACATTTAAAAGACAAAGAAGAGCAGATTTCTCTTTACCTTTACAGAAACCCTGACTTCATCAGAATAATTCCCTTGAAAAAACAAACCAAACCTTTGCTTACGTTCAGGCTGTTGCGCTCGTTTGAAGCTTTGTGTTTCCACAGACTTTCAGTTTGGATTTTAGTCACTGGACTTGTTTTAATGTCGGAGTGAAGACTGCTCTTCTGTTGAGTCAGTCATCAACGTTCAGATGAATGAAACACAGAGGCTTCTGCATGAACACACACACACACACACACACACACACACACACACACACACACACACACACACACACAATATGGGTCAAGCTAACAGGAAATGTTTGACAGGACTGAAGTGCCATGCTGTGTTCACACATTCACTCTGTCACCATGGAGAGTCCACGGTTCTGTTGTGTAACACACACACACACACACACACACACACACACACACACACACACACACACACACACACACACACACAGTGTATCACTGTCAGATTGTTCATGTGTTGCTGCCCTCTGGTGGACAAACTGATAATATCAGAGAAGAAGAAGCTGAGCTGTGAAGTCTCTTCACACACACAGGGTTACAGGCAACACGTGCCATCCACATGCTCTTGGAGGCTCATTCACGTCAAAGAAACTTTAGCCACATCCGTCCTAATGAAACAGTCTTTCCTGGGTTTTTGCAGGTGTCCTGGGCAGAGTTGGGTATGTAATGGCAAGTAACGAGCGTTACAAATAGTTAAATTACTTTTGATGGGAACGAGTAGTGTAACGGCACTACTCCTTCTAGATTGGTAGTTAAACTAGCGTTACAAATGAAACGCTACTATCGTTACTTTGACAATGACTGCAAATAGAGCAACCAAAATATTATTATTTAAGCGGAGTTTTTTTAATTACCACCAGTAGATGGAACGGTGGCCATATGAGCAACTACTCGCTATCTCTTCCGGGTCAGGGCTGATGGAACCGTCACAGTAAAATTGGTTGCCTTATATAAATCTGTGCCCCACTGACAACACTGCACTCCCTCCTACTGTAAATGCCCCTTTTAAATGAATACTCTGAAGATTAGGGACCCACGCCCTTTCCCTGTCATTGACAAAGTTAGACAAGCTCATAATCCCTGTGTCTCTGGTTCCCAGCTGTTAGCATCGTAGTAGCTTAGCTCGAAGCTTAGCTGGAAGTCAATCAGAGCCGGACTACACAAATGGACAAAATCCTCCTTCCAGTGGTCCAGGGGACGGCGTATTGGCACGTGAAGTAAATCAGAATGGCTATAAAACATTTTAAAAGACGTGTTTTCTTTTCAATCTGTTAAAAAAAACGTTTTGATACACACAGATCTGCGCATGCGCAGTGCTCCGCGGACGGATATAAGGGAGCACAGCTCCGCGGAGCACTATGCAGTAACGAGCACTGTAACTTCGTTACTATTTCCATGGAGTAATCAAGTAGTGTAAGGCACTACTTTTTTCAGAAGTAACTAGTAACGGGTAACTCTACTTTTTTGAGTAATGGACCCCAACTCTGGTCCTGGGTTTTCGCAGCTTTCAAGGGTTTTCTGGGTTTTGTAAGATTTAAGGGTTTTCTCTGGTTTCTGGGGTTCCAGGGTTTATTGGAGCGTCCCAGTTTTCTGCACTTTCAGTGGTTTCCAAGTTTTCTTGTTTCTTGGTTATCTGACTTTTCGAGGTTTTATCTGAGTTTTGAAGAGTTTCAGGGTTTTCTAGGTTTACGAGGTTTTCAGGGTTTTCTAAGTTCTCTAGGGTTTCTTAGTTTCTTGTGTTTTCATGGTTTTCGTGTTTTTTTTTTTTTCTTCTTTTGTGTGTCTTGCTGACTGTCCAGGGTAGGATTGAAGGATAAAAACAGATGCAGTGGCTAAAACTGATGAAACAGCCAAAAACAAATAAAAACCAATTGGACAATAAAATCATTAAATAATTCAGAGAAAGTTCAAATGGACTCATACTGTTGAAACCTGAAACCATTTTCTTTGGTGGGAAATTGAAGAACCATCTCTTTTGATCAGAAAGATTCCTGCAGCAGACTAAGGAAGCTACGAAAGCCCTCAAAGGACATGGCTGAACACTTTTATTTGGAATTATCAACATGTCGGATCCATTCCGGCCGGGTGAAAAACGTTAAGAAACTTTAAACTGAGGGGGTCACAGATCCTCTGAAACAGACCTGAAGCCTTCAACAGTCCGCTGAGGACACCTGCTGGCCACACTGCATCACTGCACCCAGCAGAACCTCAGCAATGCAGATGATTTCAAACTGACCTCTGATTCCAAACTGACCTCTGATTCCTAACGCAGAGGATTTAATGTGATGAGGGTCAGAAGAGCTCTGAGTCCTCTTTCCAGAAGCTGCAGGAGTTTCATTAAAATAATCTTTTTTACAGTTCCAACTCTGATTGGATCCTCCAGAGAACAGGTCACTGCTGTTCTAGAGTCCCGTGTCGGTGAGCTTTAGGGCCAATCCCAATTCTACCCCTTACCCCTACCCCTTACCCCTACCCCTATGATATGCGCGTTCACGAGGCTTAAGGGCTATCCCAATTCTCCTTTTTGAATAGGGGTAGGGGAAAGGGGAAGGGCTATTTCACCCCTTTCAGCGAAGTCTGCATCGATGCTCCCTATTCTCTATAGGGGTAGGCGGAGTTTCACATTGGCCAGAAAAAAACAACATGGCGCCCACCACGGAGTCGCACAAATGTAAGATTGCTTTCTGTATACTATTTAAAAAGCTATAAAAAGTGTATTTGCTTCACTGAATTTATAGATAAACTAGCGTGACAGTGTCCCAGTCATGGATTAACGTTTTAGCGCTGCGCAGCACCGTTTCCAATCGTGAATTTGTAACTTATGAAGAGCACTAATCACTGAATTAACGTCATCCTTTATCATGTTTTTAACGTAATATGTTAGACACAGGGACCCCCGATGAAACCCGACTGCTGATTCAGTTTAGAGCCGGGTTCCTCAATTAGCGGACCGCGGTCCACGACCGGACCGCGGCACACCTCGCTGCTGCCCCAGGGCAAATGTAGGGGAAAAAAAAAAGAAAAAAAATCTTTCGCTCCGTGTTCCGTGTCAGCACCGTTCTGCACCGCGCCGCTCTGTGCGTGTCCAGCGCACTCCGTCGCACCGCACTGCTCGGCAGTCCTCGGTATCGCCCCCCCTCCTCCCCCCCCTCTCCCGCAGGGCGCTGAAGTCCGGACCCATGCTTGTATATAAAAAGCAAATGTGGACCTTCAAGATTTGTATTTGAGGACCCCTGGTTTAGAGGTTAAAAAGGAAGAAAAGTTTTTGAAATCAAAATACAGCGCCAAAACACATTGGGAGTAAATTATATTATTCGTCTAAGCTATAATATGTCAGTAATAAAACGTGTTTATATAAATATATCTGTATTACTTTAGGAAATTCATAAAAGAAAATGGCTTGGAAGGGGAAGTTACAGCCCAGCAAGCTTCAAAAAAGTGGGAGAACCTCAAAAAGAAATATAAGGTAAATAATAATACAATTTTTAAAAAAATAAAAGTAATTTCTAATGTCATTTCTATCATTTCTAATATCCATAATTTTTTGTTGTTATAGGAGTGCGGCGGGGCTTAAAGGGCCAAGGGGTATCCCAATTCATAGTGCTGCAAAGATAGCCCTAGCCCTCAGCCCTATTCTAAAAGGGGTAGGAGAGTGATAGGGGTAGGGCCAAGGGCTGAGGGGTAGGGGTAAGGGGTAGAATTGGGATTGGCCCTTAATCCACTGCATCGGTTGATGCTGCTGCTCGGCCAAGAGAACGCTCCGTGAAGTTCTGCACACGGTTCTGGAGCTCATCTGAAGGTCACATGAAGTCTGGAAGTCTGAAGCTGTTCACGCTACAGAATGTTGACCTCTGACCTCTGACCTCTGTATCTGCAAATAAAACTGAGTTTGTTTGTGGACCGTTGGGTCTGAATAGAACATGTTTTGAATGACTGTAACTGTACAGTAGAGACCCTCAGTAAACTGCCTTCTTGTACCTTTAGGGAGGACTGGTGATCCTCACAAAAACACAAACAAGCAAAACAACAAACAAGGTGTTCAAAAACTGAGTTGCTGTTGTTTCCAATTCACTTCCACATTGTTCTAGTCTTAACTAACAGTTGATTGATATGTGGACTTACTGATCAGTTGGCCTTCAATCACTGTATCGCACTAGGATTCACAAACACGTTCTTTCACTGTTTGGAGAAGCAGCGCTTGATCTGATACAGCTGTGGACAGGAAGTGACTGGAGCACTGAATTCAAATAGTTGAAATGTGTATCAGGAACATCCGGTAGGTCTCTGGGCTCCTGAGGGTGTAGTACCAGCTGAGGCCTGCAGGTGGCCACGTTGTGGCGTAGTACGTGTGTGTGACGTCGGCTGCAAATAGTCACACACCCGGCCTCGCAATGCACTCCGGGTAGTCGCCGCCATGTTGGAGTGAAAGCAAACGTTCAGGCGCATGACGCTCTTTCACTATTCCAGAGGGTTATGTGTCAGCGGAGAGCGTGGATAGATGGGAAATGACCACAAAACGGTAAGGACATAAAACATGTTGTGTTTGGTGTGAACAGCTTTGAGATTTGGCGAAGAAGTGTGTGAGAAACATGCCATCTGAGGTGCTGGCTGTGAAATGTGAAGATCGGTTTTGGGTTTGTTTTGCCGCTGACGGGAGGCGGTCGGCTCACAGAACATTCTGCCTGGTGTCTCTTAAAGTGTAGGTTTTCTAGTTTCATATGAGACCCAATATGTTGGGGTGGAGCAAACGGATCTTGCTTTGTGTTGCGTTTTGTGTCTGGGGGTGCCGGTGGGGGGGGGGGCTGTCGAATTGTTGCATCTGGATTTTAAAGTTGTTATAAAACAAACACTCGGTCGTCAAGGTGCAGCTGCAGCCTCAGTTAGTGAGGTTAATGCTTCTTGTTTGAGACACAATTGAAAGAAATCCTCCTCCCAGCGCTTCAGTCACTTTTTACACTCGTTGAAGCGGAGCAGGCGGCTGGTGGATCCGGTGTTAGAGAAAACTCACACTCCCCGGAAAAATCGGACTCTCCCTTCGCGTGAACGCGCGCGACAGGTTTCACTCTGTGGCTGCTTGACGGGGTTTCTGTTGTTCGTTTACTGTTTTTGTTGTTGTTGTTGTGTTCTACTGGTTTTCGGGTTAAATGTGATAAAGTGCCGAACTGGAAACATGTTTTCCTGTTGAATATGATTAGCTGACAGGTTTGTCCTCCTCTTCTCATCCGCATGTCCGCAGTGTCCTAACCCTAACCTAAGTTATTTTGTTTATCCCACACTTGGGAAATTAATCGCCACAACAGCTAAAACACCATATCACAGCAAGTTAAAAACAAACAAACAAAAAAACATAGTAAATTACAGTATTCTCGACCATGGACATCCGGGGAACTAAGCACATCCGGGTATGCGCTCCTTAGCGACCATCGCGGAGGGGCAAACAACCAGGCACAGTGCAGCGAGCAGAGCTTCTTCTTGCTCAGCGTTTGTTATAGTTTGAGAGACATAGGTATATAAAACGATGGTGAAGGGTTGTTGTGTGTTCAACTGCACCAACAATGTAGCGCGACAGTCCCACCTGTCATTTTATATGATTCCAAGCGAGGCAACCAAACCAGAAAGGAGGAGAAAGTGGCTGCTGGCCATAAACAGAACCGCCGACAAACAAACCGCCGCCAGCAAAACACCCAGAAAACTGTGGCAACCGACGTCGGACTACACATATGTGTTCTGCACACTTTGTAACAGGTCAGAAATACAGTTTGTTTCATGGCATCCAATTCCCAGATTATTCTGGGGCGTCTGTCAACACTTTTGTGTTTATATTGTAATTTATCAGTGGTTTATAACTTTACAGATCTATCTGAGCGTACTTCTTAAAACGTAGGTCTGGATGGTGTGGTGTCTACTGTTGGACACGTTTTTTTGTCAGTTTGTTGAATTTTTTTTTTTAGATCTAGTATGATAACTAAATGCCTTTTTATTTTCCAGGAAAAAAGGTCAACCACAAAGATCACCCGGGTTATGTCCCTTCCATATTCCCACACAAACCGGGCACAGAACAGTCAGGCCAGGCATCTGTGTCACGATTCAACAGAGCCCAGAAGAGAAGAGGTTTGTACATTACACTACCAGTGTAACTACTGTAAAACTACTTTTGTGTCATTTTCACTGTACATATAAAGTGAGTGTCCTGTATCTGTTAGTTTTGTACGAGCACAGAATTAAAATAAGATGCAAGAAGCTGCAAGCAATTAAGACAGTGGTCATTTCCAGAGTGACTTCATAAGTTGTAGATGATTCCAAGTTCATGTAGAGAGCTGCATGTTGTTCAAGATTACTCCATAACGTTCTAGAAACTGAATGTGTAACATTTTGCAAAGGAGATAGTTTCATGAGAAAAATCAGAAACAGTGTTATATGCTTATATATTTACAACCTATATAAATATATGCTATATATTTATAATTTAGAAAGTTGTTTTTGCTCTATTTCAAATACTGAATTAATCATCTTACAATCATCTTTTGATTTGTTTGAAATAGGTTACAAATGTCAAGAAATCAAAAACCCTCTCAAGGCAGGCGTTGCAGATTTGCAACAGCTAAATTCTAATGACCTAATTAATCCACATCTACATTTATAAGCCCTTTTTCACTCAAAAGTACCACTGCAGGACTTAGTTGTGCTTTAGCAACAAGCAGTTTTCCACTAGCTCACCAGATGGCAGTGCTGTCTCACTTTCAACACGTCTGACAACAAGATGAATTATGAACATATATACATTAACATGCCAATTAGTAGATTTTATCTCCTCAGTTTTTTCCCCAGGGGCAGCTCTGTTTCAGTGTTGCAGATTTGCAACGTGTGGCCAGACAGGTGCTAATGGATGCCACATGCTTTGCCTATATTTTGAGCAACAGTTTATTCTAGGGTTATTTTCCTATCATCAGTCTTTACTTATTACTTTGAGGTAGGCCTGGGCGATTATATGATCGTGATTGGTGATCGCGATTAATTTCCAGTCGATCACGGTGATCAGCTGAGAGTACATTTACTCCATCAGACATGGTAGAAATGTGCGTAACACAGCCAATCACAGTCGACTTTTTCCTGCTCAACTCCCGCCTGTAAGTTGTCTGAGAGTAAACAGAGATGAACGTGGAGCCGAGGGCAGCGAAGCAGATGAAGTCAGCCATGCCTCGGCGTTATCCTCTGAAGATGAGGCTGCTGTTGACAGGAAAGGCTGCTCCACGCTGCACCGCTGCTAGCTCACCGCTGCTAGCACACCGATCCGCAAGGAATCTGGTCTTTTGAGTCCAGGAACTACTGGTGATACAGTTTAACTAACAATCGTTCAGTTCTTCTCTTTTACTGAAAATGACGGTGCATCGATTCATTGAACATATCATCACTTCTTGCCGCTAAAACTCTTCTAACAACATGCAGAGAGAGCCTACAGCGGCTGCAGTGCCGTTCTTCCTCTGTGGTGTCTGTGTAAAACAAGGTTGAACATGCAAACAGCACACCTAGTGGCATGAAGTGCAAATGCAGTCATGGCGTCGCCTGTGGCCGTGGGTTGAATGGGGATCTCCCTGGGGTTACTCCAAATGTTTCAGAAACCAGAATATTTATCTTAACACGAATATTGACTGCACGTCGAATATTGACTCCAGTGTCGTCTTTTCAGGCCACTGCACCATACGAGCAACATTCTAAGAGGAGAAAAACAATTACTTTTGTCTATTTTTTTTTGTGTTATTGTAGTTTTGTACTGTTACATTTTAAGTCTAATCTGTCCAATCTAGATTCTTTAAATTTTGTACATTTGGTGCAAGTATTAATAATGGCAGCAGCATATTTAGCATCATAACTTGAAAATAATGTTCGTTCTAAAGCACCTTCATTATCCCCAGGCGGTTTCTTTAGTTTTTTAAAAAATCCTCAGGGCTGTAAACTGTCACACTTTAACTAACAATCGTTCAGTTCTTCTCTTTTACTGTAAAAACGGTGCATTGCAAGATTTTATTATCTTGGTGCTAGATTTTTTTTTTCCATTTACTGCACTGTTCAGTGAGATTGTTGTTATATTTTTCTATGCTTATATTATTTAATTTGCATTGCTATTTACTTGGTTTCTTATTAAAATGTTAAGCTATTCTATAGTTCTAGTTTTCAGTGCAGATGCTTTAAAACTGGTTTAAAAACAATATAATATATCGTGATTTTAATCGAGATCGAATGATATGAAGAAAAAAATCGTGATAATTTTTTTTGCCATATCGCCCAGCCCTACTTTGAGGTGTCACTGAGGGTATATCCTATGGCAGGGGTGTGCAGCCCTGCATGTTTTCCATGGCTCCCTGCTTCAACACAGCTGATTGCAGCGAGGCTCGTTATCTGGCTTTCTGCTGGACTTGGTTTTTGAACATCTAACATCACTTTGTTTTTATTTTTCTTGCAGCAACATCCAGTCCGATGACAGGTCCTCGGGGACACAAATGTTTGGAGCGCATCGACAACATCCCAGGCACAGAACCACCAGCAGAGAGTCACCCCTCATGCACACTGGATGCGGTCCGGCTACGGAACGGCACCGGTCCGGTTCCGGCCCGGTACACCGGAGCACTGTAAATCACACCGCCTGCGGTGTCTCCGCGGTCAAGCCGGAGGAGGTTGCCAGATCTGTCGTTATCCCCCGAAGACAATTTGAAACCCGTTTTACTCAATAGAAAGCAGCCCAAACCGCCGTCTTGGATGAAAATGCACGTGAAAACCGTATTTGTATGATTAAAAACACGTCATAAACACATAATCATTTCATCAACCCATCCAACGTGTTCAAAAAAGACGCTTGATTTGGCTGAAACCCGCCCAATCTGGCAACATGGAGCTGCTCCGGTCACAGAGCTGTTTTGAACCATTTTGGTGTCATTTGACTTCTCAGCAGTGACGAAATGCAAAACCGTTCATTCTTCTAATTCGTATAATGACTACATGACGTTGTTTGTTCTGTATTCTACCAGAAGAAGTAAAAAAATAGAATATTAAGACAAAAACACGACAGATTTTATTTTGAAGTGACTTATTTTGGAACACGTATCGCGTTTCCTTCCAGGCGCCCGACTTGCTTCCGTCTGAATTGACGCGGTACGGCTCCGGCATGCGGAAAAATAGGATCTTTGCGGAAAGAGACCGGAGCTCCGCAGAGGCTCCGCAGCTGGACCGGAGCCGGACCGCAGCCGGACCGGACCCGGTGTGCATCACAGCATTGATTTTAATGACTACGGATTAGCTGCGGTGTCCGGACCGGAGCCGTTCCGCAGCCGGACCGCATCCAGTGTGCATCGGGGGTCAGTCATCGCCGTGTGTTGCGGCTGCAGACGTCACGTCACCAATGACTGCTGAACAGCCCCCACCTCACTCCATCAACACCAGCGTCTTCGCACCCTGCATCTCCTAAGCAGCCCCGAGGTCTCACTACACCATTGCAGACATGTGAACGGGAGCAGCTGTACGAAGAGCTAAACGATTTGCGAGCTGAACGGGACGACGCGCGTGCAAGAGTGGAGATGCTGGAAAAGAGACTCGATTCATCAAACTTAACAGCAAGTGCCATTCAAGGCAACGATGACAAGTGCCAGATGTTAACTGGCGTAACATGGGAAATATTTGAAAAACTGTTTCGATTGCTTAGTTCGTTCCTTTGCAGCAAATCGAATCCAGTCTGCCTCTCATTGACCAACTTCTCATAACTTTGGTGAAGCTGAGACATACGAGGGTGTACCCAAAAAAAAACGGAATTTGATTATAACTTTTTATTTATGACATTTCAAAATAAAACACCACCGTCGCCTTCAAAATAATCCCCATCTGCATTAATGCAGCGCTCCAGCCGTGTCTCCCACTTCACGAATGCGTCGTCAGACCCGCGAGTAAAAGTGCCATTTGTTGCCGGCTGCGATTTTTCTGTCACCTCCTCCACATCTGCAAACCGCTGTCCCTTCAGCTCTTTCTTCAACTTGGGGGACAAGAAAAAGTCACTCGAGGCTTCATCTGGCGAATCAGGCGGATGGGAGAGGAGATTCATCTCATTCTTCGCCAGAAACTGCGTGACGCGCAGCGCCGTGTCCGCTGGCGCACTGTGGTGGTGGATCAACCGGGCTCCACTCCGCCACTCCGCGGGCCGCTTCCTCCTCACATCCTCACGGAGCGTCTGAGGACTTCCTGTAGTAGTCCTGGTTTACAGTCTGACCTGGAGGGACAGACTCGCTGTGGACGAGACCCTGGACAGCCAAGAAGCAGCTCAGCGTTGTTTTCACTGCTGAGCGGACCTGACGCGCGGACATCTGGCCCTTTTTAAACCACCCGAACCACTCATGGACCTGATTCTTCCCCAGAGCATCATCCTTGTAGGCTTGCTGCAACAAGGTGAGTGTTTCTGCTGCTGTTTTTTCCCAGCAAAAAGCAGAATTTAATCTTTACGCGCTGCTCTGGCTCCCCAGTCAATGTCGCCATTTTGGAAAAAATCGCAGACTGCCTCTGCACTCTGTTGCTATAAATAGCGCCTGACAGGCTTCAGTGTAACTCTCGGAGCTCAAATTTCTCACAGATGTGCATGAGGCTTACCTGCAGCACATGTGACGGCCAGAAGTCGGAACTCATTATTATTATTGTTTTCTGACCAAATTCCGGTTTTTTTTGGGTACCCCCTCCTAACATGTCCTTTGAACTGTTGGCACAAGTGAAGGGCATTCCCACAACAACAGCCATCGACTACTTCTGGAAGTGGGTCGACCTCATCTACTCCAAGCTCGGATTCATGATCAAGTGGCAGGACAGAGACACCATCTTTCAGACAATACCACCCGTCTTCAAGGCAAAATTTCCACGCCTCACTTCTATTGTTGACTGCTTTGAGGTCTTTATTGATGCTCCGAAAAACCTCAAAGCCAGGGCTCAGACCTGGTCAAAGTACAAGAAACACTGTACTGTAAAAGTGTTTGTGTCCTGCTCTCCAGTAGGTTCTATCAATTTCCTGTCCTGTGTGTGGGGTGGTAGAGTGACAGATGTACACATTGCACGAGAGTCAGGCTTCATCAGCTCATCTCTTCACATGCCGGGTGAACAGATCCTGGCTGATCGCGGTTTCCTGTTGCATGAAGACTTAGCTGTCCAGTGTGGAGCAGAGCTGTTGACCACAGCTTTCACCAAAGGGAAGAAGCAACTGTCTGCACAGGAGGTGGAAACATCAAGAAAGATTTCATGTGTTCGGATACACATCGAGCGGGTGATCGGCGTACTCAAGAACAGATATACCATTCTAAAGGGTCCACTTCCAGTCCGCATGGTGCAGAGACCTGCATGTGAAATTCAAGAAGCAACTTTAACACACTTGCTCGTGTGTGTGCCATCTTGATAAACCTTAGTGAAAGCATTGTTGTGAGTTGAATGGATCATGTCATTGTCAGTGCCTGAGGTGTTCACTCTGTTCTTTTAATTAAGCTGCGGAGCAGCTTGGAGCTTTACAATTCAAGTGTGACTTTAAAGACTGTGTACACTGCATTTGCATGTATGTTCTTCTTGTTGGTTCAATAAAGTGTCTTTATCAACTTCACTTGTATTTGGTCATATATTTGTAGCAAGTGGCCATATTATCATGTTGAAATAAAACATTACATGATACTTTAAAGTGAAGATTTATTACAATACGAGCAATCTACATTTTACATGTGTATATATATTGATACAAGGTAGAACATTAAATCCTTTAAATCCTGGTAAGCTGAACAATGTCTTTGTGTTTTTCAGATTAAAAAAAACACTTAAAAGTGATCAGTTCACAAAATTGGAGAGAAAAAAACACCAACATTCTCAAAACCACTGTTCACGATAGACAACATGTGCATACGTCAGATCAGACCCTTTTGTATTGACCTTTCTGCATGTTTTGCAAAACCACTGTCTTGTCTTTGGCAGACGTTTCAGTTTGATGCATGGGAGATGGAACCATTCGTTGCATGAATCACACCCAACCATCTCCACTGACTCGTCATCTGTACGACAGATGCAGTAAACTTGGGCAGCTGTGGTTGTTGAAGGAGGTGTGTTCTCTTTGCATCCCAACTCCCTCTTTCTTGTGAGCAATTCAGGCAGCACTGAAGCTCTCCAAAATGACTGCAGTTGTCCCAGCATCTCTGCAATTAATGTGTTGTCCCTGGCAATCCTGACCCGAATACATTCGACTGTGGACCAGACAATGAAGTCAGTGTAGTCGACGTCGACGGCAAACATCTGTAATTGCACTTGAGAATAATACTGATGGTTTTCTTTCAGATGTCCGTTGGCGTCCAAGCAGAAAGTTGAATCTTGGGAAGCTGTTGTGAAAGTTGAGTTCCTGTGCTTGTAGGGGCATTTGATTTCTAACACCCCTTTCCCGCAGCAGTCACACTGAACGATGCCATCTGGTGAAGCACCGATGAAGGGATGAGATTCCTGTGGGTGAATGATGTGTGGACGGCCATGCATGTTATGTACTGCTGGTACGCTGTGTCCTCGTGTTCTCTACCCCAGTTGATGGCAGGTGCGTTGACAGGTTTGGGGTCTGGCTGGCAGATTCTCTGCACCAAAGATGCTGGTGGACATTTCTGGTTGGCATGAAGCACATAATGTGCAACTGATGCAGGTATTCATCCAGCCCTGTGCTCGTGCCACAGTAGTGAAGACGACTGGGCACGTGTCACATCCTCCAGGTGTGCAATTTCTTCTTGGGAGATGGTTGGGTTGAAATCGCGACAGCTTTGCTGAACCTCAGAATCTTGCATGTCACCTTTGAATATGCTCCTCGAAGGAGCAGGAAGTGACTTGAGGCGAGGAACGGGCATTGCTGACACAAATATTGGAGCATACTCCGCGAAACTGCTCAGTCCAACAGCCTTTGTCTTACAACTGCTCAGCTCTTTCAGGAAATTGTCTTGTTGTGAAGGTGTTAGAAATGATTTAAATGATTTATTCAATATTTAATAACCACTGAACCACGTTTATAGCTAAAGGCATTTGATTGATAGATTGATAGATTTGTGTTACACCCAAGCCTTGACTGGGCAGAGGACAGTTTAGAGCTGCCTTTGAGCTGCGCCTATTAGCCTGTCATGCCAGAGTGACTTCATTTATTTATTTTATTTATGACACAAATATAGAGACATAAAGAGATCCATGTCTCCCCATGTATCTTTGACCATGGAGAGACAGTCTGGCGTGCCAGGCTCTGAGCCTGTTCCTTTAAACGTGGTAACAAACAGTTGCTAGCAGGCGAGCTAACGTTAGCTTGTTAGAGTCCTCATTTTAATCAAACTGCGTTCGTCAAATGGATTTTTAAATAGACACCTTTCATAGCATAGCAAGGTCTGTACTTACCAGGAGTTTTGATGAGGTAATGGTACAGCTCTGGGTACCCCAAACTAGGCCATTGTTTCGCATCATTTAACCAGGAATCAGCTGTGTGCTTGTATGGGCACAAATCCAGCCCAACGACGTTAAGCTTTGCCTTTTCCTGATACTGGTAAGCCATACCTGTAACCAGTGACCAATAATAAACGTGCTGCTACACAACAGAACGCTAAATGTTTCAATAACTGTGCAAATACCTACTAATAAGCCCTTGGTTGCCTTGTATCTTCCACTTTGTTCGCCCCTCCGTCCTGGTAAATAGGGAAGATCACGTGGTGCGTGACGTCACGCCGATATCGAGAATGTAAAATCAGAAGAATAAAGTAAGGGACTAAAGTGATCACAGTATGGCAGATTAAGAACAGAATGACTATTTCAAAACTAGGACTTTAACAGAGATGTGCAGGTTGAGTTCACTGTGCAGATTATATGATTTGAAATAAAATCTGTCAGATTTTGTTGGGTCACTGAACAAAATCTGACTCCCCCATTATTTTGGGAATGCAAGAGGTGACGACCTCCAAACTGTCTCAGCTGAAAGATCTGCATCAGTGCTGCTGTTGCAGAAGGTCTTGTGCACATTGACGTTAGCACCGAGTTTTGGTTTGGAAATTGGAAAAATATAACACAATGTGATCTGGTTGATAAAGGAAAATATGACAAAAGAAAGAAGTCAGTGGACCAATCACACTCCAAATGAAAGGAAGCCTTGTTTTTCTTTCATGACAACAAAATCAAATATAATTTACAAAATGTACAGCCCGTTCCCAATAGGGCTGATACACTTGGAGTTCCTTGAGGGTGTAGAGAGAGAATCGTCTCGGACGCGTGTCCACACGGCGAGTCAATCAATCAGAAGGTTCCACACTCTTTCTACGTTTGGGTGCTGTGAGCCATTTATTTCCTTGTACATGAATCCAAAGTTCACATCAAGCTGGAGCCGGCAAGCTCCCACATGTTACAGTTCCACCAGAGCACAAACACCATCCAACACGCCACATGAACACGGTGAAAAGACTGTATGCTGTCCCTCTGAGCACACCTGCCCCTGATCACCTGTGAGCCTTATTTATACCTTCTCCAACTTGCTCCCCCTGGTGGTGCATTAAAAAAATGATAAATGGCTCCTACACACCGGCCCCTGAATTGTTCATGTCAGGAAGACATAACAATTCAACATAATTACATAATGGAGCCAAATAAATCATTTCATCAAGAAAGCAAACCAGAAAAGAAATAACAACCCAAAACCTTTGTGCATGTTCACCAACAATATTTCATTAATTGCAACTTATGTTGCGGCTCAGAACAGCCTTTGTCACTGGCCTTTCCAGTACGCTAGTTTTAGTTTGAAGTAGTGCCTACTAGGGGTGGACGATATGGCCTAAAATTTATATCACGGTATAATTTGAAACTTACACGATAGAAGGTATATATCACAATTTCAGCATCACAGTCTTTTAATGGTTACCATAGCACATGGTGAAAGCAAGGAAGCAGGAAGTGGTTTTTAAACTATTAAATAACATAAGTCAAGTTACTTTGAATCCAAATCATGTCTAGATTACAGATCAGGGGTCGGCAACTTGATTTGGCGTCTGGCCAATTTTTTTTGACTGATCCCCGTTCGTCGGTGGCTAACAGCTAAGCTAACAGCTCACTGAGGCACCGGAAGCATCTATCAACAGGCTACTTTTACGAAGCGTCCCTGAAGACGGCAGGAGCTGCAGGTTGTTCACTGAGTCAGAGGGTTCCAGGTGTTTCACAGGTAATGAAGGAGGTTTAGGAGGAGCTGGATACTCACAGGTTAACGGGCGGTGTTACTGCCTCCGTGAAGCAGCTGCCTCAGATTCTCAAAATCATCTGGCGGGCCAGATATTGTTCAGCCGGTGGGCCGCCAGTTATAGATTGCTGTTAGAGATGTTGCACCAATCTTTTTCACGAGCTCTTCCTCTGTCTGTTCACTGCTGGCCGCCATCGCTGTTGTTGTGTACTACTTCTTCTGGGAACTGGCATCTAAAATGTTGCATTACTGCCACCTAGAGGACGTAATGTGCTATCGCGGTTGGGCGGTATGACCAAAATCCCTACCGTGGGCCAAATTTATATCACATACCGTCTATACCGTTTATACCGCCCACCCCTAGTGCCTACACATTAATCAATTCTTATGACCAGCCCTACACAACCTTCCATATCCATTTTCATTTCCGCTTTAATGTTTTTTCCATAGTCCAGGGCTATAGTCTCCCCGAGACAATCTGTGGAGGCAGCACTGGGGCCTTCACTTCCTTCTTCAGCGTTGTCCTCTCCGCCTCCTCCATCGAAGACATGCAACGTCCAGTATAAGCCCTCCGGCCGACATGGTGGATTTCCTATCTCCACATGGAGGACATGGTGAAGTTGATCACCACTCTGATGCCGTCGTTGTTGCTTATACCTCCAGTTGCCACGCCTGTGGCCTCCAGGATCTTCATGTCTGGGTTTTTTTGACACCTGAGGTTCTGCAGCCTCTGGTTGTGGCTCGGTTTTCTGTAGGATTCTCCAACCTTCAGGCTCGTCACTCACAACAGGCTGTGGAGCCTGTGAGCCTGTTTCCTGGTCTGAGTAAATAACAGCTGATTCTGGCACATCCGAGTGAGATCTCACATCTTCACTGGAGTCTTCGTTGCTGTCCTTGATGTAGCAACGCCGTCAGGCTGAGATCCCTTCTTCTCAGCTTTCTTTCCAGGGACTGCAGTACTATCCATTTCATCAGACTTCTGTGCCATCACAGGAACCTGTTTGGGTTTGGGCGTCAACTGTGCAGCTTTCTTCTTTGGTGGGGGAGTTTCCTCCTCAGACGACTCTTTCTCCTGAGAAGATCTTTGTTTTCCACCAGCGGGGCCGTCATCCTGCAAAGCCAAAGTTTCCTCAGACACTTTCTTTGTGTTGTTTTTGTTGAAGTCATGCAGTTTTTGACTGACTGGTAGTTCACTCAGCTGATCAGCAGTGACCCTATTCACTGCATTATCCATGAGGTAAAGTAACACTTACCTTGATGACGAAGACCCCACACGATGTACAGTCTTTTTGGATTGGGTTGGGGAGAGTGCTCAGTGCCACTCTGGATATACTGCATCCCTTGTCTTGTAGGGATACTCTAAATATTGACAAAAACAAACAAAAGAAGCATACAAATGAGATGCTGAGATGATAAAAAAAGAGGATAAAAGCCTCAGTTATCACGGCTTTAGTCTGCAGAGGAGCACATACAGCTCCAACACTACATATCAACTTTCACGGGTTACATTACAAATAGCAGATTAATTTTTGTCCTTGGAAGTGCCAACAAGGTTTCATTGCAGATATGCATTGACAATCAATATCCTTGAATCCTTGAATTATTTTCAGAGCCTTACTATTTTAATATTATTAAAGCTGTCCAGGTATATCTAGCATGGTACCCAGAGATACTGGTGCAATGTTCAATTTGCTGTCCTGACTTGATGTATAATCCTTATTTCTTTTTAGTTTTTTAAACACTAAAACTACACACTGTAAGAATTATTTATAAATTATTATACACACAGTATGCAGTACTATAAATCTAGTCAAATTATGAACTCACCATCACCAATGATGACTTTCATTTATAATTCCGAGAAGCATCTTGTTTGCCATCGGATCCAACTAAGACATGACAAGAGAAGAAAGCATTTGTTAGCTTCAGGCGAAATAAAAAAAGAACATACCAAACGCCGTCTTCGACAATCATTCAGTGCATTATATTGAATTGTAAACCTTCAGCTTTGAACGTTTTTGCTCCCAGATGTCATCACAGCAAAGGTGTCAATGACTCTGGCCTCCTCCTGGGGTTGCTGATTGAAGTCCTGCACAGGGACTGTGAGATAGCCATTAATTACCTGAAAAACATGAGGTATTCTGAGATTCTGAAAATTACATTAACACAAAACATGGCTGCAGAAGGTGCATTCTGTGCATTATTCATCTTATCAGGCAAATAGTTATAGATTAGTTCATAGTCAGGTATCAATAGATAATCATAGAGATATTACCTCACTTTATAATTCTTTATTTGGACCTGTCTTTTCAATATCAGAAAAGAATATTTTGTTTGGCCCTATTTTTGGAAAGAGCAAAAAAGGGCTCTTTCCTGCCCATGCATCTCAGATGAGCATAAAACAAATAGTATTGAATTATTAGTAAAACGGCATCTTTCCGGTTAATACAAACAGTACAATATTTTCACCCTAACGTTTTGAGAAATCTTTTCATACACTTTTCTATGATGTCTCCTGCGTCTGCTGCGTCTGCTGCTTCTGCTGGTGAAATGGCATCAGGGTCTTGAAATGCAGGAGCAGCAGAGGGGACTGGTGCTGAGGCAGGTGTGGCAGATTGCAGGGGCTGATGCTGCCGTGGCTTCAGGAGCAGAAAGTAGCTTATGCGGTATCCTTGCCTTGCCATCTTTGAATCTGTTTAAGTGATCCACATTATTTTTTGGAAATACCACCCCCTTGTCATCAACCAAGTCGGCATTCTTCTCTGCTATGCCAGAAATGACATAGGGGCCGAGGAAAGAAGCATCGAGTTTGCCACCCTTCCTTTGTTGGCTTCTTACATTCCTCCGCCACACTTTGTCGCCGGCTTGGAGAGCCTCCCCAGTATTTTGTCCAAATCGACTTCTGGTTGTCTTTTGGGCCTTTGCGACATTGTCCTGTACGCTGAGGAGGACTTTGGACATCATCAACCTCTGTTTCTGAAACCACCGCACCTTCAACACAGCTGTCAGTCTGTTGATGAAACCGGCATAACAGTTGAAGCCCTCTGAGGCAACTGTTGTTGTGATACTGGGCTATACAAAAATAAATTGATTGATTGATTGATTGATTGATTGATTGATTGAGTTGTAATATCAGCAATCATGCAGAACGTAAACCAATGCTGCATTAAAGTGACGTGGTCCTTCCCTTCAGACAAATGATATATCAGTGTCGATACACCAACCTTGAAATCTTCTGGTACTTCAGAAGGGTAACGTGCCTCTCTTCCAAACATTAAGAAGTATGGACTATATTTTGTGGTGATTTGTTTTTTTGTCCTGATTCCAAACATGATGGCATCAAGGTGGAGATCCCAGTCTTTTGGAGAATGTGACACCACCTTAGAGAGCGCTCTGATAATGTAACGAGAAAATAAAAGTGTCAGTGTTTATTAAACAGTGAAACGGGTGTTATCTTGCCAGAACCCTCCAAGAGTTTATTCTGTTTTTTTTTTTCCAACTGACAATTGCCTATGTTATAAACAGCACCAATTAAGTGGTTGAGGGGTTGGGGTGACAAACACGCCGTACTGTACTAAAATATGTAGAAATCTCATACAATCAAAGCAATGTAAAAATCACAAAGCCATTCTTCTCACCTCTGAATGGTGCCGTTGGTTTTTTTCCTCCAGACCATTTGTTTGTGGATGATAGGGCGAACATTGCCGGCACCTGGCACACCTGTTTGTTGAGCTGTAAATACAAATATTGTTGATTACACATAACATGTTTTTTTGCAAGAGGTTGAGACTAGCTCACTAGTTTGTAAAAATGTATACAGTGGTATGAAAAAGTATCTGAACCTTTTGGAATTTCTCACATTTCTGCATTAAATCACCATCAAATGTGATCTTTGTCAAAATCACACAGATGAAAAAAAACGGTGTCTACTTTAACTAAAACCACCCAAACACTTAGGTTTTCATATTTTAATGAGGATAGCATGCAAACAATGACAGAAGGAGGAGGAATAAGTAACTGAACCATCATATTTATTATTTTGTGGCCCCCCTCTTTGGCAGCAATAACTTCAACCAGACGCTTCCTGTAGCTGCAGATCAGTCTGGCTCATCGATCAGGACTCATCTTGGCCCATTTTTCTTGACAAAACTGCTGTCGTTCAGTCAGATTCCTGCGATGTCTGGAATGAATGGCTGTCTTGAGGTCATGCCACAGCATCTCAATGGGGTTCAAGTCTGGACTTTGACTTGGCCGCTCCAGAACGTGGATTTTGTTCTTCTGAAACCATTCTGGAGTTGATTTACTTCTGTGTTTTGGATCATTGTCTTGTTGCAGCATCCATCCTCTTTTTAGCTTCAGCTGCCTGACAGCCGGCCTCAGCTTTTCCTGCAAAACATCCTGATAAACTTTTGAATTCATTTTTCCATTAATGATTGCAAGTTGTCCAACCCTGAGGCAGCAGAGCAGCCCTAAACCATGATGCTCCCTCCACCATGCTTCACGCTGGGGATGAGGTGTTGATGTTGGTGGGCTGTTCCATTTTCCCTCCACACATGACGTTGTGTGTTCCTCCCAAACAATTCAGCTTTGGTTTCATCAGTCCACAAAATATTTTGCCAAAACTTCTGTGGAGTGTCCAAGTGCCTTTTTGAGAACATTAAACGAGCAACAATGTTTTTTTTTTTTTTAGACAGCAGTGGCTTCCTCCGTGGAGTCCTCCCATGAACACCATTCTTGGCCATTGTTTTATGTATAGTTGGTGTCCACAGAGATATTAGACTGTACCAGTGATTTCTATAAGTCTTTAGCAGACACTGTCGGGTTCTTTTTTACCTCTCTGAGTATTCTGCGCTGAACTCTTGGCGTCATCTTTGGTGGACGGCCACTCCTTGGGAGAGAAGCGAAGGTACCAAACTCTCTCCATTTGTAGACAACTTCTCTGACTGTCGATTGATGAACATCCAGACTTTTAGAGATGGTTTAGTGTCCTTTCCCTGCTTTATACAAATCAACAATTCTTGATCACAGGTCTTCAGACAGCTCTTTTGAGCGAGCCATGGTGCACATCAGACAACACTTCTCATCAAGACAATTCTTACCAGGTGTTTGTTTTGTAGTGGGCAGGGCAGCTTTAAGCCACTCATCAGTGATTGGACACATACCTGACTTAAATTGTTTGGTAAAAATTGGTTTCATTTGCTCTTTAAGTCTCCTCAGGCGGAGGGTTCAGTTAACACACTGCACTGTTGACGTCAGTGTTTTAACGACAAAGGCGGCTGAAAGTCCGTTCCTTGGCCAGCGAACGAACACCACGTGCGTCAGGGCGGCCTTAATTGATCCACTTCGCCAATGGGAAAGACACCTCCAAGCCCCCCGCAGGATAAAACGTCACAAAAACTCCGTGCTGGAAGTCCTCAGTCCCTTTACACCCAGAGTACATGCAGTCAGAATCTCTTCAGATGACTTTCGAGCAGAAAATCATAAGATAAGCTTCTTCTTCTTCTTCTTCTTTGGAATAACGGCGGGTGGCGACCAACAACTTAGGTGCATACCGCCACCTACTGTATCTCTTGGTGAATGTACTTCAGGTTACATTCTAATCACCATATTCGAAAAAACAATTAAAGGTGCTGTAGGCAGGATTTTGCTAGTCAATGCTAATTTTTCTGTGTTTTCTTTGGATTAAATGTTAGAGTATCCATTGATAATCCTTTAGGAGTGTAGCATAATTGCACTACTGCGAGGGCGCAGCGTTTCCATCTGTCTCTGTTCTGAGCTGAAAAGGAATCTCGACCGCTCCAGGTATCTTTGACCAATCAGAAGAGCCCCTGAGGCTCTATCCTGATTGGTTGAGGGGGCGCCGCTTTAAAGCTCTGTTTCTCGTGAATGCACACGAGGAAGTCCAGGCCCGCATATTTACCTGCTTCATCGGACATAACATCATCAAAACTCCCCGGAGGACACTGTCTGTGTCTACTGTAGTTCTTAAAAAAAAGGCTTTGACCCCAGGCCCGCCGTGAAAAGGTCACAGGTGAATCATCCCGCCGGCGCAGGCGGCCGTGACACTGCCGGCCCCGCTCGGCACCCCGAGGTGGGCACGACTCCGGGTTTCAAATCGCCATCTTGGATGGGTCAAATCGCCATCTTGCGAAGGTAATCCTGCCTACAGCACCTTTAAACAATTAAATAAAAACCAGAACTTTATATCTTGTGGAACAGACCTGTAACACACAAAGTACTTCCTTTTCATCCAGTGACCTTTCAAAATAAAATACACATACAAATATGCAGTTTTAAATGGCAATAGGCACTCATCATACATTAAACATTTTAAACAGTTTTTATCGATGAAACAATGCAATCCTTTTTACAGTACAATTTCAAATGGCATGAATTATATTCTCCTTTCTTTTAAACTTTATCCACTTTTTAATCAAGGTGTTAACCGGGTTACACAAGCATTTAGTAAAGTAACACGCATACAGGCTTCATTCTAACAGATACATCTGAAAGTAGAATGATTTTGAATCCCTGATTGCTTCCTTAAAGGTGCTGTAGGCAGGATTCGGCATCTCCGCCATCTTGCTTAGGTTAGGTTGCTTACCTAAGCAAGATGGCGATTTGACCCATCTAAGATGGCGATTTGAAACCCAGCACAGCCAATCCTGTCCTGTTTTCTCTGACATCACGCCCTTATGCAAGTTAAGCCCCTCCCACAAGAACGTGCGACAAACGCCCCTCGACCAATCACGGTTAGAGCCTCAGGGGCTCTTCTGATTGGTCAAAGATACCTGAAGCTGTCGAGATTCCTTTTCAGCTCAGAACAGAGACAGATGGAAACGCTGTGCTCTCGCGGTAGTGCAATTATACTACACTCCTAAAGGATTATCAATGGATACTCTAACATTTAATCCAAAGAAAACACTGAAAAATTAGCATTGACTAGCAAAATCCTGCCTACAGCACCTTTAAGAGACTAGCCACTACTTCAACACTGCAGCAGCATCACCTCTGTCTCCTCCTCCAATGAAGCGCTTAGAAATTAGAGAAAAAAAAGTCTGACTTACCACTACTGGGGTATACTCCACCTCCTTTTTAATTGATTGGCAGGCCTGGCAAGCAACACACTGTGACACCTCATTGCGTCAGCACATTTAGGGAGACAAAAAAAATTACAAGAGTACATCATATAATTAAAAATAATATTACGAAGACTGGAGAAATACGGTTCATTATTCCATTAGTATCATGAAAAATCATGTTGTTGTGGACAGATGTATTTGAAATGATGAAAATGTTTAGTATATTAACCCATGTATAGATGTCCTTGCTCATTCCTGGCCAGTAGAACCTGGGTAGAAATGGCATCCCTTGTTTTCTGTTGGCCACAATGTGCCCCCCTGTGGTGCTTGAGTGAAAATCGGCAAATACAATGCTGGCTTCATCCGGGCCATTGACTACTTTAACCTTCATGGGCTTAGCTGTTTTCTTGTGACGGATGTAATACAGGTTTCCCTCTGTGAAAAATACATTGGTTTATTAGTTCACAAAGTCCTGAGGACCAATGAAGCTGATGTATCTGACACTGGTGAGGGATGATAATCTATTTTGCGGGAGAAGCTTTGGTTGTGCAATGTCACTGTTACAGCTGCATCCTGTCATGATATGTACACCACATATGCATCAGCGTTATATTCCCATAACACCAAAATATGAAGCCAAAAGATGATTAAATTAGTTGAGTAGACCTACTTATCATCACAGGCACTAAAGCATTTAATAAATTCATTGACATATGTGACAATTACTCAGTTTCTCACCTTCTACAACATCGGTCTGGGTTTTTTTCCTGAAGGTGTTTTTCTCCACCCTTGTCAAGCCTTCAGGATATTCACCTTGAAGTATATAGTGAACAATTTGTTTGTATGTCATGGGATCCATGGTTCTGAAATGAAATGACATAATTTCAATTAATCTGAAACACGTGGAACAGGCTACAGGAGAACACAATTCATACTATAATATATACTGTGTATACTGTATATGCAGACTATATATGGGCAACAGTATATAGAGTGAGTATTGTTAGTGGAAAACTGCATTCCATAACTATTTACTGATTCATCCCATTGTCTTGGCACAGAACTTGATATAATTGTACAAAGATGAACCCCATTAGTAAAATATATAGAAGAAAAAAAGGAAGAGTCAAACACAGAATTACTAAAGCCTAAAAATCTAACTGGCACATTCAAAAGTCCAACATTTAAGGTCACCAAACAGACAGCCAACATGCAGTTGTTATTTTGATGTTGTAGGCTCCTTCCATATTTAAAGATTTGTATAGAGCAATTTTTGTAGGCTATTTAAAATTCTTAATTCTGTGAATGTTTTAAATTAATAAAATGAAAAAAAAAATACATGTAAAAACCATATGTATTATACTTTAAAGAAGAGTAGTCTATCACTACTGTATCTGTTGGTGGTAGATTGCAGAGGTGGAAAGAGTACAAAAATACCTGTAATATGATCACGTCAGGTTGGCAAGCTAACTGGCACGCATGATTAGCCAGCCAGCATTAGTTAGCTAGTAGCCATTACAGTACCAAGTCCAACAGGTTGCTACTTCCAATATATTAGCAATGCTATCCATTATTTTGGGATATAATTAGCCTGTTCGGTGTCAGTTTAACTGGAAAGCAAACGAGAATCATGACTTACCTCAACATGCTTGCGCATGGGGGCCGGGGGTGCACTGCATTTGTTGTATCTGTGTCTTCGACTTCTGCACGGTCGTCCACCACAACGCCTTCGCCTGCCTCCTCCATGTTCACCATCGTCTGTATGAGACTTGCGCCATCGTCTGTCTCTGCTCGCGCCAATGAAATCTCTCCTTCCCCTGATTCATTTCCAGAACGCAGTTTCTCTTCTCTGTTTCATCCTTTTTTTCTTCTTTTTGTCTTTTTTTTTTTTTAACTCAGTAACATTTGTGATGTAAAATGTACCGGAGTACATTACTTAAAAGAAACTGTACTTAAAGGTGCATTAAGGAGTTTGCACGTTTTATGCGAAACAGCGCCCCCTGCAGGCCTTGGGCCTAATGCAGCTTAGTGAAAAACCAGTGCCTGTGGCTTGCATGCCTGGAAGAGGGGAACTCCTTCCTCGCTCTTTTAGTAGCGCTCAAGTAAAATGTAAGTTTCTTTTACCTGGTGGAGTCTGTGTGGAGCTGTGGCAGTGCTGGAAGCCAGTCTGTTCTTACTTTCTGGTAGATCCTATTCAGTTGTTGCTCACTAAGCATCTGGCGGAGTAATGGCGGACAAAACGAAACTTAAATCAACCAGGCCAGCCAGAGCATGCATTACATCATTCCTTTCAAATTCTCACCCAAAAAATTCTGGTGCCGGATCAGCACTGCAACTTTCAAGTGACAATTTAGCGCTGTTAGAGGTACTTGTAATGAATATGTCAGGGCACATTGTACACATCATGTGTACATAAAAACGTGTAACATATTTATGGTGAAAAATAAGTATTTTTAAAGTTGAAAAACTCCTTAATGTACCTTTAAGTAAAAGTAAATTACACTTTTAAAAAAGTACTTGAAAAAGTATAAGTACACAAAAAAGCTACTCAATTACAGGAACATGAGTAATGTAATTAGTTACTTTCCACCCCTGATAGATTGATAAATCACTTGAGTTATGCTGATGACATTTGTCTCCTAAGTACACAAACAGCTGGAATGCAAAAATTACTGAATATCTGTGAGCAATATGGTGTCGAGTTTGATAAATATAACCCTCTGAACACAAACGTGATGGCACTAGGAATTCGTGATTGTCGTGTGGCCCAGCTTGGTCCAGGTGGTGAAGCTTTGAACGCCGTAGACGAATATAACTTCGGTTTTATTGCGAACTTCTGCAACTCTGATGCTGATGTTAAGCATCAGCTTTGTATATTTCATGGCCGAATTAGTATGCTATGTCAACAAGCAACAAAAAACAGTAAACAAACAATAGAAACCCCATCAAGTAGCCACAGAGTGAAACGTAAGTCGCGCATGTTCATGCGAAGGGGGAGTCAGATTTTTCCGGGAAGTGTGAATTTTCTATAACACCGGTACAGGGTCCGGGTTAAATGACTTCCGTGATGAACAAGTCCATTTTGGTCTGGAGTTTAACGTGTAAGTTAGCCAACAAGTCCTCCAACTCAAACAACCACAGTGGTTGTTAATTCATGCCTCAAATTACGACCAGGGGGTAGGGAGAGTGGGGTAAGTAGTGCCAATTTTTAGTTAAAGTGACTTTTACACAAGGGGATTACAGGAATGCCTGCAACTAAAATATGTTCATATAGTTTAGGATGTTGTGCATCCCTGGGAGCAATGACTTTGGATCTTAAATAAACTGTGTGAGAAATATAGCTTTGGAAAAAAAAGTGGTTTTGTGGCACAACTTACCCCAAGTGCGGGGTAAATTGTGCCATTAGTCAGAATACACTGGGGTAAATTGTGCCACTGATAACTGAAGTAAAAAAGATCATTTTAATATAAAAAATGATAATGCTAGATAAAAACAAGATAAATTCAGTGCAAAAGTACTTGTTTAATGCTTATTTAAAGTTTTAACATCATCAAAGGCCAATTTGCTTCAACAAAGCCCAGTGCCACGTCAACACATGCTAAGAACAGAATAAAAAATCAAAAATGAGCACCTAACTGCATCTGCATCTGAATATCTTCACAGATTCGACCTACTACTGGACAGTCCACTGGTCAGTGCTGCAGTGGAATATGAACTTGCGCTCCCTTCTGGCTCTATCACCACGCTTTTATGGTGTGGGAAATTTTTTAAGCACATCACCTCGAGGGATGACTCCTCCATCATTCTGTCTAAATGTGAAGATGGACTTTCCATCAACGGGCCTCATAGCTTTGCTTCAGAAACTTTGAAAAGTTGGAGCCCTGTCTGTCTTCCTTTTGTATCTGCGTGACATGATGGATTTTGATCTGAAATTAAGAATGACTCATAGTTTTAGTGATCAAATGGAAGAATAAGATGTACAATAACAGTAAAATACATTAAAGTAATATATAATAAATAATCATAAGTTGGGTTAAGTTGTGCCAGTGGCACAACTTAACCCAGGTCCTTTGGCACAAATGACCCCAGGCCCACCATTTTGAAAAAAATGCTTCCCCCAACTGTCCTGAGCTAGCATCATGTTAACTGTATAGACTCATGATGTAGCTTACTAAAGCAATAAAACATGTGTGAAATGTTTTCAAAGTTTTCTATAATTGTTCAAACACAGCAATCAAAAAACCTTAACCATGGAAATTTTACTTTGGAGGGCAAAAAAATGTTTTTTGAACTTAAATGTGCTTACCTCTCAAGCCATGTGTCTCCCTTTTTGGCAAGATGAGCGGAATGGACGCCTCTTCACAAATATGTGGTCACATGACCAAAAACTACTATGGTCTTCTAAATAATAGGGGTGCCCCTTTGCACAAATTACCCTGCTCTCCCCCTACGTTTTAAACTCAAGTGCCACCCAGTGACCATATAAATAATGTCATGGACAACACGGACTGACGGAGGGTTTTTTTTTTTTTTTTTTTTTTAAGCATTGTGAGTTGTACTTAATGACAGATTGTGTGATTATGGTGACTGACAGGTTAGAGGTGAATAATGTGCCTGAAGCTTCATGTTTGCCATTCTGTTTTAACCGACTAGCTTAGCTACAAGCATGCAGGCTCTGTTTGCTCATGTCTGAAATGTGTCATAGGACTCAGCATGATACATCATGCTAAAGGACTTGATCAGGGGAGTAAGATTATGGCAGACTGGAAGTTTGTTATTTAATGCAAAGAGGAGTACTTGTGGGCAATCATTATTAGTTAAAGAGCAAAACTCCGCTCTTAAAGAAAAAAAATGCAGTCCATGATGCACATAAACTTCCTTCTGGGTCGGAGGTCAGAGTCCTGAACAACCGCGACTGGTTGTCAAGGACGCAGTGGAGCGGTGGCTCTGCAGAGAACGCTGTCAGAAGGCACGTAGGAACGAAAAAACAGCAGATCACATCCATAAACCGAGTGGAAACCTTGAAGATAAAGAGTATATTTGACTCAAGAGAAGCACTGTGTAAATTACAATACAGAGATTTCGCCTTTCAATACATTTGTTTTTTTTGTTTTGTGATTGTGGTTCATATTGTGGCTTGTGATCTGTTTCAGAAAGTATTTCAAAGGTTTTGTTCTTTTTTGAAAATCAAACTGAAGTCATTTAATGCAGAGAATTGTATTTGCAGTTAAAGCTCGGGTTGGCTACTTGGAAAACTAGCGTTAGCATGTAGCATCTCCCCAAGGCTCCGCCGAGCTAGCTCCGCCCAGCTCCCACCCCATTGGAGGAGCTCCCGTTGGGAGCGGAGACGTTCACGCGTCCAGTGCGTTCCTGGTGTAACCTGTCCTCAGCGCTTCGTTTCTTCGTTTTTCTTTATTTGCACTAAGTGCACCAAGTTATGGCGCACTGAACGGTAAATAAACCCCCAAACATTCGTCTCCGCCATTCTGCAACGACGCTCCGTCCTTCTACGCGCGCACAGAACCAGGGTCAGTGCACGCGTACATGTACGCGCAGGGGGCAGGTCGAACGGCGAAGGGATTTGATTGGTTTAAAAAAAGGTGTCCCCTCAAGACTATTGGTTGCTGTTTTTCCTGTTTTACTCCTGCTGTAGATAGCGGATATTTTCCAAACTACTTTAAAAACACGCTATGAATTGCTCCCCATCGGGTCATAAAGATCATTTTAACCAGTATTTAAAAAATGTATCTCATTCAAATCGCCAACCCTAGCTTTAAATGTAATTATTAAAGGTGATATATAGGATTTTCTCGAAAAGACGGAGCCAAACGTCTGCTACTCGCTTTTTGAAAAACGTGCATGCGCCAGACCGTCCTACCGGCTCTACTGCTTCTCCCAGGAAACGTCTATCAATGGCGGAAGCGTGCAAATGCGAGCTCATCTTCTCCGGGCGTGCACGGCTCTGTTTACAGTTTCTGCGATCGGCCTCGCTCATAAAGCTTATTTTCCGAAACAGTTAACAGTTTCATTATGTCAGACTCGCCAGCGGTAGGTACTAGCTGAAACCGAAGCTCACCGGCTACATAAACACTCTGAATGCGCATGCGCAATACGTAGAACGTGATTGGGAGCAAGCACGTACAACGGCTTACGAAAGCAGCTCATCAGAATGATTGACAAACAGACCCACCAGTTCAAATCAAAAGTTCTTTTCCAAAGACCAGTGTGGAAAAGAACTTTTGATTTGGATTATTACTTGGAAGACCAATGAACATTTTTGGACTAGACCCACCAGTTATTTTAATGATCCACCCGGAACTCAAAGCAAATAGAACATCCTATATTACACCTTTAAGTACAACTCACAACGCTAAAGAAAAAAAAAAAAACCCTCCGTCAGTCCGTGGTGTCGGTGACATTATTTATATAGTCACTAGGGGGCGCTTGAGTTTAAAACGTACCCCCTGGTCATAATTTGAGGCATGAATTACAGTGGTCGTTTTCTGGGAGAGGATAGTCTCAAGTTAGCAGATCTACACACCTTAGACTTTACAAGAAAGTTGTCCGTGTTGTCCCAGTGTTCCCACACAGCCGGAAACAAAATACTTGTATGAATCCAGGCTCGTGTACGCCTTCATCGCTGCTTTTGTGTACGCCGACGAACTGTCGATTAGATAACAGTAAATGTCGGCGTACTCCAGATCGGGGGTTCTTGAGTCTCAGCTGGAAAAAAAAAAAAAAAGTCTCAGCTGTGCATGGCTGGAACAGGCAGGCTGGCATCAAGTATGGGTCATGCTGCAAGGCTGAAATCTGTATTTTCTCCCGGTCTTTGTGTGTTACGTCGAGATTGTCCACTTGATCTGACAGCACAACAATATCCCCACTCTCCTTATCAGTCGACATTTTCAACGTTAAAGAACACCGAACGTCCACTACTGTTGTTTTCACTCCAAAATGGCGGCGGTCCTCCAGTTGCTAACTCCTGGGTCACGTGACTGCAAAGACGTTGTTTTCACATTTTATTAGTAGGTTGGCACTTGTGTAGTACCACCTGAGGCCGGCAGGTGTCGCAGTGGGGTGTAGTACCGGCTGTGGCCAGCTGGGGTCGCAGTGGGGTGTACTACCGGCTGAGGCCGGCAGACGTCGCAGTGGCAGTGAAGGGGTTAACACATGTTGGGGGCGGAGCCTCCAGCTGGACATCAAGCCGACAGCGAGCAGCGAGCGGCGGACAGGCTGCTGCTGTTGCTACCCGCCGCTTCTCGGTTCTTCTCCTTCTGACGCCGCCGGGCCATGAGCGGCTGGGGCCGGGCTGCAGGTCGCTGTCAGCCGCGGGCAGAGTGAGCGGAGCACCGCGAGCCCCGGAGGAGTCCGACGTTTGAGGACCGACCAGAGGATCAACAGGCCGCGGACGATGGAAAACACGCATTCCCACGGAGAGGCGCGTCCGTGGGGCTGAGAGGAGCCGGAGCTCCCGATGGAAGACTGACACGCACAGCGACACACAGAGCCCGACACGCACGCACACACACACACACACACACACACACACACACACACACACACACACACACACACACACACACACACACACACACACACACACACCATGTGGATCCTCCTGCAGACGTGGACGTGGCGCGCGACGCTGTGCGCGCTCATGCTGCGCACCGCCGGAGGTAAGAGACAAAGCCAGCCGCTGTCACGGCCCGTTTGTGTCCGAACGGCGGCCCCGGAGCCGCAGCTTGACCACACACACTCTGACATGCTGCACGTTTGTGAGGTAAACAGGGAAGCTTCCACGCGCCGCGCGCGACACCACAAATAACACACACGTGCTTCAGTCTGGTTTCACTCTCAATCAAAACAGTGGAAGAGCTTCCTGCTGTGAGACCAGAGTGACCGGACCAGGACCAGGACCTGATCAGGACATGAAGCAGGACCAGATCAGAGCTAGATCTGGACCAAGATCAGATTGGGGCCAGGGAGAACCAGGATCAGATCAGAACCAACATTTGACCAAGATCAGAGCAGGACTAGATCATGACCAGAGCGAGCCAGGACTGGATCAGGATCTGGACCAGGAGCAGGGACAGCCAGGGTGAGAGCAGGACCTGATCAGAACCAGAGAGAACCAGTTTGGCTGCGTTAGCTGGACGTGTTGAATGCTTGGGAACCAGAGTGAAGCGTTCTCAGTAGTTTGGTCTTAAGACTGGTTCGGGTTCCTCGTATTGTCTTCAGTCTGAAGACCTGAAAATCTCCAACCTGACTTTTCGGACACAGCAGCGTACTAAACATCAGATCCTGTTGGTGTTCCACAGGGAACATGTCTAGAACCCTTCCATCATCCATTCATTCAACATCTGAATCCTGTGAGATTTTCAGAACTGAAGTTTTTTTCTAAGCCTGACCGAACTCTGGATCCTTCTCACCAACTGATACAAACTCTTAAAGACCGATGCTTTCAGCAGCTGTAAACAGCTGGTTCGTTCTGTGGTGTTCCACAGGGATCCGCTCTGGGACTGTTCGTCTCAAAACACCGTAATCTTACTTTAGATGAATTCTTCAGTTTCAAGTCTAAAAAGTTCAAAGAAATTCTGAAAATGTTCTGAGATGAAACCCAAAAAAACAAACAAACAAGAAAAGCAGGATTCTTTCTCCTTCATACTGTTGCGTTCTGAGGTGATTACATTTCAGATCCCGGAGTTCTGATCTGAGTGCGCACTAAAAAATGCTGGGTTATTTTGGTAACCCAGTTCATGAGTTGCTGGTGTTGAGTTAAGTGTTTGGGTTATTTTTATAAAGAGTAGCACATTTGCTGGGTTATACGGCTATTATTTTAACCCAGTTTCTGGGTTTTCAAGGTTATGCGCCATTTTTGGGTTGTTTTTCAGAGAGCAACTATTTTTGGGTGAGAGGCTTGTTTTTGTTGTTGTTCAAAAAAATGAAGGAGTATATTATGAAGTGATTTCATTAACATTATTTTTTTTTATATCACACATCTTATGTACATGGAATCCATCCTTTATCTTTAAGCATACTGTATGACCACACGCCAATCTTGGTGGTAATAATAATAATAATAGTTATCATTTGTCTACCATTTAAAATAAATTCTCTGGAAAGGTTAGGCAAAGCTTCGAAACAGTGCAGTGAGCCTGGAATCCTAGATAATGGAGGAGGAGGAGAAGTGCAGCGGGCGGAGTAACTACATATACATGTTCTTTCAAAATTGCTTTTATTGCTTTTAAGTTTATTTTTAATGGAATAAAAATAATTTGACCAAGAAGTTGAGAAAGAATAGGATGAACCAGGAGTGAAATGTATTTGTGGCTCTTGTTAGGACCACAGCTGGTGCAGCGGTTAGTGGTCTTACCTCACAGCAGTAGGGTTGTGGGTTCAAATACCAGCTCTGTGACAAGCTGTCAGACAGTTCTGAGTCAGCTCTGCCCAACATTGGGTTAGGAATGACCAAAATGCAGTTAGCATAACCCAACTTTTGAGTTGAATAATTCAACCCAAAAATAGGGTTGAAAGAAAAAAAACCCAATGAACCCAATAGGGTTAAAATTACCCAGAACCAGAGGGAAGGTCTGTGGACTGACATCAGTGTGACCAGAGAACGGTTCAGTTTGTGTCTGGCGTTCTTCAGGAGAACCTTGTTCCTCCAGTTTCGTGTCAGTCAGCTTCATTCAGAGTTCAGGTGACAGCGGAGATGGTCGGTCGGTTCACCGTCACCGTGTTCGATCCCCTCAGGTCTCAACGTGTGCGTGAGCGGCAGCGCCACCTCCTGTGAGGAATGCCTCCTGCTCCACCCAAGCTGCGCCTGGTGTGCTCAAGAGGTACGACTCCGCCTCCCTGCCCTCCTGACTCCGCCCCCTGACCCCGCCCCCACTTACCCCATCTGTCTCGGTCCCGCAGGACTTTGGACGGAGCCGGACGTTCACGTCGCGGTGCGACTTCATGTCGAACCTGCAGAAGCGGGGCTGCGAGTCGCGGTTCATCGAGAACCCCGTCAGCTTCACCTCCGTGCTGACCAACCGGCCGCTGAGCCTGAAGGGCTCCGTGGCCTCGCACGACGACGTGGTGCAGATCATGCCTCAGAGGATCTCCCTCAGCCTCCGACCGGGTGAGAACCGGCCTCCGCTTCTGCTGTTGATGAATCTAGAACCGAGAAACAGAACCTCTGCAGTCCAGAACGCACTGCTGCTTTAAAACTAGTTTAAAGAGACGGACAGGTCTTGTGTCTAGATGTTCTCCAGATGTTGACCTTGTGATCTTCTGGTTGGAACAGGAGACCAGACGTGGTTCAACCTGCAGGTGCGGCAGGTGGAGGACTACCCCGTGGATCTGTACTACCTGATGGACCTGTCCCTGTCCATGAAGGACGACCTGGACACCATCAGGAACCTGGGAACCAAGCTGGCCCTGGAGATGGGGAAACTCACCAGCAACTTCCGGCTGGGCTTCGGTTCCTTCGTGGACAAGAACGTTTCGCCGTTCTCCTACACGGCGCCCAAGTACCAGGAGAACCCCTGCAGCGGGTAGGTGGTCCCCGGGGGGGCTGGAGGGTCACTGGGGTCGCCGTTGTTGGCCTAGCGCCGACTCAGAGGCTGATGGAGGATGTTCAGTAACTCAGCCTTCACCCATCGACTCCATACGCAGTGTGAGTTACACTGGATGGAGTTTGATACGTTCTGATGTCGGTTCTCGATAATGTCAGTCGATAGTTCTCACTCTGGTCTGATCAGGGATTCCTCAAGTCGACACGTTGGATTAGCAAAAGTGATTACTCCCAGTGATCATGTGACTGCAGACGTTCTGCAGAGTTCCATTGCGTTTGTTGGTTTTCTTGCTGAAATCAGAGCGACTCACTGCTCCACCTGCTGCTGGGGGGGAGGTACTGCACGATGGCAAAGAACAGACATGCTGGAGAGTGGAACACGTCGAGGGTCACTTTCCGGTTCTATTTTTGAATTTTTCTGAATCATTTAAGCTTCGATACTCTGCAGGAAGCGTTTTTATATTTGATGAAGCTGAAAGAGGCAGCAGCTCCTGAAAAAGAGTGAGGGGGGTGGGGGGGGGGGGGGGGGGGGGGTGAGGTGGCGGTTTGCCCCGGAGGTTAGGCCCCGCCCCCTCCATCACACTCATCGCGCATCACTTCCCATCTGGGTTACATCCTGGACGGGGAAGCTTGATGGGGAGGACAGAGAGAGTGTTGATGCTTTGACCGCGCACACGCACGCACGCACACACACACACACACACACATACACACACACACACACACACTCTCACAGCATGCTCTTTTGGTTCCTGTCAGTGGAGGATAGGTGAAAGTCGGTTTGATTTTGAAAAGCTGCAGAAATGGTTTTCAGATTGTTGGAAACAGCTCATCAGTGCTAATGCTGTCAGGCTAGCCGCTGACCGCTGCTGCCCAATGCCTCCAGGTTTCAGTAAAACTCTTATTTGCGTTCTTATGTCAGAAGAGCTTAGTGTTTTCACAGGAACGTTTTGGAAGTCACCAGACGGCTGGAGCGGTTGTGTCCCGACGTGACTTCCTCTCTGTCGCCCGGCGCAGGTACAAACCGTTCCCCAACTGCATCCCGACCTTCGGGTTCCGTCACCTGCTGTCTCTGACGGACGAGGTGGACCGCTTCAACCAGGAGGTGCAGAAACAGATCGTGTCCCGGAACAGGGACGCTCCGGAGGGGGGCTTCGACGCCATCCTGCAGGCCGCTGTGTGCAAGGTGGGCGGAGCCATCCAGGCTATAGAGCGTCTTCCTCCTCTAACATCCAGATTCTAGAGCATCCATTTCAGCTGGCCCTTATTCCGACCAGAGTGGTTCTCCACCTGTGTTGGAGTTGATCTGTAGGCTTTTAAGGATTATTTTGTTTAATTATGGGTTTTTAAATGTTGACTGAGACTTTTTAAATCTGACAGTCATAACCGTCTTATCTCCTCTCTGTTTTCTGTTTGGATTTACTGGACTCAGCTGTTAATCTGGAGGTTTTCAGGTCTCACAGGGCCTGTTTAAGTGAAACAAAACCAGATTGTAAACAAACAGGATCGTTAATGTGTGTCTGCTACCCAGCATCCTCACAGTTCAGATGAGCTGCTTAGAAGCAGACTGTGTTGGAAAGTTTTGGATAAACATTAGTTCACGTCTGCAGTAATTTTCCAGAAACAGATGAGACATGAAGTGACCTGAAGGCTCCTCCCTACACACACACACACACACACACACACACACACACACACACACACACACACACACACACACACACACAGGACTCCTCCCCTCTGTCCAGCTGCTGTGTTCCTCCTGTTCATCTTAGTGGATATGTTTACATGATACTTTTGATTCCTCTTTAATTTTGAATGAAACTTAATTCTGAGTAAAGGCTGTGTGTGTGTGTGTGTGTGTGTGTGTGTGGGGGGGGGGTTAATTCTCCTTTTAAAGCTGAATTAAATAATTCCTACATTATGTAAATCTTTTATTTGGCTTTTACTTAAAGCTAGGGTCGGCAATCTTAGAAAACTAGCATGTAGCACGAATGTAGCATCTCCTAAGGCTCCGCCCAGCTCCCACCCCATTGGAGGAGCTCCCGTTGGGAGCGAACGGACTGGACATGGAAGTGCCGCCCGCGCGCGCGGAAGCGCCACGTGCACGGAGTTTGTGATCGCCTCCAGTGTTATTAACCTTTCTGACTGCCCGCGCACAACGCTCATAGGAGCACTGCACGCCGGCTCCGCTCCGTTCTATTTTTCACGCGAGCCGCGAGCGCCGAGAGCGCCTTGGCAACGCGCGCGCACACTGAACCAGGGCCAGTGCACGCCATTGAAATGAACGCGCAGGGGGCTGGTAGAACGGCGAAGGGATTTGATTGGTTTCTTAAGAGCGGTCCGCGCCTTACGATTGGTCGGAGTTTTTACACTCCTGTGGCCGCTACAGTTGTCAAATTTTTTCCGCACCTTTTTCCGTCCACATAATGCATTGACTTCTCCCAGGGGGCGAGGAGCATTTCACTCAGTATGACAAAAAGTGCTGTTGGACAACATCGTCTACCCGAGCTTTAACTCTGGTCGTTCTACTCGTGCTCTTTCCCGGAGACCCTTATATTCCAAGATGGCGGCCTGAAGCAAAGGTCGAACTCTAACAGAAATGAATTATTTAACAAAGTGGAAGGACAGAAGCATAAAAATGTAGACCCTTTTAAAGATGTAGTATCAAAGTTAATTTGAGAATGGGAATAATCGCAGAAGCCGGGGTTTGTTTGCTTCCTGCAGATGTAAAATCCTTCACAACCCCCCTCCCCCCACACAGACATCCGTATAGAGCATTTTCCTCCACTGAGATCCAGATCAGTTTGAGTTGTTCCATCAGTTGCTGCTAACTGAAGACTGATGCGTTATTTGTTTTCTCTCCGTTTCCAGGAGGAAATCGGGTGGAGGAAGGATGCGTACCACCTGCTGGTGTTCGCCTCAGACGACGGCGCCCACCTGGCTCTGGACGGCCGGCTGGGCGGCATCGTGCAGCCGCACGACGGCCGCTGTCACCTGGACGAGAAGAACGAGTACAGCGCCTCCGCCCAGATGGTCAGAACCGTTTCCCCAGAAAGAACCCGGCTGACAGGCACCTCTGGGCTGGAACAGAGGACTCACCAAGCTAGACTCCAGAGCAGAGATCTGACACAGCCAAAAAAACCTACTTCAACAGAGAGTAAAAGACAAGGGGAGCCTGCAACCGATCTGACAAGAGAGCCTACTGAGCTAAAAGCTAACTCAAATTGGACTTACACAGCCAAATAAATCCACACCGTTTGGCTTATTGAAAAGTTGTTCTATCGTTTATTCAGCAGGTTCTCTTCTGTCATGAGGTGTTTTAAAGCCAAAATGACAAATGCACTTGGAGAGCATTTTTCTTTGAGCACCAATTAGGGGTGAAATTTTTATTTAGAAAGACAGACTGTGAACTTCCTGTTGGATCTAGGTCAGGGATGTCAGTGCGTGATTTTTAGGTTTTGAAGAGATAAACGAGAGCGTTGGTTTGATCTCTCTACGACATTCCTATGGGAATGTCCTAGAGGCCATTTTAGTGTATCTAGGTGGTGCTAGAGAGCTCCTTTTAGCAGTGACGGGGTTGAGGTTTCCATTTCATTGTTTTTTTCCAGACATGCTGTGTGCGCCAAATTTAGTGAGTTTTGATGCAAATTTGGGTTCAAACTCCTGTCCGGAAAATAATAAACGCTCTATTGACAGTAGAGTCCTTGCACGTGGCCTCGTCCTCTGGGGTTCAGTCTGTAAAATTGTGTCGCAGCTTTAGAAGTTTGAACCTTTGAGCATGAATAGAAGTCCAGGCCATGTGTGTGTGTTCAGCTGTGTGTGTGCGTTCAGGTGTGTGTGCTCAGGTGCTCTGAATGGGGGTGGGGATTTCCAGGATTGACATAGACCGTTTATGTGAAGGTGGAGGAATCGTCTGGCTCCAGAAATGAATCCTACCTGGACGTGTAACAAGCTGTCAGTGTGACACCTCCAGCAGCAGCTGGATCCAGGAAGCCTAACATCCGTAGACTCCAGTTCAGAACGAAGAGCCAGTGAGACTGATCCACTCTGGTTATTTTTTTTGTTTGTTTCTTTTCATGATCCAGAACAGAGATCAGATGGTCTGAAAATAAATGAAAATTGATTGTTCTATAGAGCATTATTTTCCTGATCAGGGGGCGTGGTTACTTGAAGAGGTTTATTCGGTGGAACTCGGTGTTCATCCTCAAGTAGATGAAGTTCTTTATTATTTTCTAATTGCTCAGTTTGACTTGTTTTAGTCGGTTCTCTGTAACCTGGGCTTGTTCCTGGATCAGCTGCACTAACAGAACGTTCTCCAGGAGTGCCTTGCTCTGAAAAGAGGGGCTCAGTATAGATGCACCTTGCTAGCTAGCTTTAGCTGACGTCTGGGTTAGCTGTCTGTTGTGTAGTGACTTCATGTAAACAGCAGCCTGCTCCACTGCATTGGTCCAGATGTTGGCCAGACTCTGCCCTCTGTTTCATTCAGACTGATGAAACATGGAGTTTAACCACCTTTAAGCTAAAACCTGGCGAGAAGTATATGAGATCTGATGTCTCGGGGCTCCCGAACAGAACCCTGCGGGACGCCACGTTGTCATGGTTTTCCTCCTGAACGTGTTCCTCTCCTCAGGATTATCCTTCTCTGGGTCTTGTCGGGGAGAAACTGGCTGAAAACAACATCTTTCTCATCTTCGCCGTCACCAAGCGACACTACATTCTTTATAAGGTACGTCTGTTTTTGTGTTGTTGAGTCCGCGCGACGTTCTTCAACCTCTTCTGGACGCTAACGAACTGATGCTTCGTCCAAAGAATTTAACTGCACTGATTCCTGGAACCACGGTGGAGATCCTGGACCAGGACTCCAAGAACGTCATCCAGCTAATCGTCAACGCCTACAACGTGAGTGCAGAGAACCAGCCCGCCCCGTCAGGAACCCAGGACTCTTCTGCTGCCTCTGGCCTGACTGAGTCCCGTCAGTTAGGAACCCAGGACTCTTCTGCTGCCTCTGGCCTGACTGAGCTAACTGTTAGCTTTAGCATCAGCAGTTGTCTCCTGTTACTGTTTCACATGAATGAACATGAACCATGTCCTGCTGAAATTAGCATTAGCATTAGCCTGCTGTAGCTGTTATTTGCATTAGCATGCTAATGCAGCAGCTAGCTTCCCTTTCCAGGAGCTCTGTGCTCCTGTGTCTGTTTATGTTGACCTCACTGAAACCACTGTTAGCTTTAGCATTAGCCTGTACCCACAGGAGCTGTGATTAGCATTAGCATGCTAAAGCAGCAGTTAGCTTCCCTCTCTAAGTTCTCTCCGTGTTCAGCTGAGAACGCTCCAGACCTCGCCTTGTTTTCTCACTGCCAGTAATGGGTGTGTGTGTGTTTGCATTGTGTGTAAAGTGTGTGTGGGCGGCTTCCTGAATGGAGCTTTGACTCACGGCCTCATTAACATTCCAGCTGCCTCTGTTAGCGGGTCAGGTTCACGTCCGTACAGCGCCAGGCTGGCTCATCCCGGGGAGGGCAACTCGGAGCTTCAGGGGCAACTGGAGGGTTCTAATCTCCTCTCGGCTGTTTGATTTCATCCCACAGCGAAATAATGTGATGATGACAGAACCTGTGAGTCCAGACGGAGGGCAGAGGACATCGTCTGTTTAGAAAACACGCGTCTTTCTGCTGAGTTATGTGTGTGTGATCTGTTTGTACTGTGTTCCCACACTGTCAGCTATGAGAGTGTGATGAACCTGGAGCAACTGTCAGCGCTGTGGGAGGGGAAGACGCTCTATGGCAGCTCTGTGGCGGCCTGCAGGCTTCTGAGAACTTCTGAACTTCTGAGATGGTTGAAAGGAGATTTAAACGCTGAGCGTCTCGGACAGAACGGGGAAGGTTGCTGTTGACGGACAGTTCAGTTCTGAGAGGAAGCATCTGAGCGGCGTAGCGGCGGCTGGGAGAGAGAGAGGGAAACATCGATCGGTTAGGTGTAATTTCTG
The DNA here is from genome assembly GCF_902148845.1 of Salarias fasciatus. Classification (NCBI taxonomy): domain Eukaryota; kingdom Metazoa; phylum Chordata; class Actinopteri; order Blenniiformes; family Blenniidae; genus Salarias; species Salarias fasciatus. The sequence continues at coordinate 4,216,075 of NC_043760.1, read as the reverse complement.
GGATTGGCTGTTCACTGTGCTGCGTTTGTTACTTTATCATTATCTTTTTGTTCAGACGCTGCAGCTGAAGGTCGCTCAGCTGTGAGGCGTTCAGGTTCCAAACTCACAGCCAGGTTCTTTTCAGATCAGAGGTCGAAATGCACACAGTCGGGGCTTCTATATGTTCGTTCCTAAGGAAAAGCGATTATTCACAATATTGAAACGATCCCAAATTGTTGACAATACAGAATTATAATTCTTTGTTAGAATGTACTTTCCCCATGTCACACAAGTTGTTGTGTTAAAAAACAGTTTGTTTCACAAGTTGGTGACTGAAGACAGCAGCCACAGTAACCCCAGGGTGCTGTTGTCAGATATTTCAGAATTCAGCTTATTAATGTTTTTTTTGGTAGACACTGGGGTTATCAGTCTATGGAAAAATACAAGTTACATTTGTAAACCAAGAAATTTCTGAAATCATTGTTGTAATTTTCATGATTCATTAGTTGTTTATATCCAATTAAAAGCATGATCTTCGATTGAGTGTGTGTGTGAACCCCCACCCCCCCATTGGCCCGCTATTGAATGCCCAGACTAAAATTGGCCCGGGGCCAGATCAAGTTGCCGACCCCCGCTCTATAGTCTGATGCTGATGGAGGAAGATGCTCTATAATCTGTGTTCTGTTGCAGAACATCCGTTCCAAGGTGGAGCTGTCGGTGTGGGATCATCCTGAAGACCTCAGCTTGTCGTTCTCGGCCACCTGTCAGGATGGGAAGCCTCTTCCTGGTCTCAGGAAATGTGCCGACTTGAAGATCGGCGACACGGTGAGTCCACAGCAGCTGCTCACATCTGGAGAACACCTGCGAGCTCCCTCTGTTCTCCTCCTCACATCTGGAGAACATCTGTATTTACAACTGTTGTCAAACACAAATCAAAGTCGCGGGAAGTTCTCCGAACGTTCTTGTAGAACAGCAGCGTGATTCATCCTCACATGCGGAGACTCTGAGAACCGCTTGATATTCTGATCACACACACACACACACACACACACACACACACACACACACACACACACACACACACACACACACACACACACACTCTTTTCTTCTGGGTGAATGGACCTGGAAGCTTCCAGAAGCTTCTGTGTTTCTGGTCCAGGACTGTCCCTGCAGTGTTGGGGTCAGTCCCTCTCCTCTCCTCTCCTCTCCTCTCCTCTTCTTCCATTTTGTTTCTTTTTCTTGTTTCTTCGGTTTAATTGAATTTCAGCTGTCATCAGAATCTCATTTTGAATTCTTTCCTTCCTGACGACGTCCTCGGCTGCTCTTTTCTCTCTGTTCTCACCAGAACAGCCTCAAACGCTTTATTCAAACTTTTTGAAATAACGATGGTAAATCCTTAAGCAGCCGTCACACCGAACGTTAATTTTTTAAAAAATGTGCAGAAGTTCATGTTAATTCTCCACTTTTAACTGTAAAGCTAGCGCATCTGTAGCCACTTAGCACCAGTTAGCTTGTGATCTTGAAGGGCTAGTAGTTAGCAAAGCTGCCCTAGCTTTTTGTAAGTTAAATCGCTCGCTCTAGATTGTTTTCTACAATCATGAAATAACTAATTTATAGGATTTCACAGCGAACAAGCTAAAAATTAAATGTTAGCATACCCGTACCATCTTCACATCCGTTAGCTTGAATCATACAGGATTATTAGGCAGTGCAGGTTTTATTATTTCAGACTAAAGTTTAGCTTCTGGTTTTCAGGGAAATAAGCTAACCAACTTCACAGTTTACTTAGCCTATCTGCTCTAGCTGATTGTTTTCAGCATATTAAATGTCTGAAGCTGGTCAGGTATGTACTTTTACGCAGCGTCTCAGCTCATTAGCATGCTTGCTAACAGCATGCTAGCCTTGTAGCGTTAGCGTAGCTCTGAGGCTCTGTTCTTCAGGAGTCCTTAAACGTCCCCCTGCTGCCATGCTAACCTCCTCCACCCCCCCCCGGATGTGAGCAGCCACGTGATTGGACGGCTCCTCACCGCTCACATGTCCCGCTAATTGAATTGTTGGAGGGGATTTCTGATCCGTGTGACCGGCGCACTTCCTGTTTGTCGGCTGGAAATCTCTCCATTCATGTTTTCTTTTTTTTTAAGACTTTAAAGAACTATGGAGAAATGTCAAACTTGTGTTTTTCCCTCCAGAACATCCTGATTTAATCTGTTTGATGCTACATTTTTATTTAATTAAGTTCAAATTCTGAGAAGACTTCCAGCTCAGCTCGGATCAGTTTGACTCCAGATTTAATCGGGAGCATTCTGGTGTGGGAGACGCTCCGGCTCCGGCCCAGACGGATCCCAGCAGAACCTCAGACTCTCTGGATCCCGGCAGCAGCTCCCCGTCCGGCCCTGATGAGTCGCTCGGGTGTTTTGTCTGCAGGTGTCCTTCAACGTGAGCGTGGAGGCGAGGAGCTGCCCGCCGCGCGGCGCCGACCACACCTTCACCATCAAGCCGGTGGGCTTCAAGGACCGCCTGGAGGTGGAGGTGAACTACCGGTGCGACTGCGGCTGCAGCCGGACGGCGCAGAGCAACAGCAGCATCTGCAGCTCCGTCGGTACGTCCGGCAGCGGCGGCGACACAAGACCCGCTTTTAGCAGGAAGTTCACAAGAACACGAGTAACACAAAGTTCACAAATGTAGAAGGTGAGCTGTGAGAGGACCTGGGGGTGACCTCGATGACCTCGAGGCGACTTCTCGTCGAGCCGTCGGCCAGCTGCGCCTCGTCCCTCCTTGTTGGCTTGTTGACAGTAAACTGACGCTGCTTCAGGTTCAGGCCTCATGTGGCCGCAGGAGCCGATAATAAGCTCCGTTTACCCCGCCTGGGGCGTAATGACGGGGCAGTCTGGGGGGAGGGGTGGGGGGGGTGCGGCCTGCGGGGGGGGGGTGCACCTGTATCTCAATGACTGTGATCCACAGCTCCTGATTACACTGTGGGTTCTCCCTAAACACCGGTGTTCTGCGTCTGTTCGTCAGCTGACGCTGAGACTGCAGCAGGCCCGGTGTGCACCACACCTGGCCGAGGTGGTCCAACCTGTGGCCGGCGGCCCCCACCTACTGGTGGACGGGCCGCAGCGCCCCGGTTCATACGCCGGGCGCAAAAGTTACAGAGACAAATGAGAAAAGTTACAACAAAGTCAAAAAGTTGCACCATGAAGGGAAAACTGGCATCGTAATAAAACAACACTCAAAAAAAATGTAAAGCGAAGAAATCAGAAGGTAACTCTACAAGTGACAATGAAGTCTGGACAGTTAAAAAAAAAAAAACAGACAAAAAGTAGCTGAAAAGTTCAAACAAGTCCAAAATGCTCTTTGAACCACGCCCCTAATCCTCTGCCCCCCCCCCCCTTTAGGGATGTACCACTGCGGGACGTGCCGCTGCGAGCCGGGCTACCTGGGCGCCCGCTGCGAGTGCCAGGAAGGCGACAGCAGCTCGTACCTGAGCGCCTGCCGCGAGGCGGAGGGCAAGCAGGTGTGCAGCGGGCGGGGCGAGTGCAGCTGCAACCAGTGCGTCTGCTACGAGTCCGAGTTCGGCAAGATCTACGGAGGATTCTGCGAGTGCGACGACTTCTCCTGCGCCCGCCACAAAGGCGTCCTCTGCTCAGGTGAGGGTCTCCTGTTCCGCCTCACTTCCTGTCTCTCGCACATCGTCAGTCACTTCCTGTTTCTGTGACATGATAGCGCACTTCATGTTCTAAATTCAGACCAGCAACCCTAAAATACTGTCTCCTCCTTCCTTAGTTACTTCCTTCTGTTTTCTTCCTTCCTTCAGTTCATCTCTCTCTCTCTCTCTCTCTCTCTCTCTCTCTCTCTCTCTCTCTTTCCCCTCCTTCCTTTTGATGTCTGCTTATAGAACCAGGGTCATTTCAAGTCCATGTTTCCCCCTGCAGGCTGTCTGAGGAAACACGCACACACACACACACACACACACAGCTTGTTTCAACATGCAGTTTAACAAGCCACATATTTCAGCTGTTTCACATCTGCGAGAAACACACCAATGTTAACCTGTGCGTGTGTGCGTGCGCACTCAGTTGCACACGTTGGTAAAACTAACCTCTGACTGCGACCACATTTCTTTGTGCCGCCATGGCAACCAGTTAGCTTCAGCATGACTCGGCAGAAACTGGGCAGCGACGCTAATGGAAGCGGGAGCGTGAGGCTGAGTGGAGTGTGCGAGTGCGAGCCGCTGCAAACGTCTGGAGAAGAAGTGAAACCACAGCTCAGAAAAAAAGGAATCTGTTAGAGGGAAGCTTGTCCTGAGCGGGGATCACACTTCCTCTGGAAAACGAGACGGAGCGACCGCACGAGGAGCCGCTGACGGGCTCTGGTTAGCCTTGGTCACACGTCAACATTGGAGCTGTAGTTATTCTTCAATTCAGTTTCATATGTTCGCATTAGAACTGTTCACAGACTATTTTAAATCATTTTGATGTTAGCATTAGCACGGCTAACTTCTATCATCCATTGCTGCAGATTAGTGTTAAATGGGAATATTTCATTTCTTCTCTAGATGTTAACAGTAGAGCAGCTAACTTTAGTCATCTGTTTCTACATGCTAGCATTATACGGCTAACATTGGTCATTTGTTTCTATGCATTACAACAGCTTTGATAAGCTGTGTTAGTATTGGAACTATTTTAACTTCGATAGCCATGATTAACATTAGCAATGCTAATGCATGAGCAGCTCTGTTATTTTGGTCAGTCATGGTTCAACATTGGCGTTAGCAGTGCTGTTCTACTTTGGTTGGTCCCTCAGTGTTAGCATTAGCTGCGCTATCTCACTTCAGTAAGCAGAATTCAGATGTTAGCATCAGAGCTTGTGGCGACCACCGTTAGCCACTTGCTCGTTTTTTCTTCTTCGTTTTGAATGTTTGGATCGTTCATCGTTAGCGCGGTGGCTAATACCGGGTCGGTCTGTGCTGTGAGCCTTCTCAGATGATTTGTGGGTTCAGGCACGTCAGCTATGCAGGACAGGAAGTCCCACAGGAAGTGGAGCGTCTCCGGAGACGAGCTGCCGACGAACCGGTGGCACACCAACATTTCACATGATCCGCAGAAGCTTGGACGCGGAGCGCTCGGGGAGCTGCAGGCCGCCGCCGTGCACGGCAGCAGTGCACGGCCGTGAGCGCTCTGCGCCGCTTCAGACGCTGTCTGCATTCCTGACAGAGGTCACAGAGGTCAGAACACGACCGCCGGTTCATTCCTCCTCCTCCCGGATGAAGAATCCGATAAGACGCGACGTTCAGGGTCTTTGAGGCGGGGGGGTTACCTCCAGCTGACCCTGCTCCTCCCTGCTGATAAAGCAGGAAGTTTCAGTTCTTCTCCTCGTGGCTCCTCCCACTCCTGCACTTCCTGTTTCCACCAAAACATTATCCCATATCAAAACCGCAGACAAGAAAACAAAACTAGAAGTCTGTAGTTTAGTTCCTTTATGAGATTTCTGTTGAAGTCAGGTTCCATTCACACAGTGATGCTGGACACGTCGTCACGGTAACGGCCCGCAGTCACATGACGCATGTCCCGGCTCTGATTGGCTCTCTGTCGCGCCCCCCGCAGGTCACGGGGAGTGCCACTGTGGGGAGTGTAAATGTTACGCCGGGTTCGTCGGAGACAACTGCAACTGCTCCACCGACACGGCGTCCTGCCTGTCGGACGCCGGCCAGATGTGCAGTGGGCGGGGCAGCTGTGTGTGCGGACGCTGTCAGTGCAGCGAGCCGGGGGCGTTCGGAGACACCTGCGAGAAGTGTCCCACCTGTCCTGACGCCTGTGGCACCAAGAGGTAACTGCATGGCCCGGTGGGGTGGGTGGGGGTCGGGGGTCACCCCAGGGGTGATTTTGGGAGTCGCTCAATCTTAACAGTCGCCAGCTGGGAGCTCCAGCTGTGGACTGGGAAAAGGTGTGTGTCCAGAGTGTGTTGGTGCTGTGTTCAGGGTTTTGAATGGAGTTTGTTGACCTTTGACCTTTCCTCCTTCAGAGAGTGTATCGAGTGTCGACTCTTCAACTCCGGACGGCTCGCCGACAACCAGACGTGTCAGCGGCTGTGCAAAGACCAAGTCCTGACCGTGGAGACTCTGAGTGAGAGACGCAGACACACACACACACGCACGCTCAGTCTTGTATTTCTATCCTTGTGGGGACCGTCCATTGACTCCCATTCATGTCTAGCCCCTAACCCTGACCCTAACCCTAACCCTAACCCACACCACAACAAAGCCTAACCCTAAAGAAATGTTTTTGCACTTTTACTTTTTTCAGTAACAACAACATGGTCAAGAAAACACTGTTTCTCCTACTTAGGACCGGAAAAAGGTCCCCACAAGGCACGTCGTTCCACGTTTTGCTATCCTTGTGGGGACATTTGGCCCCGACAAGGATAGAAATACAAGAACACACACACACACACACACACACACACACACACCTACCTGTTGATGTTCACGATGAGAATGACTCTCTGGAGGATTTTTGACAAGTTGTCCTGTAAACAGAATCCAAAACTCAATAACAGTTTTCTGTTCTCACTTAAATGTTGTCGAGGTCAAATGAGATTAAAGAAACTGAAACCGCTTAAAGGTTTTATTCTGTTGAAAATAGAGGAACTCGAACCGTGGTACATTTTTTGTGAGGCGAGAGAGCTAACCGCTGCCGCGCTGGTGTCGGGATCGAACCGCGCAGCCTGCTGTGACGCGCTCCATTCCTCTGATGCTTTAATGCTTTAATGTTCTCCACATGTGCAGCTCGCATACCTCGAGCATGAAGCAGAGCAGGCGGGGGACTGTAGCCGTTAGCATGCTAGCGGGAGTAGTGCGTGTGTGTGTGTGTGTGTGTGTGTGTGTGTGTGTCTAACATTCTGTGTGTCCCGCAGACACTGACGATCCTGGAGCCGTGCTCTGTCTCTTTAAGACTGACAACGACTGTGTGATGAAGTTCACGTATTCTGAGCACGCCAGTGGACGCTCCGTCCTCACCGCCCTGAAGGAACCCGGTTAGAGCACCAACTCGCCTCCTCTGACTAGTTACTGCAGATACAAAGGAACTAGTTACCTCATCAAAGTCCTGTTGATCGTGTTTATGCTAATCACAGCTGAACGGAATTCCTGTTGTGTTGAGTGAGTTCACAAAGCGGGCTCAGATGAAGCTAACGCTAACAGCAGATGCGTGTCGTCCCCCCCTCAGAGTGCGGCGGGGGTCCGGATGCCCTCATGGTGCTGCTGGCCGTGGTGGGCAGCATCCTGCTGGTGGGCGTGGTTCTGCTCGCCGCCTGGAAGCTGGTCATCACCGTCCACGACCGGAGAGAGTTCGCACGCTTCCAGAGCGCCCGCTCACGAGCCCGATACGAGATGGTGAGCTCACGCTAATGCTAACGCCGACCAGACCGGCCGTCACAGGGAACAGGGAAATCCTTTGTCCACATTTGAAGGAGTTCTCCGGGAGAGCCGTGTTGCGTCATGTTCATGGTGTCGTAGGGCGATCATGTGACTCGGGCCGTGTCTCCCCAGGCGTCCAACCCCCTGTACAAGCAGCCCGTGTCCACACACTTGGTCGAGACGGACTTCAGCCCCTTCGGGAAGTCGTACAACGGCGACGTGCACTGATGGCGGGCGGGCGGGGCGCGGCAGGACCGGTCCAATCAGCTGACGGGGGGGCGGGTCTCGAACCGGAGCCCCCCCCTCGGTGAGGGGGCGAGCGGACGAGGGACACCTCGGAGACGTCATGGGGCCTCTTCTTCTAATTCTTCTTCGGTGGAGGAATCATTAGCATTAGCATTAGCATTGAGTGGACAGTCAAAGACTCTGAACGGCGTCCCAGAATTTCCCAGAATCCCCTCTGGTACTAACATTTACTAAGCAACGGGCGTCTTAACTTTTTTGCACAGAGAATTTTGTAGAGATGTAAATCTTTCAGAGAGTGTGAGTGTGAGTGTGTGTGTGTGTGTGTGACAACAGGTCTCCAAACATTTTCATTCACGGTTCATTTGTAGTGTGAAATAATCTTTTTAGTGCTTTGAGTGCTCGTAATTTGACACCAGCCTCACCATCATGCCAGCAGGAAATGACCATGTAAGGAGATCTGACACTTCAGTCCAGGTTCACGTTTGGCCTCTGCAGTGAGAACCAGTACCTGGAGCACCTGTGTGTGAGTGTGTGAGTGTGTGAGTGTGTTTTCTAGGGACAGTTGTACATACAGTGTGGACTGAAATGAAATTGTTGTGCAGTTCGAGTTAAACTGAATGTAACTCAGCCAGCATCGGGATCTTCAGCCGTGGCGTGCACGGGCGCACGTGCACGCCATCTGCGGCTGGATCCACGTTCATGTACCTGTGCACGAGCAGCAACACAATAAAAGTGCTTCTGTCGAGACTTCCTGTTTCCTCACTTAATGCAGCTCGTTGAGTTCAGCCAGCTGAAGGAAAAACCAACAACTCACCGAGAAGAATCCAGGATGGCGGAATGTAGGGACAAACCTGCAGAACCAGGCCCAGAGGAGGCGTCCCGCAGAACCAGCCGGATGTGTTCTGAAGCCACTGTTGTGCTCTTAACTCTGCTGCAGGAATTCTGAAGCCTTGGTCAAGATTTAGTCTTCTGAGGACGTGAAAAAACATGTTTAACTTTTACTTTTTCAAAAACCGTGTTTTCTACATGCATCTGAGCACTCAATATAAAACATTGTGAAAATATACACAAAAAGTGCATATTTTAAATGAGTAGCTTACAACGGTTTTCGACTGACTTACAACCAAAACAATCTGAAGAAGCAGTGACTCCATTACATGACTCCTGTTAAAGAATATACCCACTGATGCATCATGTCCACAAAACTGTTATGTCCAAAATTTTTAATACCCTTCCTTAGATGATTCTGTACATCACCCTTTTTCTTTGTTTACCTCTGGATTTCTTCTACTCCAGAAGCATTAACAGGAAATACCAGCAGAGTTTGGCAGCAGAGGCTGTTTGACGGCATTTCCTTGCAGTTACACGGACTGACCACTGAATAGAGCTCAATGGAGGAGGGCAGCAGAGAGCAGTCTACAGGCTGACACAGTTTAACCATACAGTAGCAGTCCAGTGGAGTGGAGGGATTCACTTCCCTAGAGACAACGTGCTTTTATTTACTTCATGGCAATCGGTTGAATTTAAATTAATTGTTGAAATTACAGCATCCCTCCCTACATTAATGTGATTAACTCTGACAGAATTAGTCAGAATCTGAGTTCATGAGTTTCAGTTTGATGTTGATGAAACACAAACGAGATGAATCACAAAAACACCCCCCCCCCCCCCCCCCCCCCCCCCCCAAGGAACAAAACTCTGGACTCTTGCTGACCTGTAGACCACATTACCCAGAACCTGCTCCAGGTCTTTGGTCCCTGTTCAGTGTTTCAGGTGAAAAAAAACTTTTATTCTGTTTAGTCTGTTTACACCACAACGATGCTGAAACACTGAAAAAACAACTTTTTGAAAATGCTGTTTCCATGAAGACGATGTAAACTGCTCAGTGTGTGTGTGTATACGTGTTTTTCTATCCTTGTGGGGACCAAATGTCCCCACAAGGATAGGAAAACCTGGCACGATGTGCCTTGTGGGACCTTTTTCTGGTCCTAATGAGGGGAAACAGTGTTTTCTTGACCATGTTGTTACTGAAAAAAGTAAAAGTGCAAAAACATTTCTTTAGGGTTAGGCTGTGTGGTGGTCTGGGTTAGGGTAAGGATAAGGGTCAGGGTGAGGGGCTAGTAAATGCATTATGTCAATGAGTATCCTCACAAGGATAGAAATACAAACCTGTGTGTGTGTGTGTGTGTGTGTGTGTGTGTGTGTGTGTGTGTGTGTGTGTGTGTGTGTGTGTGTGTGTGTGTGTGTGTGTGTGTGTGTGTGTGTGTGTGTGTGTGCGCGCGCACTCCAAAAACAAACCACAGCACCGCCTAGTGGACCAACATAGGAACTACATGGCCGTCAGTGTTTCTGCTGTTGCCATGGAAACAGACACTGTTTTCTGAACGTTTGTGTAAATGTGGAACTTTTCTGAAACGTTGTCATGGAGACGGAGCCGGCTTGCGGAGTTCGGTTTCTGTAGCTGATTGTTTTCCTCTGACAGCCGATGTTCCGTCAGAACCCTGGAGAACGTTCCTCGTTGCTCCGGACAGTAAACCAAACCCGCTGAGCTGAAGCTCACCTCGCACTTCCTGTCTGTGAGGGAGGAGACGGACCGCAGCTCCTCCTCCTGGTGGATGGAGGAGAAGCTTTGGAGAGGTGAGGTGATGGGCGTGTCCTCCAGGCTACCCTGGATGTCTCAGCCAATCAGAGCTCAGAACGAGTCCTAGGACTCCCGATAAGTACAGGTGTTTGGTGACTCTGGAATCAGTCTGATTGATTCCTGGATGTTCTCCATCCTCCAGATGTTCTCTGTCCTCCAGATGTTTTCGTCCTCCGTTGGAATGTTTCTTAGTTTCCCTCAAAGTGTCAAAAGGAGGTCAGGAACCTGAAGCTCTGCAATCCGAGCACTCACCCAGATCCTGCGGTCCTCTGCTGCCCCCTGGTGACCAGCAGGATTCAGTGCATCTCCTCCACGCTGGGTTCCAGTCCGCTTCTGGCAGAAATGGGACGAGGTCACAAACGTGCAAGTCTCAGGCGAGTCTCAAGCCTTCGAGTCTCAACTCATTTTTTTCTTGGTCAAATCAAGTGACCTTATTTTCAGGCGTCGTTCCAACAAATATTTCATCTAATTTTTTTTTATATTTCTTATATCTTCTTATTTTGCGAAGTTTTAAAAACATTTCTATATCATGGTCTGATTTTAAGCAGTACTCGTGTTTTAACTGGTAAGTTCTTCATTTTTGATCCAGTACATCTCAAACAATATTTAATCAATTTAAGACTTTATTTGCTGAGGTAGCTCACTTTCAGCTAAATTTCTAGGCTCTTCATCTTTGTAAAGTTTACTTTTTCAGCCCTTGATTTAATTTTAACTGCAAGCAAAAAAACAAAACAAAACATATTTAGCTTGAAAGCCTGTAAATCTCACAATCAGTGCAGGGTTTTCTTGATGATATGTACAATGGCATCAGCGTACTCAGTATGGTTAGACCTGGGCAGCTGTCTGGTGTGAGGTGCGGTTTGGTTCCTGCCTGGTGAGACTCGGGGTTCTGGTACTGATTCACCATCTGACTGGCAGCAGGGGGAAGGTTACTGTATGTTTCAGATCTCGTAGAAACGTTATTTCCAAAAAGAGAGAAACTCTTTCCCCGTCCCAGCTCCATGTGGGTGAGGACAGGACTCCAGTCCAACACAGAGACAGACCACCACACACTCACAGTTAACCTCACGTGCATGCTTATGGACTGAGGAAACTCACAGACAGAAGGAGAACATGCAAACTCCACACGGTATTTGAACACATGACCTTCACTTTGTGAGGTGAGAGAGCAAACCACTACCTCATCATACAGCCCTGCTTGATTATTCCCAGAATAAATCCGTTACAGTTGCTCGTCACAGAGTATAAAATGATATTCATAGAATCTGTATTGAAAAAAAAAATCAACGAAGTTAGGATGAAATATTAAATTACGAAATGTTAATATGCACGAGGAAATGCTGGTATTTAGATCAAGTGATTCACATTTCATTAAAGAAAATGTTATCAATATCTACCCTTTACTTATAAATGAAGTTTATATCTAGATGATTCTAGAAAAGAATCCCTTGAATGTTTACCTCCTGCTTTATAATCTGTCATTATGTGAAAAGTGAAGCTCGTCACGTTTTCTTCCTCTGCAGCTGAGCATTACGAGTCTCTGGTCCCCGGAGCGCCCCCTGCCGTGAGGCAGAAGAACTGCCTGCCTCACTTCGTCTTCACAGCCGCTGTAAGATCAGTCAGTAAACACATTGGCCCTCATTTATCAAACGGTCGTACGGCGGTATATGGGCGTACGCCCGTCGTACGTCCATATGAAAGACGGCTTAGGCATTTATCAATTTGATCGTTATCGTTCGGAAAGATGAAATCTCACGTCAGCTCTGACATCGCGTACGCAAGTTTCATCAGTGCGAACTTACGGAGCAGTGCAGAAAAACCTGGCGGAGCGTGGAAAAAATTATAAAGCACATCTCAAACACACCATAAAGCACAAGCAGCACACATTCAGGACAGATTTTTTTAAAAAAAAAAAGAATAAAAAATAAAATAATATCCAATAAAATTCTTCCTTGTGGGATTAATAAAGGATTTTTAAATTTCAATAAGTCCGCTGGTCCATCCTGCCACGGAGAGGAGGCAGTTTAACAGTGCCAAAAGAAACACAGCTGCTGCAGAGCTGCTTCAGACGCTCAGATCCAGCGGGGGAAACGCTGCTTGCGCCACAAGAGGATGCGGAAACCAGCAGAGCCTCCATGGGTCTGGAGTCTGGACGGAGGAGACAGGACCTGAAGAACCACTACTGAAATGTAAATAAACTCTGAATTTCAGCAAATGATTTATTTAATCAGTGATGTGATGCCAGTAACCTAGAAAATAACATGAACTAAAGGGAGATTAAATACAGACAGAAGACATTTAGTCAAAAATTTTATTGAGACTTCTATATACTGTCTTTCATTTAAGCAGCTGTTCGGTCCCGGGTCCTGCTCGGCACCGGGTCCCGCTCGGTCCCGGGTCCCGCTCGGTCCCGGGTCCCGCTCGGTCCCGGGTCCTGCTCGGCACCGGGTCCGGTGGGTGTGTGTGTCTCGGTGGGACCGTCCCCGCTGTGGGGAGGAGACCGGGCCGCGGTGCCGCTGCTGTCTGGCTCTGTGACATAATTATAAAAAGAGTCAGAGCAGGCTCTTTTTCCTCAGGAGGCTGAAGTCCTTTGATGTGTGTAACCAAATGTTGTCTATGTTTTATCATTCTGTTGTGGCTGCTGTTCTGTTTTGTGGCGCTGTCTGCTGGGGCAACAACATCTCTGTCAAAAACAGTAACAAGTTGGATAAACTGGTTAGGAGGGCTGGTTCAGTGGTTGGGGGGTCACTGGACACTGTGGGGGCGGTGGTGGAGAGGTGCATGGGGAGAAAGTTAATGTCCATCCTCAGTAACACCAGGCACCCTCTACATGAGACTCTGTCTGCTCAGAGGAGCCACAGATCAGACCGTCTCCTCTCAGTGCGCTGTAGGACGGAGCGCTTTAGGAGATCATTCATTCCTGCTGCCATTCGATTTTATAATGAGCACTGTTAATGTAACATTAATGTGCTGGGGTTTATACACGGGATTCTTTTTTTTTTCTTTTTCTCTCCTGTTTTATGTGTTGCTACTGAATGACCCTTGAATTTCCCCATGTGGGAATTAATAAAAGTATCTATCTAATTAAACGAAACAATAAAACTCTGAGCTGTATGACGTGAGTCGGCCTCATTATTTGTAATATCAGGGTTAAATTAACGGATCTATAATCTGTTCAGACCTCAGCCGGTGTCCGTTCGTCCAGGTGACGCTGCTCACCGCTGCTGCGAGCTTCCTCCAGACAGAGTTTTTCCCTTTAATTCTAGTTTTTATTCTTCCACAGAGCTCCTCCTGATTCACCTCCACCTCAGACCTGAGAGGATCCATTTCCAGCTCCCAAAAGTTTCTTTTTCTGCCAAAATCGCTCCTTTTCCGTGTTTGACCTCAGTGGGCGGGGCTTCGGAACTATGAATATTTCAGGGCGTAACATTGTTAAAAACAATCAAATTCAGCCGCCGTATTTATCAACGCCCGATCACTCAAACGCTGAGATCGGCGAGGTACGGAAGTTCCTGTAATGCCACGCGAGCCCCGTCGTACGATGAGCTCACCGCTCAGATATACACCCGTTTCAAAGATCGTTTGATAAATAAGGGCCTTTCTGCACACCTGAGACAGAGACTTCATTTAAGTCCTCGTGTCTCAAGTCAAGTCAATTTCCAAGTCTTTAACTCCCAAGTCCAAGTCCATATTTAGTTTTTTATTTTCAAGTGAAGTCACTATCATAAAAACAGGGACTCCTTGTTCCTCATATCTTTGGGCAGTTCTCTCTGTTCCTCTTAGCAGAACCTCAGAATCCCCCTCAGATGGATCACAAGCATCGGCACTTGGACCTGTTCAGATCTCAGGTCTGGATTGTGTCTGGACCAGGAACGAAACGTGGTTTTCCTGAACCCTCCTTCAGGCCGCGGCCCTGCAGAAGATAAACCATCGTCCCAGTCTGAGGACCAGAGGTCTCCGTACATTCCAGAATTCCCCTTTCCCTCTGTCTCCTGTCCCCACAGCATGACGCTGCCTCCGCCATGCTTCACTGTGATGCTGTTGTCATGGTGATGAGTGATTCTTCTAAACATGATTTCTAACATTCACTTCAAAGGGTTCATTCTTTGTCTCATCAGACCAGAGATTTTAGTTCCTCCTGGTCTGAGAGTCCTTCAGGTGCGCTTGGTGAGGCTCCAGAAGAGCTAGCTGTCATGTGTCTTTTACTGAGGACACCACAGCTGTAGGAACATCTGGAGGAAGCAGGACGAATCTGACCTCAGGTCAGAGCTTCATGGAGAAGACTGTGAAGTCCTCTGGACGGGACTTTTCTTTCAGAATGGATTTGAAAACTTTTTAAGCCTGATGCCTAATGTCTCTCTCTCTCTCTCTCTCTCTCTCCTCTCTCTCTCTCTCTCTCTCTCTCCCTCTCTCTCTCTCTCTCTCTCTCTCTCCCTCTCTCTCTCTCTCTCTTGCACACACACACACACACACACACACACACACACACACACACACACACACACACACACACACACACACACAAGAATAGATGACACAAAATAGAATAGAATCTTATAGAGTGGAGTGACGTCACCCAGCGGAGCCTCTGATTGGCCGAATCTGATTCCTGGGCGGGGCCGGACAGGAAACAAGGCGCCGTGAACGCGCAGGGCATGGAGGCTCGCTCACGCCGAGTTTTTGGGATCCAGTGTGTGTAGAATGTGAAGGTCGAAAATAACACACCGGAAACGGCTCCCGTCGGTTTTTCACAATAAGAGTTGCTGCATTAGAAGAGTTGGGAGAGATATAGTGACGTTTATCCAGAAGAGCCACAGTAATCTGATTATTAATGTTCATTCTGAGATTTGTGAGGAAAACAATCGTTGTTGGTGAAAAACTCTCTAGAAATGTTAACAAAACATGAGCTTCTCCTGAAATGCAGAGTTTATTGTAGCATTTATTCATATTCATATGCATATTCAAGGAATTATGTTTTAATAACAGAAATAAATTCGTCTCTACAGATTTAGCTGATTTCTGTTCAAGAATGTTGAAAATCCATGAGGATAATCAGTAATCTTTCCATGTGCTTATTCACAAAATACTGTTCAAGAGCAAAAGGCTTTTCAAGCTATTTATTATTATTTTCAAACTATTAATGATATTTAATCTTATTTTCTAAATCATAAAGTGAATGTGTAAAACATTAGAATATATTTAGACATAATCTAACTAAATATTCTGCAATGACTAGATGGACGTGGACTTGTTTACTTACTTATATGTGTACTGTAATCTTAATTAATCGGTTTTGGTCTAATCTTCTGAAAATATTTAATAGGTTGATTTATTGTGCTGGGTCTGTGTAATCTCAATTTATTCAACCTGCTGGGTTTATTTAATCTGCTGTTTGGATTTAGTCTCTTATTGTTATTTAATCTCTTAGATTCGTTTAATTTGCTGGATTTATTTAATCTGCTTTATGTTTTTAATCTTATATTTAATGAATCTGAAAGGCGATCTGCGGCTCTTATTGTGGAGGAGCCACCGGAAGTGTCTGGGCCGCTGCATGTTAATTGCCCCTGGGGCAGCAGCGGTGGATCCAGTGTGGCAGCGGGGCAAATCACGGATCTCTGTCTGATCTGGAGCAGGACCTCCAGCGGCAGGACCCCGGATCCGACGGCACCGAGTCCCGGCCCGGAGCGTCCCGGAGGACCGAGTCCCGGCTCCCGGCTCCGAGTCCCGGATCCCGGCTCCGTCCCCGCCGCTGCGCCGCTGGCTGCGGCTTTTCTCCCGCTGACGTCCCCGCTGGAGCCGCACGGTAAGCAGCCCGATCCGCACCGCCACGCATCCCCCCTCCCTCCCTCCTCCACGGGGCTGCGCCGCACCGGGGCCGAGCCGGGGAGGCGGCCCGGGCCCGGGCCCGGTGCGGCGGCCGGGGACAGGCTCTCCCTCCCGGGGAAGATCCGCTGCATTACGGCCAATTAACGGCGGAGAAAGGAGGGAGGAGGAGGGGGGACAAAACCATCACCTCAGCTGGCTTTATACACACACACACACACACACACACACACACACACACACACACACAGGTCCATTGTGTGTGTGTGATGCAGGCCTGCGGGGCTCCGCCTGGTCACCGGCCCGGATGTGCAGGTTGCGGCCGGCTGACAGGCTCTCATGTCGGGCAGAGCGCGGCGGCCGAGGCGGGGCGAGAAGCACCGCTACTGGGCGTGTTCCTCCAGAGACAGAGGCAGAGGGACAGACAGGGACCAGAGAGACAGAGACAGGGGTACCACACACACACACACACACACACACACACACACACACACACACACACATATTGAGGGATACATAAAGGCACCAGAGAGAGAAAGGATGGAGTCAGTCAGACAGGTTTGTTGTTCTACTCAAGCCTTTAAAAGTCATCAGATACCACTCTGCTACCCGTCTGTCTGCCCCACCTCTTTCTCTCCTCCACCTGTCTGTCTCTCCGATGACCCCCTTGAAGGTCCAACATGTCCTCTTCCACAAACTGTCCTAAGGCGCTGATTCAAGATGCTCGAGTGCTGCAGCAGAACCCCAGCACAGCAGAACTGTCCTTTCACAAGCTCTGAAGATCCTAGGAAGTCCCTGGAAGATGTTAAATCTGAATATCGGATGATGCTAGCTGCTAAATGCTAGCTGCTAATGTCCAGAGTCCTTCAGGAAGCATCCTGCTTTAAAATTTGAGATTGTGGTTGAAGATTTAAAGTGAAATAAGTGACATCGACACCTAGTGTTTCAAATGGGAACTGCAGTCCAATAAAAGACCACGGAGAGCACCGTCCTACACCTCTTCCTGCCTCCGCCTCCTCCGCCTCTTCCTCCTCCGCCTCCTCTCCTTCAGTTACCAGTTCCAGAGAGGATTCCTCATTTGGTCGTTCGCCTTGTTTGAAGTATCATAAGGCTTCCTGGGTTTTGATGGAACTATTTCTGCTCCACTTATTTCACTGACTAACACTTTCAAGAACCAGGAAGTAGCGATGGGCTACGGGAACCAGGAAGTAGTGAGGGACTACGGGAAACAGGAATTAGTGATGGACTATGGGAAACAGGAAGTAGTGAGGAGCTACAGGAAACAGGAAGTAGTGATGGGCTACAGGAACCAGGATACCAGGATTCCAAGATGTGATATTCTTGGAAGACCTCCTGAAGCTAATGCTCAGCACAGCGCCGTACTAGCAGCTGCTGGCAGAACCTCTAGTGCGTTCCTCAGATCTTCGGGGACGATCACGGCGTCTTTGGCTCCAAGTGTTTCCTCTGGCAGCCGGCTGGTCCAACAGGAGACCCGAATCCACTTCGGAGAGGTCGAACTGGGCCACCACCAGATGTTCTCCTCCCCCCCCGGTCTGTCCTCCCCGAAAACTCTGGGAAAGTCATCTCTACTGTCAGGAAATTCCTGCTCATCCCTAGGGTGACATGGGGAGGGAGGGGGGGTGAGACGGGGTAGGAGGGAGGGGGTGAGACTAGAGAGAGGGAGAGAGGGGTTGGGATGGGGGGACGGGGGAGTGATGAGACTGGGAGGGAGGGGTGAGACAGCAGCAGATGTTTCTGCTCATTCTCCTGTCTGTTCTCTCAATCACTGAACCAAAACACTGAAGTCGTGAGTCAAACTGGGCCAAAGTGGACCAAATGGAGGGAACTGGGTCAAATTGGGCCAAACCAGGGATAAATGGGCCAGCATGGGTCAAACCAGGCCAAACCAGGGATAACTGGGCCAACATGGGTCAAACCAGGCCAAACCAGGGATAACTGGGCCAACACGGGTCAAACCAGGCCAAACCAGGGACCACTGGGTCAACATGGGTCAAATCAGGCCAAACCAGGGATAACTGGGCCAACATGGGTCAAACCAGGCCAAACTAGGGATAACTGGGCCAACATGGGCCAAACCAGGGATAACTGGGTCAACATGGGCCAAACCAGGGATAACTGGGTCAACATGGGTCAAATCAGGCCAAACCAGGGATAACTGGGCCAACATGGGCCAAACCAGGGATAACTGGGCCAACATGGGCCAAACCAGGGATAACTGGGTCAACATGGGTCAAATCAGGCCAAACCAGGGATAATTGGGCCAACATGGGCCAAACCAGGGATAGCCGGGTCAACCTTAGCAGAACAAGGGAGAACTGTGTCAAACTGGGCCAAACCAGGGACCACTGGGTAAAACAGGGCCAAACTGGGCCAAACTAGGGATATCTGTGCTTAACGGGGGAAACTGGCTAAAACTGGGTCAAATCAGGGTAAACTGGGCCAAACGAGGCAAAAACAAACCACCAGTTGATGATCCGTATGGCCTGATGAGGCTTCCTGATGGACTGGTGGACCCACTGGGGGCGGTCTACTCCTGATAGACGGGTGGATGGACGGGGGGAGGGGTCTACCCTACAGCTGCGCGGTATACACGGTACGACGGTAGAAACAATATAAATTTGGCCACGGTAGAGATTTGCGCTCTGCTGTCGTCTCACCTGATACAGTTTACCTGCTACTACATAAATAAAATGTGCGGAACGATGGTTCAGTCCCTCTCTTTTACTGAGAAACGGTGCATCGCATCACTGAACACGTTACACCTCCTTCTGGCGCACGTCCTGCCGGCTAACACGCTTTTTCTAACATCATGCAGAGAGAGCCTGGCCGCCCTTCTTTCTGTGATGTGTGTGTAAAAATAAGGTTGAACATGCAAACAGCACACCTAGTGGCATGGAGTGGAAATGCAGGTGAATTAAACAACTACAAAACCCATTCAGAAGCACTTCCATTACAGGTTTTACACCGCAACATTTATACTGCCATATACACCGTTACCATGAAGGGATTTAATTTATACTGTGATATGAATTTTAGCTCATACCACCCAGCCCTAGTCTACCCAATGATGGACGGACTCGGAGGCGTCTACCCCCTGATGGGCTGGTGGACGGACCGGAGAATGTTTCAGCGTAAACACGAGACTTTTCTGAAAGGAAAACTTAAAAACGATGCGCTATCACTTGTGACGCCGGCAGGCGGCGGCTTCAGTGGGTGGAGCGAATTGTCTCCCGGTGTCAGCATTGGTTCAGTGTCCCGGCGTTGGCGGTTCGATCCCCTGCCCCTTGTCCTGAAACTGCTCACGGCGGATGGAGTGTTTTTCTGATAACGCTAAACAGTTTTCTGCTGCTTGTTGTTGAAACTGGCAGCTGTATGCAGTGACTCAGCCCTGTGTGTGTGTGTGTGTGTGTGTGTGTGTGTGTGTGTGTGTGTGTGTGTGTGTGTGTTTGTTAATGGAGTATCCAGATGAGGTAATAGCTCTGGTTTCCTTCCCTCTCCGGAGTGAAAACAGGCCTGTGGACAAACAGCAGAACAGGGAAACGTCTTCGGACTCGTCAACACGTTTTTGTCTTTTCCTTCCAGAACTATTTGATCAGTTTGTGCTTGAACACGCCGTCCTGATACCGAGGCCCTCCGTCTTCTCCGGGAAGCTGACGGCGAACGCAGGAAGAACACATTAATCCCGACACTTTGCTAAGTTCCGCGGTTCCTGGTCCGTGTCTCCTTTGGACTGTTATCCGATTTTCACTTCAGCATCATAATAAAATAAAGAGAACTTGTTCCAGAGAACGCGTTGATGTTCCTAAGCAGAGAACGTGTTCCTGGAGCGTCATGTGATTTGGTTCCAGAGTGTGTGTGCTTGTTTTAATTCCACACAGATGTGGGTCCGTTCTCTTGGCTCGCTCCCTGAACTCACTTCACTCTCGGAAAATTTCCTCTCATCGCTTTTGCTTTTTCTCCCTTTGGTTTTTTTCCTTGGAGTGATTATCCCGAGAGCTTCTGTCTCCGGAGGAGAACCTCCCTGAAGGAGAACCAGGCCTGCTGGTGCAGCTGGTTTTCAGAGAACATGATGGAACGTTTCGACGCTCCGTCCAGGAACCACTTCATCATGTGACATCAGTTACAGTTACTGAGAGATCAACCAACATCCAGATTGTAGAGCATCTTCCACCACTCACTGATTGAACTTCACTCCAATAAGTGGAATCTTCTCCAGGCCAGTGGAGTAATGAGTTCTGTCCCTTTAAGACCGGCTCTGGACTGTCGGGGTTGGATCCGATTCTCTCTGGTTTGGAAAAATGTGTCCATGGAAAGAATGAAGAGACGTTTTTTCCGCCTCCTCTTCCTCTGGTGTAGGTGTGTTTGAGGTGAGAGCATCGCCACAGAACTCCTACGGAGCAGAGGGTGAAACCTGTTCTCTGGAACCCTCCAGCGGGACGACGGAGGGCGGTCGGGACGCAAGGATTTGAACCAGTCAAAATAAAAAAAAGAATGTGATGCTTTTTAAAACCACAGCAGGTCTGAGAGAGAGTGGCGGGATCCACCGTCATACCGAAGTCTCTGAAATAACAGACTCTTTATGTCAGAATGTTGTTTTCAATAATGATTTTGAATTTGAATTTGATTTGTATGTGCTTTAGGCTCCACCTACATGGTCAGCAGGTCATTTGTATCTGTTCGTATGAGGAAAAAAAGCTTTCATTGTTCAAAAAGCTGCGCAGACTGGTTGATTTTTGAACAATGCAGAAAACAACCGACAGCGCTAACTCGTGGTCGTTCATGCTAACTATGTTGTTTTCAGAATGTTTTCCAAAATGACGACTCATAAACGATGCTTTCACTGAAAGATCCTGAAGTCATTGTCATTGCTGTCATTAAAGCCCCGCCTCCTCCTGGCATCAAAACTCCACCTCCAACTTCTCCTCTCTGCATGTGAAAGATCTTCAGTGTGATTCATGAAAAGTGAGTGACAGGAAGAAGCAAACCTCACCAGGTGTGTTTCCACTGGTGGTGCCTTCACGGCGTGTCTGTACATTTCAGTACCCGGAGCCAGCAGGACCACGAGACGTTCACTGACTCCGTTCCAGGTTCCAGGGTCTGCTGCTGTTTTGCTGAGTCGTGTCTTTCTTTGGTTCGGTTTCTCCTGAAGATGTTGTTTCTGGCAGCTTCTGCTTCAGTTGAGAAGTGGAAAGTTTAACTTAAAAGTGTGTGTGTGTGTGTGTGTGTGTGTCAGCTGTACTCTCAGGGTCTGATCTGCCTCACGAGGGTCCAGGATGCAGCGACTCACGTGGCGTTTCCATGAATTGACGGGTGAAGGTGCAGTTTCTGCGCGTTGTCAGAACAGATCTGATCCAAATGAAGTGGCTTCATGTAAACCCTTGTGTCTGATTGGATTGAGCTGATTATGATGACAGGAGGTTTAAGATCCCAGTCCATGTAAACGCCACATCAGATCAGCACTGGTACCACTTTTAACTTGCGACCTTCAGCTACTTCCTGATACCATTACTTCTGAATCGAAAAGACGAAAATGTTGGGGTTTCACCTGAAATGTTGAGGAAACGTCAAACCTTCTTTCTTTTCTGTCCATCACAGTGTTTGATGCTCGATTGAGTGCCTGTAATTTGACCCCAGGCTCAGCGTGTTCCAGCTCGCCGAGCTCCTCCAAACCCCCAGACGGAGAAGACATTACAGAAATATCAGACAGCGATTGGGAAATGGCAGTTTCAACACTAACAGGAAATATGGAGCTCATATTTGAGGTGTCAGCACTCTGACGGGACGCAGAGGAAATCATTTCATCGTCTTGGATTCTTCTTTCAAACGTGGCCGTCGCTGTGTCTCTGGTCCAGTTTGACTTTCTGCTGGGCCTGCTATAAGAAGCAACAGCACCAACGGACTGTGTTTGGATTACGTTGTCATTTAAACGTGAAACTATTCTGAATTTAAAAAGTAAAAATGAATTTTGATTTTGGTTCACTTTCCGAATCAGCCAAATGGCCCCGGCAGCTGGTGGTAGAGGGCGTGCCGTGTCCCTCGTTGCCGCGGTTACACCGTTCACTTTCTGGAGTTGATTCTTCTTAAGAATGGAGCAGAGTTGAGTTGTCTGGTTTGTGAGTGAGTGAAGGACTGTGGGTAAAGACTGACTGAATGTAAGTCAAGGCCCTGAAGATACGAAGTGTGCTAACGTGACCCGACGGCTTCGCTTCGCTCGGCTGCGTTGGTCCAGTTAGAATCTGGGTGAAACGGTTACCAGGCAGAAGAGCTACGCTGCTCTGTAGACTCCTCTGGGTTTCACGGTTCGATCCTGGCTCGGTTAGTGTGGGAAACCCTGGCGGTGTGGAATGTTCTCTCTTTCTCCAGATCTGTCCGCGGCCTTCAGCCTCTCAGACTAAACTGTTAACCAACAGGAGAACGCCAAGTTCAGACCTCCGTCTCAAGTACCCGATGGCTCTGACTTCTGAGGCCCGTAGTTCATCTCGCCTCCGACAGCCTCTGTGGAAGCTGCGTCACATTGCCTCGGCCCAGCTGTTCGTGGAGTCGGGCCACAGCTTAGAGCAGATAAGAAGCAGGTGCGGTACTCTGCGGAGTGTCCCTGAACGCCTCCTGAGTGCTCATGAAGAGGCGTTCGCCGTGATAACAGAAACCAGAACGCCACAGGAGACTAAACCCTCGTCTGGATTTCCTGAAGCCGTCTGGACTTGGCTTTTCCAGGTTTGGTGAAATGTTTCCACCCTGGCAGACCGATGACTCCGGCTCGCCACAGTCGAGGTGTTATGAAACGTGCCGAGCTGCCAGCAGCAGGCTGAAACGCTCCCTCCACCTCTCTCACCTTCTTTTCAAGGTTTGCATAATGTCACAGTGTTTCCACACAGGATTACTGGAATTAGCTGCACAGACGCTGCTTTCCGGATTATGTAACCGATTTCAGTTCACAAACTCAAGAATTCCTCTGAAAACTCATCAAATGTTCAAGTGAAATGATCGCCAGTGCTCCCGACTCGGTTCCACAGAACAAACCTCCCCAGTGTGACGGAGCGTTTGCATCCAGAACCTGCAGCTGGACCGAGCACTCTGGATCTTAGAACATGTCTACTGGGTTTATCAGACTCCGAGACTTTCAGAATCTGTTTCCATGACAACGTCGGCATTCTGATTGTCCATCTACTGAGCATCTGTTGAACTACTGTTTACTAGACCCGGACCAGGACTTGGAGCAAGAACTGGAGCAGGAGCAGGAGGAAAACCAGGACCAGCAGCACAGTTTACAGAGAACCAGAACCAGAAACAGAATTTACACCGTCTCCACGGCAAAGAAGTCATTTTTTGTGAGGTTCCACTATGGGAGCCGTTTCCGTTGCTGTGTAAGTGGACACCTAAAGACGTTTCAGAGATGTTGCTGCGCAGCTGGTGTGTTCGTGTGTGTGTGTGTCTTCAGATCCACTGAAGAAGCCTCCAGCAGAACACTGACGGCTCTTCACACAACGGCCTTCTTGTTGTTCCAACATCAGCTGATCACGAGAACTGCTAATGATCTTACACACACACACACACACACACACACACACACACACACACACACACACACACACACTGCCTCAGTTTGTCTGGTTGATGTTCGCAGCTTTTCTCGAGATATGAAGATGTAAGCTGTTTCAGGTCACACACTTCCATCCTGGCCAGCAGGACCCAGACACACAGCAGCGCCCCCTGCTGACGGTCAAACACCACGTTGTTCAGTTCGATGGTTCCTCCGCAGTGTGGCGACCACGGAACTGTCACGTTCCTGTAATACAGTCACTTCTTCATCATCACCGTTCTTCAAGTTACCACCTTGTGGTTTCATTACAAAAAACTAACAGCACCCCCCACTGGCCCAACATGCTAACTACGCTGTTTCTGCTGTCACCGTGGAAACGGAACATCATGGAAATGGAGACGGAAATTTCACTGATGTGGAAACTCTCCCCTCTGCTGACCCCCAGTGGGGCACAGACACCACCTCTGGACCCCCGGTTCTACCTCTGGGACTCCCTGCTCCACCTCTGGACCACCTGCTCCACCTTTACTGACCCCCAGGGAGGTCTCAGACACCAGCCTGGGAGATCCTCAGCTGTTTCGTGTACACTCAGTCCATGTTCTTCAAATTAAAAGTGGCAACAAAGTGAATAAAACATGTTGAAAAACTGTCAAACGTTTGTAATGTCACTAACGGAACAGGAAATCTGAAGGATAAATGTCCAAGATGGTAGTGATGAAGATACTTAACAGGAGTTTGTTCTGTGTCTGCAGCTGATTGGATCCTTCCTGTCTGAAGTGTGTTGGACCTGGACTGAGTAGCTGAGCAGACCAAAGGTAAACTGTCTTCACCTGTCTTCATCTCGGTCCTCCAGCAGGTGTCTTTCAGGCCCCGTTTCCACATTTCAAAAGAAAACTCATCATTTTTACATTTTCATTTCTGAAAAGTTTCATCTTTACACTTCATCATTTTGAGAACAGTGTCCATTTCCATGGTGACGGCAGAAATGTTGAAAACCATGTAGTTTTCATGTTAATCCACTGCCACACACACATGCTGCAGAGAACAACACACTCTAAACATGAACAACAGGAGAACACAGACATTCGCATTTACAGACCACCAAGCTGGCCCTCTCACACACAAATATTTTCTCTCTCACACGTATATATACACATACATTCTTATTGCACAATCATATATTGTCACTGTTACATACATATATTCTCCTTTCACACACACTTTCATTTTCTAATTATTTCAATAATAACTGGCATACATTTTCCTCACTCTTAAAAACGTGGACAATAATCAAAAGTTCTGAAAAAAACACACAGCAAGTAGCTACGGAAGCCCGAGAGGCTCAACACACAAATCACAAATTCATCCAGAATTTTCAGTTTTTCTCATTGTTGGTGCTTTTCTGAGTGAGGAAAATATGTTTGTTATGACTGACATAATTAGATTTTGTGCTTTATATTGATTAAGTGAAATGTTCAGTTTAACTTGTTCCAGCAACTGTTAGCATGTCAAAGGATTTTTCCATACACATTAGCATCAAGCTAGTGGAATTTCTTTTAATTTTCATTTTAATTTTCTGTCTCTTAAGTCCTCCCGTCTGTACAGAACCCATAGTTCGCCCTTTACATGACGGCACAGTGGTTGAAAAACACTCTCCTAATCCTCCAGTTGGGTCTTGAGTGGTTGTAACGTGTTAGCATATAGTGTTAGCATTAGCTGCCTGTCCTGCTTAGGTCACTTGGAAGTTGTCAGGTCTGAAGAGTTTCTCACTTTCCACCATCCGTGAGTCCAGTTTGGAGCAGATGAACCTGGAACCTGCAGCTCGAGCCACGAGGATCAGGATCGGGCCGTTTCTGGGGAGGATAAAATATTGCTTGTATATGCAAGAAGAATGTATGCGTGTAAAAAAGACAGTGTATGTGTGTGAGAGGTGAATAGATGTGTGTGTGTAGAATGAATTATGTCTTGCCCGGCCCCTCGTAGGTTGTAGCTGTGAGGCTCCGTCATGTTCTGCTCTGTGTTTATCTTCATACTTGAGGTCAACCCAAAGTACAGCCTGCTTTATTTTCTATTAACGTCCCGCGTGTCGCTCCTCCGCCTTCAGGCTGGAAACATCAAACCGCACACACACACACACACACACACACACACACACACACAGTGTGATAACCAGCGGACTGTTCCAGAGGGAGGAGTACAGTTTCTGTCAAATTTACTCTCAGAACAGTGTTGACTTCTGGGTAAGGAGTCACGTGATGCTGAAGGTCCAAACACATCAGACAGTCACAGAACTTCTAGAACATCAGAGCCGTGTGTGTGTGTGTGTGTGTGTGTGTGTGTGTGTGTGTGTGTGGTTATGGGTGTGGTGAAGGAGTGGTGTGTTTTGTGTGTTTATTAAAAGGAGCTGTGCGGGTTTGGCAGAGTGAAGCAGCAGTTCCCAACCTGAGGTCCAGGATCTACTGGGAGGACACACACACGCACACACACACACGCACACACGCACACGTCCCATCTCCTGGAGCGCGTCGTCTTTCGAAGTCGCAGGTTAGCTTGAGCTTGCAGCTAGCAGGGTGGTGCAGGAGCTCAACAGTGTTAAAAAAGGGGACTTTCTGCATTTTTGTTTCTCAAAATTTGCAGCATCATCAAAATGTCTTGTTTCCACGGAGACGAGAAGTTACGTTTTTCAGTGTTGCGGTGTGAACGGAGCCTCAGCTCCTCTGACCTGCCGCCTTCTCGCCTGCCTGGCTGTCTCGTGTCCCGGTGGAGTCGGGGCTGCTGGCCCCGCGGCGCCGCCCGCTGGCTGCTGACGGTCCTCCACCCTCAGCTCTGAGTCCTGCACCCACCGAGCACACAGGGCCCTGCTGGAGGCTCTGGTTCTGGAGCTGTGCCGTTCCCCTGCTGCTGCTCGTCTGGAAGGCGGTGGTGAAGGTGGAGATGTCCTGCAGCCTCCACCAAGAGCTCACTGCAGCACAGAACAATCCAGGCCTGCAGTCCACTTCCTGCTGTGGCAGCACAAATAGAAGCCATTTGTTCAGTGTGTGTGTGTGTGTGTGTGTTTGTGTTGATGGATGGCGGCAGATGGGAATCAGAGGCGGGTGAAGCCAACAGGAAGTGATGTCACGTGTCCTGCAGGTCTCAGGGGAAGTGATGTCATTGTTGCTGGATCAGCAGGCGATGCTCCTCTTATTCGTCCTCCTCTGTTCCAGTGTTTCTGGTTCTGCTGTGTGTGTGTGTGTGTCTGTGTCTGTGTGTGTCTGTGTGTGTCTGTGTGTGTTTGTGTGTGTGTGTGTGTGTGTGTGTGGAGGTTTTCATTTCCATTAGATCTAATAGAGATAATGTGAAGCAGGACTGATCTCCCTCACGGAGTTTCCCGTCGCCGCCTGAACCCGAGCTCCTGGAATCGCTCCCGTTTCCTCTTTTAGAAGCTCTGTAACTCTGTACGGCGCTCCAGCAGCTGCCCGCACCTCCCGTCAGAGGTCAGAGGTCACAGGCAGACCCCGGGTGACCTGGTCCCCCGAATCCCCCTCTCAGTTAAACTCCGTCTGCGGGCCTCGGCTCGGAGGTTTCGTCCGTTCGTGTTTCCTGCATTGCGTAACTCATCCGGCCCGACGTGTACTGCGGTGATTCCTGCAGCAATAAATTCAGTGTTTATTGTCTCACTCCCCTGATTAAACCGAGCAGGGAGGGTGTGGGGGGGTGAGGCGGGGCGGTGGGGGGGATGATTGCACGGTTCCAGTGTGACAGACAGGAGTGTGGCTGCAGCAGCTCAGTAATTACTGTTTACTTTGGACACACACACGCTGGTTTATGTGCTTCGTGAGGACCGTTGAGTGGGAGCGTCTCTTCTATGAACCGGGTTTTCGGACTCTGAGACCTGGACGGGGTTTCTGAGTCCGGTTCAGAGGTGACGGCCGGTGTTTCTTCCTCTTCGTCATCTCTGTAGAGGAAAAACAAAACGCTGCGCTTCTTGGCCTGCGTGGAAAAGAGTGGCTGTGAGAGCTTTCACAACACTCCTCCAGTGTCTGAGCCATCCCCAAACCACACACACACACACACACACACACACACACACACACACACACACAGCTTATCCTGCAGGCTAAATGACAGACCTTGCTAACCACAGGGATCTAATTGTAGCACCACTCCTCACTGTGTGCGCCCGTGTGTGTGTGTGTGTGTGTGTGTGTGTGTGTGTGTGTGTGTGTATATATATGTATGTATGTGTGTGTTGGCTGGTCGGATCTCCCCAGAGGGGGAACAGCAGCAGCGACCCAGAAATAGCTGATTGTGCCCAGGGTTGGACCTGAAAGGGAAACGTCACGGTGTGGGGGTGGGGGGGGGGGGTGGGGGGTGGGGGGGGTGGGGGGTGGGGGGGGGGGGGGGGGGGGGGGGGTTAAAGTTCAGCAGATTTCACACGATGCCTCCGACATCCTGATCAGCTGGGAGACTTCCTGCAGGGGAGAGAGACGTCCTTCCGTTGGAGGTGGCTGTGGCTCGGGTAGAGCGGTCATCTTGCAATCGGGAGGTTGCTGGTTCAATTCTCCTCCCCTGTCTCATATGCTGAAGTGTCCTTGGGCAGGACGCTGAACCCACAGCTGCTCCCAGTGGATGGATAGAGCCTTGCACTGTGTGTAGCGTCTCCCACTGAGCAGTGTGGCCCGCAGGCTGATGGAGGTGGTTCTTGTCCTCGTCGGTGTTTGTTTGTGACGGATCCCATCAGAAACGTTGGTCAGTTTTCTGCATCGTTTATTCATACCAGATTCCACCGTTCATGTTTCGGATGTAGCGAGAAGCTAACGTTACACATGCTACTGGTGAATCTCAGTGATTGTTCTCACCCTGCAGTATTGTCAAACGGAAGGCCTGTGGGCCAAAACCGGTCTCCAGAGACTCCAGTCAGGCCAACCCCACCCCCCAAAAAGAGGGAAACTAAATTTAAAAAAGCTCTCACACTGAGACCACCAAGACATTCCACTGGATTCACAGCAGAACGCTTCGTGACCACTGATTTATGTTGAGTATGGAATCATTTTCTGTCAGAACTGTTTGGTTTTGTGAAAATATTCACACTTTCGTCCGATGACAGATCTGATAAAGAAGGAAGAAGATGGTTGTGAAAAGCTACTTGAATGACAAGAAGAAAGCAGGAGTGCTTAGAGTTTATACTTCTGATGCTTGGCATGCTTACCATTGGCTGCCTGGTTTTGGTTTTGGCTTAATTAAACTTTGTTTGTATTAGGATCATTAGTTTAGTTTGTGGATCAGGTTGTGCTATCTGTTAGTGAAATCCAGGAGGAGACAGGAGGAGCAGGAGAGACCAGATCCCGTCAGAGGCTGAGGAAGCAGATCTGAGCCGCAGTTCTCCTGTTAGTCCACCAGGTGGAGCCGAGCGCCTTCTGACTGCAGAACAACTGAACGTCTCTTCTTCTTCTGCTCCTCAGATGGAGCAGGTGTCGGACGAGGAGGTGGAGGTGAGGGAGGAAGAGGAGGAGGAGGAGGAGGACAGCGACAAGGAGGACCAGGACCTGGACAAGATGTTTGGAGCGTGGCTGGGAGAGCTGGACAAGCTCACACAGGTGTGTGTGTGTCTGAGTGTGAGAATGTGTATGTGAGTGTGTGTATGTGAGAGACTGACCTCCTGGTGTTCCATACAGAGTCTGGATCCCCCCCCTCAGCAGAAAGCCCCCCTCCGACAGGAGACCAACATGGCCAACTTCTCCTACAGATTCTCCATCTACAACATCAACGGTCTGCCACACACACCCCCCCACACACACACACACACACACCACACTCCACCTCTGTGTGTTCCTCATACCTTACCGTGTGTGTGTGTGTGTGTGTGTGTGTGTGTGTGTGTGTGTGCGCAGAGGCTCTGAATCAGGGGGAGAACGTGGACCTGGACGCTCTCATGGCCGACCTGTGCACCATCGAGCAGGAGCTGAGCTCCGTCAACAGTAAACCCAGCAGCAGCAGCAGCAGCATGGCCCGCCTGGGCCTCACCGACACCAAGGTGCCCGCTAACCGCCCCGCTAACCGCCCCGCTAACTGCCCCGCTAACTGCCCACCTCCTGTCTCCACTACTGTCCCGCTCCATATTTGCCCCTCCTGTTCTCCCCCCTGTGCTCTTCAGTGGGTGATTATCAAATATCCCAACAATTACCAGAGTGTGAATAAGTCTCCCCCCCCCCCCCACTGCAGGTCCGGCAGAAGCCCCCCGCAGGGCGTAGCAGCAGACAGCAGCCAGCAGGGGGCAGCAGTGCCGGTGGTAACGGTGGAGGTGGAGGTGGAGGTGGAGGTGGGGGCAGCAGCGGAGCCAGCAGTAGCAGCAGCAGCACTCGGGCGTCGCCGGCCGGCACCATCCGAGTCCCCAGTGGGCAACCGGGACGACCGGCGCTGACCTCCAACTTCAGCCTGGACGACATCACCGCCCAGCTGGAGAAGGTGTGTGTGTGTGTGTGTGTGTGTGTGTGTGTGTGTGTGTGTTTACACATCGATGGAGCTCAGAGCCACCGAGAACGCTACAACTCTGTTGTCATGGAGACAGTCGTAGTTCTTCCGTTGTTGTCTCACTCCGTCTGTGCTCCTCCAGGCGTCTCTCAGCATGGACGAGGCCGCTCGCCAGACCTCCTCCCACTCGCTAAGCTCCGCCTCCTCCTACACGTCGGCCACGATGCGACGGCCCGGCTCCACCCAGCGTCAGCACCGTCGCACCGGATCAGTGGGCACAGTGAGCGACCACGAGGTGAACGAAGCTAACGCCGGACACGACCATGCTAACCCAGGCTAACGACCATACTAACAACCATGCTAACCCAGGCTAATCCAGAGCAGCGCAGAATAACTCCAGGTTGCACTCAGCCCCAAAATAAACCAGCTCCAAATGAGTCTGGTCTCAAATTGTGAGGCATGTAGCGGCTGTCTGTCTCTGGTCTGTCGTTTGTCTCCTGTCAGTTCTCCATCTTCGACTGAATGAACCTTAGAGTCTTTCTTCCTCTTCGTCTTGCTGCAGGTGCGTTCTATCGTTCACTCCTCGCGCTCCTCCGTCACCTCCGCCTCCGGCGTCTCCGTCAACTCGGCCTCCTCCATGAACTCGGCCTCCTCCATGGACTCGTTGGACAGCGTCCTGCGCTCCAGCGACGCGGACGGCCAGCCGTCCTCGCTGCCGCCCCCTGCTGGAGGAGCGGGCCAAGGTCATCCGAACGCTGAGGTACGAACAGCCGTCAGATGTTCCTGAGCGTTAGCTCCAGCATTAGCATCGGTCGCTCTTTCTGTCTGTGCTCGGCCTGCTGTTTCCTTTAGCTTTAGCATTAGCATTAGCATCAGCTGAGCTCTCTCTCTGCTCTGCTCATTGAACAAACTTTGAACATGAACAGAACTGCTAACTCTGTTAGCATTAGTGAGTTGCTGCCTCTTCATTGAGCCTGTTAGCTGTTAGCATTAACAGAGGCCGCCGCCGCGTCACTCCTCTGCTTCAGCGTTAGCATTAGCCGACTTGTTCAGTCTCTGACGTCTAGCATTAACATCAGGAGCATCGCTGCCACGCGCTCTGACCTTGCTGCTAGCTTGAGAATTAGCTTCCTGCTAACCTCATAAGCATTAGCTCTTTTACATTTTGAAGGTAAAAACTGAAAATGAATCCAACACATTTATTTAGCTCGATGTGGTATTTCAGTAGATTTCAGCTGTACTTCCTCCACAGCAGCTCAGAGCTTGAACACACACACACACACACACACACACACACACACACACACACACACACACTTTTGCTGTGACCGATGTGATCTTGGACCGTCGGAGCATAATCGCTCATGTTTGACCTAAATATCATTTTTAATCTGTTACCAAGAGAGAAGTAATGCTTTCTATCAAATGGTTTCTAGTGATTGAAGCAAATGTGCACACACACACACACACACACACACACACACACACACACACACACACACACACACACACACACACACACACTCGTGAGATTACTGGAGGCATCAGACCTTCACGCCATCTCTCCTCTGTGACTCTCAGAAAAGCTGAAACGTGGATTTCCTCCTGTAAAAGCAGTGCAGTGTTTTGTGTTTGCCGGCTCTCCTGTTCCGCAGGTTTCTGTCCTCTCAGCTGCTGATTTCTGCCTCACCACACGGCTTTCTGCCCCAAACTGCCCCACCAGCGACCTGATTAACCCCCTCTGTCTCTCTCTTCAAAGCACTCCTATCTGGACAGGGAAACTTCTCTGATTCTGAGAAACATTGCAGGAAAACCCTCCCACCTGCTGACCAAGGTGACGCCATCATCTTCCTCTTCCTCCTGCATGCTGCATGCTCCTCCTCCTCCTCCTGCTGCTCTCCTCCCCCTGCATGAACAGATGAGCATGCATTGTGTGTGTGTGTGTGTGTGTGTGTGTGTGTGTGTGTGTGTGTGTGTGTGTGTGTGTGTGTGTGTGTGTGTTTTGTAAGCAGGCTTTATTCTGATTGGATCAATATTGTCACGATTTGATTGGATAATATAGGAAATGAGGTGACTTGATTGGATGTTTCAGATCAGCAGAGGTAATCTGTGTGTGTGTGTGTGTGTGTGTGTGTGTGTGTGTGTGTGTGTGTGTGTGTGTGTGTGTGTGTTGCTTCTGTTTATTTGTCTCTGTTAATCACATCCACATAGCTCCAGAGAGTAATCAGATTACTCTCTGGGTTTGTCGGATGAGACGAACGTGACGGACTTTTAATTTGTACGCCCAGATTAAAGGGGAGGGGCCAGATTACAGATTACCAGCTGATTCAGGGGCTGCAGTGATTAGTCTGAGGACGTAATTGTGTGTGAGAGTGTGTTTGTGTGGTGTGTGTGTGTGTGTGAGAGAGAGATGGGGCATTCTGTTTCTGTGTCAGTGTTACACAGCCTCAGCAATAACTGCAGTCTACACACACACACACACACACACACACACACACACACACACACACACACACACACACACACACTGGCTGTGTTTGCAGTGTACGGAGGCTCAGGAGGGACACACTGCTCACATGAAAGAGCTAATTTTAGTCTGTTAATGTAGGTCAGAGAGAGAACGACAGCAAGAACGAGGGAAAGAGAGAGCCTAAAGAAAATAAGGGAGAGAGAACAAAATCTATTGGGTCCCAGCTCAAGTTTCAATAATCGTGAATCTTTTAGCTGCCAGGTAACCCTTGAGCAGGACATGGTTGATGGTTGATGAAGCAGACAGAGAGAACGTTTCCTCAGTAACAGGCAACAAATGGGAACGTTTCATTATTTTACAGTATTATTTGACAACATTTCACATTTTTAATTGTGTGTGTGTGTGTGTGTGTGTGTGTGTGTGTGTGTGTGTGTGTGTGTGTGTGTGTGTGTGAGCGTGTGTGTGTGTGTGTGTGTGTGTGTGTGTGTGTGTGTGTGTGTGTGTGTGTACACTTGAGTGGGCGGTGGACTTCGGGGATGCCGATAAGAAGATTGGTTGCTAATCCCATCTTCCTCATGCTCATCATCTTCATTTCCCTCAGCCCTTTCGCTCATACAGTGTGTGTGTGTGTGTGTGTGTTTGTGTTTGTGCATGCACGTGAGTGTGTTTGTTTTGTGGAGATGTGTTATATGTGTGTATACTTCCATGTGTTGGCACGAGCGATTCTGTTTGTACGTATGCATGTATTGATATGCAGTGTGTGTGTGTGTGCGCGTGCATTTCACTCTGTGCATGTGTTGTTTTAGTGGGTGAGCTTGTCTTCAAACGTTGTGTGTCCTTGTACGACTTCATATTTTGTTTGAGTGTGTGTCCTGAGATACACTCATATCTTCAGTGAACTTCTTCTAAGTATTTGAACTGCCTGAAAAGTGAGACGAGGACAAGGATGAAGAGATGCGTGTGTGTGTGTGTGTGTGTGTGTGTGTGTGTGTGTGTGTGTGTGTGTGTGTGTGTGTGTGTGTTGTGATTTGAAGTGAAAACTCAGAGCTTTTTCGACGTTTTGTGTGTGTTTACATGACAGTGGTCGCCTGAGCCACTGAAAAACGCCCCGTCTCCATGGAAACATATTTTGTGTATTGATCTTTGCAGTGTGTGTGTGTGTGTGTGTGTTGGGGGGGGGGGGTCATCACAACTGGAGCAACATGAAAGCTACGTGCTTTTCAGAACGTCGCCGTGTGAACGTGAAACTTTCCTGAACCGCTGTTGTCTCCTGAAACGCGGCGTGAACAGATCACTTCCTGCACATGCAGACTGGCAGCTGCAGCAGCAGCGTGGAGGCCCCTCCCCCTGCCGCCGCTTCCTCCTCCTCCTCCTCCTCCTCCTCTCTGCCTCTGCCTCTCTCAGCCGGGTGGACGTCTTTTCCCTCCTCTTTAAATCTGTGGCTCGCTAAACCCGAGCGGCTCCGTAAATCTCCGCCTCGCCAGATTAGAGTCAATCTGCGGATTCGCTCTCTCTCCTCCGTGAGCGCCGCTTTCTCTGCTCCTGCCGCTGCGCCTCCCGCTCCCCCTGCGTCTTCACCTCCCTCCTCTGGCTCATCCTGTCGCGCCGCGCTAACGCGTAGCATCCGCGGTGATGATGATGGTGATGATGAAGAGGAGGAGCAGCAGCAGCAGGAGGTGGTGTTCGCCGGTCGGAACCTTCCGGTGTTTCCTCTCCGTTTGGGATGTTTAGATGATGCTGCTCCTGCTTGGGATTATTCCTCAACATCAGCTCGTCTCCGGTCTCTCCCCGCGGCTTGTTTTTGTTGAGCACTTTGTTTGCAGACGACGCCGTTTAGTTCACAATATTAGGAAAAGTAGAGGTTGAAGGATGAATTCCTGCTGGAGGAGCCAGGTGGAGGTGGGTGATCTGATGATCGGACCCCTGCTGACGGAGGATGGGCTGTGTTGGCTTGCACTGACTTTTAGTGTGTGTGTGTGTGTGTGTGTGTGTGTGCACAGGAGGAGCAGGCTGCTAAACTGAAGGCGGAGAACATCCGAGTGGCTCTGGAGAAGATCAAAGAGGCCCAGGTGAAGAAGGTAAGAAGTTCAGGAAAAAAGCCTCGGATTTAATAACTAGTTACTTTATTATAAACAAAACATAATTAGTTACTGTGTCAGCAATCATCATGAAACACCACGTGGGAGGAAGATGCTCTATAATCTGGATGTTAGAAGAGGAAGATGCTCTATAATCTGGATGTAAGAAGATGAAGATGCTGTATAATCTGGATGTTAGACGAGAACGATGCTCTATAGTCTGGATGTTGAGGAAAGATGCTCTATAATCTGATGTTAGAGGAGAAAGATGCTCTATAATCTGGATGTTTGAAGAGGAAGATGCTCTATAATCTGGATGTTAGAGGAGGAAGATGCTCTATAATCTGGATGTAAGAAGACAAAGATGCTCTAATCTGATGTTAGAGGAGAAAGATGCTCTATAATCTGGATGTTTGAAGAGGAAGATGCTCTATAATCTGGATGTTAGAGGAGGAAGATGCTCTATAATCTGGATGTTAGAGGAGGAAGATTATCTACAATCTGCATGTTAGAAGAGGAAGATGCTCTATAATCGGGATGTTAGAAGAGGAAGATGCTCTATAATCTGGATGTTAGAGGAGGAAGATTATCTACAATCTGCGTGTTAGAAGAGGAAGATGCTCTACAATCGGGATGTTAGAAGAGGAAGATGCTCTATAATCTGGATGTTGAGGAGGAAGATGCTCTATAATCTGATGTTAGAGGAGAAAGATGCTCTATAATTTGGATATAAGAAGAGGAAGATGCTCTATAACCTGGATGTTAGAGGAGGAAGATGCTCTATAATCTGGATGTTAGAGGAGGAAGATGCTCTATAATCTGGATGTTAGAAGAGGAAGATTATCTATAATCTGCATGTTAGAAGAGGAAGATGCTCTATAATCTGGATGTTAGAGGAGGAAGATGCTCTATAATCTGGATGTTAGAAGAGGAAGATGCTCTATAATCTGGATGTTAGAGGAGGAAGATGCTCTATAGTCTGGATGTAAGAAGACAAAGATGCTCTAATCTGATGTTCGAGGAGGAAGATGCTTTATAATCTGATGTTAGAGGAGAAAGATGCTCTATAATCTGGATGTAAGAAGAGGAAGATGCTCTATAATCTGGATGTTAGAGGAGGAAGATGCTCTATAATCTGGATGTTAGAGGAGGAAGATGCTCTATAATCTGGATGGTAGAGGAGGAAGATGCTCTATAATCTGGATGTTAGAAGGGGAAGATGCTCTATATTCTGGATGTTAGAAGAGGAAGATGCTCTATAATCTGGATGTTAGAAGAGGAAGATACTCTATAATCTGGATGTTAGAGGAGGAAGATGCTCTATAATCTGGATGTTAGAGGAGAAAGATGCTCTATAATCTGGTTGTAAGAAGAGGAAGATGCTCTATAATCTGGATGTTAGAGGAGGAAGATGCTCTATAATCTGGATGTTAGAAGAGGAAGATGCTCTATAATCTGGATGTTAGAGGAGGAAGATGCTCTATAATCTGGATGTAAGAAGACAAAGATGCTCTAATCTGATGTTCGAGGAGGAAGATGCTTTATAATCTGATGTTAGAGGAGAAAGATGCTCTATAATCTGGATGTAAGAAGAGGAAGATGGTCTATAAACAAAGATCATTGACCAACGTGCAGACAGCCCTCAGAAACAGCAGCTAACCGCTACTTTAACATGCTAATGCTAACCAGTCAGATCTGCAGCTAACAGAGCAACACAATGAGCTGGAACACATGCTGGTTATCTCATTACTGTGTTAATGTCTGTTAATGGGAAACAATCTGAGATCACTGACACACACACACACACACACACACACACACACACACACACACACACACACACAGGTACATGGAGTTTGTGCGCAGTAAATCCAGTCTGTTAATCCCATCTCTCTCAGATTGAGACTTAAGTCATCATTATGCTAAGTGCTGTGTGTGTGTGTGTGTGTGTGTGTGTGTGTGTGTGTGTGTGTGTGTGTGTGTGTGTGTGTGTGTGTGTGTGTGTAACCCCAGCTGTTATTGACCAGCGCTCTTTCAGTGCACAGTAACACTGACCTGACCCACAAAACGAGAGTCTGCTGGACACGTGCCAGACGTGCACACACCACACACACCACACACGGCGCACACACACAGTCTTGACATCCAGTGTGATTGAACCAGGTTTAAACTGTTTCTATTTAGAATAAATTAATGTGGTGAATCTGAAACATGGTGGAAACGAGGCCTCCGGTTGAACCCTTGATAAACAGGATCTCCTCCTCTTCCTCCCCCCTCCTCTTCCTCCCCCCTCCCCCCTCCTTCCTCCAGCTGGTCATCAGAGTCCACCTTTCTGATGAGAGTTCTAAGACGATGATGGTGGACGAGCGTCA
Source organism: Salarias fasciatus (assembly GCF_902148845.1). NCBI lineage: Eukaryota > Metazoa > Chordata > Actinopteri > Blenniiformes > Blenniidae > Salarias > Salarias fasciatus. The sequence goes on along the minus strand of NC_043760.1, from coordinate 4,179,035 downwards.
GACAGTCAGACAGGTAACGACGTCACTTCCTGTTGAGAAGCAGCCGCAGCGTCACTGACTGCTGTTTGTCTGTTTGATTGTTTGTTTGTTTGTTTGTTCCAGGTTCTGGACAGTTTACTGGATAAATCACACTGTGGTTACAGTGCAGACTGGTCACTGGTGGAAAGTATCAATGAGCTGCAGATGGGTGAGCACGCACACACACAGGCGTGCACACACACGCATGCACACATTTGCACATGCATGGACATACGTGCACACATACATGTATGGGCATGCATGTACACACATGCACACACTTATTTACATTCGCACACACAGCTACTCTCGTACACACGCATGTGCTGCATATGCATGGACTCATTTAAACTCACTCACACACATGCACACATGCACACAAGTGCACATGCGCACACATGATTTCATGCACATACACACACATACAGCTCTTCAGTAGTTTCTGAGTGTAGTTTTAATTTTTACTCCATACTAAAAGAAATTTCAACTGGTTTCAATTTGATGTTAAGATTTTAAAATTAGCTTCATTGTGATCAGAGCAGGTTTTTAATATCTGAGCAGGTTTCATCATACTACACTCGGTATATTTTTTCAGTCTCGTTTCAAATTTTTTTCACTGCTTTTCAATTGTGTCGTACTGAAGTTCGAATCATTTGTGACTGTTTTTAACCTTCTTAAGGAGGCAGGCTTTGCGATCAACAACAACCACAAACACACTCCACTCCTGCGGGAGCTTCAACTCCATTTTACTCCATTTGACAAGCACACACACACACACACACACACACACACACACACACACACACAGTGTCACAGCGTGTGTATGTAGGTCCAGTGCAGTGGAGCGTGTGATCTAACCTACATCTTCAGGGCTTCTGCTGAAGAGAAATTATAAGAAGGCAAAGTGACACTGTGTGTGTGTGTGTGTGTGTGTGTGTGTGTGTGTGTGTGTGTGTGTGTGTGTGTGTGTGTGTGTGTGTGTGTGTGTGTGTGTGTGTGTGTGTGTGTTAATTAACGCACTGAGGTAGGCCTCCAGCAGACGAAGCCCCGCCCCCGCCACCAGCTCTACCAGCACCCTGCTGGGAGCCCCCCAGCAGCACGCTGACTTCCTGTCTGGTTGTGACCTTTGACCTATCGCTGTGGGGAGGCGGGGCAGGGTGCAGTCATATTCCTGCTGCACTGCTCTCAGTTGTTTTTGCCCTCTTTTATTTGTCAGACATGTGAAAATCCTTAAGAAAAGTGTTTGTTTCTCGTTCGGGGTTCCTCATGGTTTGAACCTGGGACCCCTGGAGCTCTTTTCACAATCTGAATATCTCTATTTTCCTAATTTCACGTGAATCTAGTATTTACTGAGAGCCTTAACTCATAATCTGGTTCATGTCAGCTAAAATCATGTCATGGTGTGGTCCCGCCCATCTTCTGGGAGAAAGTTCTATTGTTCTAGAGTTAGGTATCTGCAGTGCAGCATGGAATGAAGAGACTTTCAGGAGTTCATCCACTTCTCTTCCTAACGCTCCATCTCAAACCCTGTGCAGAACGGATCTTTGAGGATCACGAGAACCTGGTGGAGAACCTGCTGAACTGGACCAGAGACAGTCAGAACCGGCTGATGTTCACCGAGCGCATGGAGAAGTACGCCCTGTTCAAGAACCCTCAGGTGAGACGCTCGGACTCGAACCGCCCGCCGCCGCACCCGGGCTGTTTGTGACCGGCTCTCCTTCTACTGCAGAACTACTTACTGGGGCGGAAGGAGACGTGCGAGATGGCCGAGAGGAACAAAGAGGCTCTGCTGGAGGTGCGTCTGTCTGTCAGAACCGCGTGGGGTTCGTCAGGGTTCAGATCGGGGAACCTTTGCGATCCTTTTCAAAGTGAAAATGTCTTTTTTTTCAAGAAGGATTTTAAAGAGCATCTCTTCATCCACTGGACTGTTCTCATGGATTGTGTGTGTGTTTGTGTGTGTGTGTCAGGAGTGTTTCGGTGGCAGCTCGGTGTCCGTTCCTGAGATGGAGGGAGTGTTGTGGCTGAAAGAGGACGGAAAGAAGTCATGGAAGAAACGCTACTTCCTGCTGAGAGCTTCTGGAATCTACTACGTCCCCAAAGGCAAAGCCAAGGTGGAGGAGACTCTCCGAGGGGATGGGAGGGTGTGAGGACGGGGCTGAGTGCTAATGTGTGTGTGTGTGTGTGTGTGTGTGTGTGCAGGCGTCCAGAGACCTGGTGTGTTTCCTGCAGTTGGACCACGTTAACGTCTACCTGGGACACGACTACAAGAGCAAATACAAAGCTCCCACAGACTTCTGCATGGTGCTGAAGGTACAGCTGCATCCTGCACTGACCTCTGCTGGCTGCAGCGGGAAGCACACCTTCACTGTCTGTGTGTGTGTCTGTGTGTGTGTGTGTGTGTGTGTGTGTGTGTAGCACCCTCAGATCCAGAAGAAGTCGCAGTACATCAAATATCTGTGTTGTGACGACGTCAGGACCCTCCAACAGTGGATGAACAGCATCCGCATCGCAAAGGTACGAATGGGTGGAGGGTTGGGTCGGATGGGGGTGTTTGGGGTCAGCACAACGAAACATGTCTTCTTCCTGTCCTTGTGTGTCTTCCTGTCTTCCTGTCCACATGTGTCTTCAGTACGGGAAGACGCTTTACATCAACTTCCAGGAGGCCATGAGGAGGTCGGAGGCGGCGTACGATTGGTCCTCGCTCTCGTCTTCCTCCATCAAATCAGGATCCAGCTCTTCCAGCCTTCCAGGTCCGACCGTCTGCTCCGGTAGAGACACACACACACACACACACACACACACACACACACACAGACACACACAAACACAGTAGAAACACACCTGGACCAGACCTGGGATCAGCAGAATTTGGCATCATGGGTTGAATTTCTCGTGTGTTTTTTTCAGAGTCTCAGTCAAACCACTCCAGCCAATCAGACAGCGGCGTATCAGAGATGACATCATCAAGCCACACCCGCTCCCAAAGCGTGGTCAGCTCCATCTTCTCTGACGCCTGGAGGCGGGGCACACAGGGGGAGGTGAGGAAGCACACACACACACACACACACACACACACACACACACACACACACACACACACACAGACTCCCTCCCACTGTGGTCCTGTTTCCCATGATTCCCTCTGTTTCCAGTGGTCAAAGATGAGGGGACGCGTGGCCGTTCCTCTGTGTGCGGGAGGAGGAGGTTAGACAGGAAGTGATGTCACAGCATGTTAGCAGTTTGGCTGCAGCCTCTGAACTCTTGATCTTATTCCAATAAATGTGCGCGCGCACACACTCTCACACATACACACACACACACACCACACAAACTTCAGTTAGGTGTAAAATGTTTTAATTGGTCTCAGACTTTTAAATTCTGTCTAAAATCGACCCAAACATCATGTGGGACCGGTGGAGAACCAGCTGAAATCTGTTTCACAATATCGGAGGAGCGTTGAAACACTCAAGAGTATACGACATGTGCATGCAGGCCGCGAATCGTGTTGGGAAGACCTTGGTTTTGTTGGGTCGTTCTGGATTTTATTGAGTCGTTTTGGGTCATGTTGGGAAGATCTGGGTTTTGTTGGGTCGCTCCATGTTTTGATGGGTCGTTGTCGGTCTTGAGAAATTGGATCCTTGTGGAAAGATTCTGGAGCTCCGCAAGGGCTCCGTAGCCGGACCGGACTACGAATTAGCTGCTGTGTCCATTCCGCAGCCGGAACGCATCTAGTGTGAACCTGGTGTTGTTGTGCCATTCTGGGTCTTGTTGTGCCGGTGTGGGTCTTGTTGGGTTTATCTGGGTCTTTGGGTCATCCTGGGTCTTGTTTGGTCAGTCTGGGTCTTGTTGGGTCGGTCTGGGTCTTATTGGGTCTGTCTGGGTCTTGTTGGGTCGGTCTGGGTCTTGTTGGATCAGTCTGGGTCTTGTTGGATCAGTCTGGGTCTTGTTGGGTCTGTCTGGGTCTTGTTGGATCAGTCTGGGTCTTGTTGGGTCTGTCTGGGTCTTGTTGGGTCTGTCTGGGTCTTGTTGGGTCTGTCTGGGTCTTGTTGGATCAGTCTGGGTCTTGTTGGTCGGTTCCGTGACGTTGAACCTCTGGGTTGATTCAGAGTTCAGGGTCTTCCTGGTTCGAGAGGCTGCAGCTGAACTGAGGTGTTCTCTAACCCGGTAACCTGCTGCTGTGCTGGATGTGTTCTAACCTGTGTGGGATCATGTTCACGATCCGTTCTGAGGGTTCAGAACCAGAACCAGAACCAGAACTCACAGGATGCACCTGGTTTGGTTTTGAAGCTTTTTCATCTTGAGTGACTTTTTTATGATCTGGTTTCATCTTTGAGTAGTTTAACTGTTTTTTTTCTGATTGTGTTTCTTCCTCCTCATCCTCTTCCTTTTCCTCCTTCTTGTTCTCCTCCTCCTCCTCCTCCTCCTCCTCCTCCAGATGATGAGGATAGACCCCATCAGTAGACCGGTCCTGGTCCAGATCCCGACTCTCTCGTCCCAGCCTCAGACTCCACCCTCCAGGAGCAGCTACACTGACGGCCTGGTCCCGTCCGACGAGTCCTCCCCGTCTCCGCCCTCGCCTCCTGCTCCTCCTCCTCCCCCCCCAGCCATGAGCGTGGCCCCCCAGCCGGCCTCCTCCACCACCCCCTACGTGAAGTACAGCACGCTGGCCCGCCTGCAGAACCAGAGCCAGTCGCGGACCCTGCAGACCGGCGCCCCCCAACCCTCCGCCCCCCTGCAGACTGCCAAGCCCAACTACAACACCCTCCCTGCTGCGTACAGCACCTCCCCGCCCCCGCCCCCCTCCCCTCCCCCTCCCCCGCCCCCCACGGCGCCGGAGCCCGGCTCGGCCATGGCGGCACTGAAGTTTGGTCCGCCGAGTCCCTCCGCCCTTCTGCCGCCTCCCCCGCTGGAGGAGGAGGAGGCGCAGGAGCCCCCCTACCTCCCCCCTCCCCCGCCGGAGGAGACGAACGGGCTGCCCCCTCCCCCACCCGCGGATCCCGCCTGTCCTCAGCTGTCCAACGCCGGCCTCCAGCACTTCCTGGCGCAGAAGTTCCCCAACATGGTGTACGACTTCAGCCCGGCGGCGGCCGAGGACGCCTCCCCTCCCCCGCCCCCGCCCCCCTCCACCGGGCTCTCCCCTCCAACGTCCCTCCAAGTCCTCCGACCTCTGTCCCCCAGCGCGCCGCCCCCCGCACCCCCCAAAACCTTCACGGGCGGGTTTCCCCCCCAGACGGCGCCCAAGCCTTCGGGCCCGTCCTCGCTCCCTCTCGCGCTGTCGCCCGTCTCGCCGGTCCAGCCTCCGGTCGGCCACGTCCCGGTGAAGAAGCAGCAGAGCTTCTCCACCGGACACTCCCCCAACCAGCCGCCCCCCACCCTGCCCAAGCAGCACAGCCTCTCCTCCAAGAACCTGGCGGTGTCGCCCTCCTCCTCCTCCGTCTCCATCGCCGCCGCCACCTCCTCTCTGGTCAAACAGATCGTCAACCAGTTCCCGGGAAACTCCTCGCCCTCCTCGTCCCTCCCCAGCTCCAGCTCCACCGAGGGCGCCAGGTTCTCCGCTCCTCAGTCTCCTCCTGCCGTCAAAGCCAAACCCAAGTGGCAGCTGGGAGGAGTCGCTGCTCCTCAGTCTCCCGAGTTCCCCCCACCCCCTCCCGACAGCTCCCTGGGAGAGTTCCCTCCTCCTCCATCCTCGTCAAAGACCGGCTCTCCCATCAAGAAGTCCCCCTCTGCCTCGTCCACGGGGTCCATGAAGCGGGGTCCCCCCCCGACCCCCCAGAGAGCCTCCTCCATCCGAGGAGAGGCGCAGGAGGACCGGCCCAACAAGGTGGAGACGCTGGTGAGCAAGTTCGGTCAGGCTCCTCCGACGGGGAACTCGTCCAGCTCGTCCTCGGCGACGGGTTCTCCGTCCAAAGAGTCGTCCTCGCTTCCGGCGCCACTTCCCAAGCCGGGGAAGCTGAACTTGGCCAACCTGCCGCTGGCGCTGCAGGGTCTGCAGGCGGGACAGCTCAGCCAGCCCGCCGACTTCCCGTCCCCCCCTCCCCCGCCTCCCCCATCCCAGCCCGCCCACCTGGAGTCCTCCCCGGACTACTTCCCGCCGCCCCCCAGTGACTCCGAGCTCTTCCCCCCTCCTCCGCACCCGTCCGAGTTCCATCACCCCCCGAAGGTCGCTGTGGTCAACCCACAGCCCCAGATGCACCCGCCTCAGTCGGCCCCCTCCGTGTCGTCATGGAAACAGGGCTCGCTGAAAAAGGGGGCGGTGCCTCCCCCGACACTGAACCGGCGGCCCAGCAACCCGGCGCAGTTCGACATGCCCTTGTCCCCTCCCCCTCTGTCTCAGACCCCGCCCCCCTCCCTGTCCTCCTACTCCTCCTCCTCCTCGCCGGTCCCGCCCACCTCTCCGAAGTCGGCGGGGCCGGGCTCGCTGGCGCTGAAGCCCCACTTCCTGGAAGACCTCAACCGCACGCTGAAGAGGAAGTCGGTGTCGCGCCACGGCTCGCTCACCTCCTCCACCCTCATCCCCTCCTCCAAGATGGAGCCCGTGGGCACCATGGACGACATGGCGCTCCTCCCGCCTCCTCCGCCCGAGCTGCTGCCGCAGCAGCATGGGAGCGGGGGACACCGGGGACACGCCCACACGCTGTCTCGCCACCACACACACTCCCAATCCACCAAACACGCCAACATCTCAGGCTATGCAACGCTGCGGCGAGGCCCGCCTCCCGCGCCGCCCAAACGGGACCAAAGCACCAAACTGACCAGCGAGTGGTAGGCGGGCGCCGCCGCCGCCGCGGAGGCGGGCGGGGCCTCCAGGACTGAACCCATCAACAAATAATCCGTGTCTGTGTTGACTTTGTGTGTCTCTTCCGAACGTCCGCTGGAGCAAGTAGCAAGTTCCCTCCTCCTAATCCAGATTATGATTGTTAATATTAACCTCATCGTTACTCTCATCACCTTTAATCCAACGACATGAGTCAAATAGAAATATATATATATGTATATACATCTGTATACAAGCGGAACTCTCACCTATCGGCTTTTTCCACGTCTGTGTAGCTTCGCATCCAAACTGAGAACAGTCCGAGCGGACGGCTCGCAGGTACTGCATGTTGCCACGGCAACGGAGGGACGACTCGTCCGCGGGAGGAAGACGGAGGAGCGCGAAGACGTGTGTGGGGGTGTATGTTGTTAGGGAGGTGGGGGGGTCGGGGGGTAGTCGGGGGGGCTTTAGCAGCCCCTGTTTCAACCCTTTTCTTTGTGCGTGTGTGTTTTTATATCAGATTATTTAATACTGGAAAGATATTGTTATTATATTATTTTAAGAAAAGGAGCAAGTTCTGACTGAGTCCTCTCAACGCTTCTCCTGCTTCCTTTGACTTTAGCGCTTCTCTCCCGATTGGTCGACCGGATGCTTCAGTGATTAAAGAACGACATCTTGTAACTCAGCGACGCTGTACTCAGATTACTCTTCAGATTATTCCGTTCAGATTATTTTGCTTGGATTACTCTGTTCAGATTATTGTGCAGAGCTTTATCTGCTCAGATTGTTCTGATGAGATTACTGTGTTCAGATTACTCTGGTCAGATTACTCTGTTCAGATTATTCTGAACAGATTATGGCTGTTTCAGCGTCTACACCCCATTTTCAGTATTTTTCTGCCCAGACAACAAGACGACACATTCAGTCAGTTTTCCTACTGAACCTCAACAAGTTTTAATATAAACACTATATTGCCAAAAGTATTTGCTCAGCTCTGCAGATCATTGAGCTCTGGTGTTCCGGTCACTTCTTGACCACAGGAGGATGAAACCAAGAACCTCATCATGCAGACTGAGGTCCGTTCAGACCACGTTCCAAGTGAAAACTCACCGTTTTTGCTTTTCCATTTCAGAACAGTTTTGTGTTTTTCCACGGTGACGGTAGAAACCCTGAAACAATGACGTTTCAGTGTTGGTCCTCCAGTTGGTGCTGTCGTTTGTTTTCTAATGAAACCACACACACATCCTAAAGTGAACAATACCCTGTTGATAGTGCATTGTTCCAGGAGAATCTGGACCAGAACCAACACCAGCAGAATATGGGCTGGGAGTCAAAGTCGTCGGAGCCGTTGCCATGTCAACCAAGCCTTAATACTAAAATTGGGAGGTCACTGAAGTCTGTGTTTGTGTGTGAAGCCAGGCGAACAAATACATTTGGCAATATCGTTGGGTTAAAATGGCCTTTTCCCCTTGGTGTATTGGAGACTTTCACTGTGGCAGTTTTTGAAAAGCAAACCACCCCAAATAACAGTTTCTTCACACAAACTGCAGTCCTGTTGGATTATTATTCGATTTTAATGTCCTTAAAGTCTTTTTTCTTGAGAAGTTTTTACATTTTCATACATTCAGGTTTGTTTTTCTACATTTTTTTTTCTTCCATTTGTGAAACAGAACATTTGTCTGCCTCATTCATAGGAATCCCAAACTACATGGACGTTTAGCAAACTCTTGGTATGTTTTCAAAGATTTTCATTTTAGAAAAATGCTCATTGAATGATGCGGTGAATGATTAAATTATTGGCGAAGATGTGACGAGGACAGTGGCTCAAACCTTTAAGTTATTGTCTTGGTTCCATTGATCACGACGTGATCGGCAGATCAAATGTTTTCTGCAGCCCGCGTCCGGTCCAAAGTGAAATTAAATTAAAGACGAAAATGTTTCGTTTGCTTGTTTAAAGAAAGGTTTGTTTTTTTTTTTTTCACATTTTCTGTCACACATGTAGAAATCCCAGTGTCCCAGGCCTCAGACTGGTAGAGGGTTCAGAGGGTCTGAATCAAAATGGTCCAGGGTTCAGAGGAGTCCAGGTCTCAGATAATAAGAAAATGAGCTCCACATGATTAGAACTTGTTGGAATTGAGGACGTGCTGACCTGAATCAAGGCGGACAAACTGCCAGAGGACACGGTTACATCTGAAAAACCACACAGTAAGACCATCGACAGGTGAAAAATGACCAATTTTTTTTGGGATAATTTTCATTTTATTGTGGAGGCAAGGCTAAAGTAAGATCATTGATGGTTAAAAACTGAAAAAAAAATTTTTGGGATAATTTTCACTTTAGACCATCAACGGGTGAAAATTTACCAAATTATTTTTTTGATAAAATTTTTTTTATTTTTTTTGGAGGTAAGGCTATATTAAGACCGTCGATAGGTAAAAATTGAACAAAATTGTTTTGATAATTTTCACTTCATTTTGGAGGAAAGGCTATACATCGACAGGACTTAATGCAGGGCTTAATGCTCAATTTGGATTATTTTGTGAAATCTGATTTTTTTTTTTTTGCGAGTTCGTTCACATTTACAATAAAATGTGACTTGTATGTGATCGCCCGTCTGACCTTAAATACCACCCAAGTGTCCTGCATGCGCAGAAGAGGACATAATGACCCATACTCCGGTACAGTAGGTGGTGGTAATGCACCTAAGTTGGTTGCCAACCGCCATAAAATGTCAAAAAGAAGAAGAGGAGGACATAACGACTTCACAGTGTTTGTGGAAGTAAACATGGACGATAACGGTGCAGCGTATTTTACGATTCTGACATTGTTGTCCAACCGGAGCAAGCACATTTACAACCTGATTTTAAGAAGAAGGTTGAGAAGGAAGGGAGCCAAGTTTCTGGCCATTGCGTTTTGTGGGGCAGTGGCAGCAACATCCATCCAGAGAAACGCGTGGGTACGGGGTCGCAGCCAGGATAGCGATGTGAGAGGATTTAATGATACAGAGTTCATTAATGATTTTCGAATGAAAAGATTCCTTTACGTACATATGCAAGCGCCTTTTTTGTGACGTGTAGGTTGGGTAAATGCGACCTGGCCGTTCAGACAGAAGTTGCATGGCAAAAGATCAGATACGTATCAGATTTAGGACCACATATCCAAGTGGCCTGGGTCGCATTTGAAAAAGTCGGATCTGTGTCGTTCAGACTGTCATGAAAAGATCAGATCCAGGTCGCATAGAGGCAAAAAACTCGGATTTGGGTCACTTCACCCTGCAGTGTGAACGTAGCCTCAGACCATCAATGAGTGAAAATTGACCAAATTATTGTTTTTGGTCATTTTCACTATTGGAGGTAAAGCTGAAGTAAGACCATCAACAGGTGAAAATTGAACAAAAAATTTTGATAATTTTAATGGACAGGTCTCCATCTGGTCCCAGGTCGTGTTGAAGGTGGGGGTTTTGGGTGGAGGTGCCTACCTGCCCACTGTGGATGTTCATCGGTCTGAGGCAACAGACAAATTCAGAAACCCATCAATCAATAACGCTCAGTCGATCACTCGTTCGTCCACACCTGCTTTTATTAACGGGGCTTCACTCATCCAGCATGTTTTTACCGACTCAGCGGTTTCTAAGCACCCCACGTGGCAGGCGAGCGTGTCGGTGTGACAGGTGGTTCGTGAGGTCCAAACAGTCGTAGAAAAGGTGATTTACAGAACGGAGAAAAGAAACATGCAGAGTAGTAGAGTGACTGCAGCTCAGAAGGAAACGGACCGGTCGGACGGTTCGCCGATCGACACACTCTTTCACAGGAGAACTGTCTGGATGGGTTATGGGGTTCTGGACATGTGGACCTGGAGACTGGACCAGGTGAATCGGAGTGTCAACCTTCCCTGGAACAAACACTTCATATTACAGTACGAGATGGGAATCGAACCTCTAACTGAGGCTGCTTTAGGAGACCACTGATGGACTTTATTTGATTTGGTTTGAAGGGACGAGAGTTGAAATAAAAACCGTCTCAATCATTCAGCTGAGATCTTCTCTCTGAGGTGGTTTTTCCTGATGCACATGCACAAGTTTCCGTCGGGAATCGGATTTCTATCGATGCAGAGGAACGTTGCTCAAACCCTCGGTCTGGTCTGCAAGAGTCCACAGGGTCAGTTTCGGGGGTCCTTTTGGTCCAGAACAAGACAGAAAGACAGAAATGAGGTCATGGTTATCATCGGCAGTGTGTCTACTCTTTGTTCTTACAGATCCAGTTCAGACCATCAGGTACCATTAGGTACCATTGGTGTCACCATTAGGTGTCATAAGACACCAGCAGATACCATCAGGTACCATCATACTATTAGATACAACCAACTACCATCAGATACTATCAACTATGATCAGGTACTATCAGATATTGTCAGACGCCAGCAGGTGCTGTCAAGTACCACCAGTAGCACTGAGTGTTACTTCTTACTGTTGTCATGAAGTTACTCTATAATCTGATTTCTGGAGGGAGGGAGTCGTTACCAGCACGTTGATCCACTGCGACTGAGAGTAGATGTAAAGAGCATTTCTGTCGGTACGCAGCACCATGACGTTCTCCACCCTCAGCGCTCTCATCTCCTTCTCCGAGTCTGCGATGAAGATCTGAGGTAAACACAGTCATAATCGTCAGCATCGCGTGTGTGTGTGTGTATGTGTGTGTGTGTGTGTGTGTGTGTGTGTGTGTGTGTGTGTGTGTGTGTGTGTGTGTGTGTGTTTGTCTCTGACCGTGTGGACGGCCTCCAGCAGTGGTCTTGAACCGGGACCTGAACAGTTGCACGGCGCAGACTGACCCGGATCTCCTCGGTTCCCCTGAAGTCCTGGAAGGATAATGACTGGACCCCCGAGGATCCAGATCCAGATTCAGAGTCCATCGACAAAGAAATGATTTCAGGTGAAAACACAAAGCTTTCCTCGTGTTTTGGACGTCTGTTTACATGACCACGGTGCTCAGAGCCACTGAAGAAGACTCTCTGTGGAAACACAACTTTCTGATAAACCTACAACTCTGCCTGCATGCAAACGTTTCTGAAGCTCTGGTCCTGGTCCTGCTCCTGGACCCAGTCCAGATTCTCCTGGACCGGAAGTGTGACGGATCACATGCTGACTGTCCAGTCTTCGGTCGGTCATGGATGGTCTTTCACTGGTTTTGACGTTTGATCGAGACATGAAGTGAAACTTACAAAGCTGCAAGCTGATTGGCCAACAAACTGTGACAGACCTTGTCCAGGAAGTCCAGGTTTTCCGGGGAGACCAGGAAGTCCCGCTCGTCCAGGATAACCAAGATGTCCACTCAGTCCACGAAACCCCTTCGAACCCTGAACACAACCCATGATCACATCCTCCATCCATCCATCCATCCATCCATCCATCCATCCATCCATCCATCCATCCTCTCCTTCCTGTAGACCCACCATGTGGCCCCTGGCTCCAGGCTCTCCTCGGGGCCCCTCCTTCCCCCTTCGCCCCAAATCTCCCCTTGGACCCGGATCCCCCTGAAAAACAGCACAGCCTTCAGAAGCTCCTCCCCCTCCCCCTCCCCCCCTCCTCCCTCTCTGAAGGTCCAGACTCGTACCTTCTCCCCGACGGTCCCGGGGAGCCCGCGGTCGCCCTGCAGAGACACCATCGGATCCTGGTCACCTTTAAAGAAGTCAGATGACCTAGAGCAGCCAATCAGCACTCACCGGCTCCCCGCGGAGGCCACGCCTCCCCGACAGACCCTGATCACCCTGAAGGAGAAACAACAGAGACTGTGAGAGGAGGGGGGGGGGGGGGGGGGGGGGAGGAGGGGGGGGGGGGGGGGGGGAGGAGGAGGAGGAGGAGGAGGAGGAGGAGGAGGAGGAGGAGGAGGAGGAGAGAGGAGGAGGAGGAGGAGGAGGAAGAGGAGGAGGAGGAGGAGGAGGAGGAGGAGGAGGAAGAGGAGGAGGAGGAGGTTCCCCTCACCTTGACTCCTGGTCCTCCTTCACTTCCCTGCAGACACAGTTTAAAATGTATTGTGGCCCAGAAGGTCAAAGGTCAAACAGTGCACAGGAGGAATAGTCCTAATCCATCATCCATCCATTCACTCATTCATTCATTCATTCATCCGATCATTAACTTTCTCACCTTGATCATTCCGGGGGTCCCAATGTCTCCATACAGCCCCCTCCAGCCCCGATGGCCTTTCTCCCCCTGAGGAGACACACATGAGGACCAGAGCACCCCACATCCCCACATCCACACATCCCCACATCCACACATCCCCACATCCCCACATCTCCACATCTCCATCCTCCACATCTCTCTTCCCCACATCCCCACATCTCCATCGTCTCCATCTCCCCACATCCAGCTATCTATAGCCTCTACATCTCCACCCCCAAATCTCACCATCGCGATCCCCCACATCTCCATCCTCCAAATCTCCATCCCCCCACGTCTCCATCCCCCCACATCCCATCATTTCCATCAACTACATCCCTCCACATCTCCATCCCCAACATCGCCATTATTTCCCACATCCCACCCCCACATCCACATCTCTATCATCTCCACCCCCACATCCCACCATCCCCATCCCCCACACCCCCCCCCCCCCCCCCCCCCCCCCCCCCCCCCCCCACCTCTCCATCATCTCTATTCCCCCCACCTCTCCACATCCCCCCATGGACCGTCACCTTCTGCCCCGGAGGTCCCAGAACTCCTGGTGGTCCTCTTTCTCCCTGTGGACCGTCCTCACCGGGCGGACCCTGGAAATCATATGTTCATCAGTGTGTGTGTGTGTGTGTGTGTGTGTGTGTGTGTGTGTGCGTGCGTGCGTGCGTGCGTTCTCGTATTTCTATCCTTGTTGGGGCCAAATGTCCCCACAAGGATAGCAAAACGTGGAACGACGTGCCTTGTGGGGACCTTCTTCCGGTCCTAAGTAGGAGAAACAGTGTTTTCTTGACCATGTTGTTGTTACTGAAAAAGTAAAAGTGCAAAAACATTTCTTTAGGGTTAGGCTGTGTTGTGGTGTGGGTTAGGGTTAGGGTAAGGGTCAGGGTTAGGGGCTAGACATGAATGGGAGTCAATGGACGGTCCCCACAAGGATAGAAATACAAGATTGCACGTGTGTGTGTGTGTGTGTGTGTGTGTGTGTGTGTGTGTGTGTGTGTGTGTGTGTGTAAGCGTGTGAGTGTGTGTGTGTGTGTGTGTGTGTGTGTGTGTGTGTGTGTGTGTGTGTGTGTGTGCATGTGTGTAAGCGTGTGAGTGTGTGTGTGTGTGTGTGCGTGTGCGTGCGTGTACTCGCGGTCCTCTGGCTCCTCTGCAGCCCTGAAACACAAACAGCAGATGAGAAGTGAGACTTCTCAATGTTTAAACTGTTAAAGGATTTTTTTAAATCTTCAGTTTTCACCTTTTCTCCTTCTGCTCCTCTGATGTGGTCGTTAATATCCACCTGGAGAGAAACACACACTCTATAACACACACTGTAATCCACCTGGAGAGAAACACACACTCTATAACACACACTGTAATCCACCTGGAGAGAAACACACACTCTATACACACACTGTAATCCACCTGGAGAGAAACACACACTCTATAACACACTGTTTTTGTTATTTTAGGATTCTTCCTGAATCCCTGTGTTTCTGTTTCTCACCGTCAGCAGGTCTCTGTGCTGGACAGGAGGGAAGGGGGGTGGAGGTGGAGGAGGGAAGACGTCACATGACCCAAAGGCCCTCCATCCTGACGGAGACAGAGACGCACCACCCGTGAGTTTGTCTTGTCCTCCAGCCGCGGCGGCTGAAGTTCATCAATGTGACGTTACAGACTGACGTTAAGAAATGTGATGAAGACAAGAAGCAGCAGTGGAAAGACTTTGGAAATGCTCTAAAATACATTCACGAAACAACAACACTGGAAATGCAGCAACCGCAGCACAGCTACAACACAGTCTGCTGAAGCATTTCGTGCTAAACCATCGTGAGCTGAATCCGCCGCTTCGCTAGCTGCCCCTGTGCGCTGTAAGGCAGACGGCGATGACTTTTTGACCTTTTGTGTCAATAAGAAGAGACAAAATCCACATGCTGAGTGATGTTCATGTCTGGTGATGGAGCACCGACCGCCACTGCTCCGCCACTGCTCCGTCACTGAGCATGGCTGGGATAGAATGAAGGAGGAAGCATGGAAGACAAAACCAAAGAATCCTAAACTCTGGGAGGCTGTTGACCAGGGATGGGCAACCGGCGGCCCGCGGGCCGCATACAGCCGGCACCCTCACTCCATACGGCCCTTAAATTATTTTTTGAAAACGATAAAAATGTGTCTTTTGCTGCACTGATTCAGTTGTAATGACATACTTTGGCCACCAGATGGCACCGTGAATGGAGAAGCCCTTCTTTCCAGCAGCGTTCTCCACCAGTGAAGAAGAAAAAGACAGAGTCATGGCGACAGACGAGAAAAACACAAAACTAGACGGGGAAAGCCGTGTCTTTCAGGTTAAATGGGAAGCAGAATATCTGTTTACAGAATTTAAAGGCAGACCTCTGTGCTCGGTCTGCTTAGAGACCTGATCTGCAATGAAAGATTTTAATTTAAGTCGCCACTATAATACGCTGCACAAAGCAAAGCCTCCCTGCCATTCGCCTTTGAGATGGGTTGATTTGTATTTTTCTTGTATTCATGGAGAATGTTAAAATGTAAAAAAAAAGAGTGTAGTTTAAAAATTCACAAAATAAGTTCTGTAATTGCAATTAATGTTATGTTTTTCTGTGGCTCCCTGCATCTTTGAAAAAGGTTGATTTGTATGTTTTATTCATAAGAGCCCTTTACACACAAAAAAAGTAAATGGTTATTTTTTTTGTGGGCTTCAAACCTTTTGTATTCTCATTTTCAACGAAGATCACAACTTTTATACATGCATTTGATAATGAAAATGTCAAGTTATTGTGGTGGGCCAGTAAACTTATACAAACATGTAAAATGTCAGTTTTATCATATCTGGTAACGCGTGCGGTCTTACGCAGCCCTCTGGTCGTGTTGACAAAAAATTGTGGCCCTCTCCATCATTTAAGTTGCCCATCCCTGCTGTAGACCGTTTTTCTTTGCTATTCCTGATGTCTTCATCAATAAATTGCATGAATCATTGTTGAACCGCATGGATTCAGTCCTTCAAGCTGGAAGTCCTGCAACATCTTAAATTTGGATCTCACAGCAACACCACGTCATTCACTGATGTTCTGCAGCACAGTTTTGTATTAGAAGCAAATTATTTGTTTAATTTTCACATGACTCTGTAGGAGACTAAACTTTAATCTTGCCTAAATCTGACATTTTTGTGTTCATTGAATGATCAATCTTTCATAAGTGAAGCAAATTTATTTTAGTATATTAACTATTGATCTGGGAGGGTTTTAGCTTTCATGTGAGTCATTTCTATAACCGACAGATTAATTAACAGTCAGGTTATAAACCGCTGTTTCTACAAAATGGATAAGCGACAAGAGTTTTGTAACGGACCGTACTGTTTATCTGGTATTTTGTCTTATCCCTCTACCTCTGCTGTGATTATGATTCTCCACTGCTGTGAAGCACTTTGTGACGACTGCTCGGTGAGAAGCGCTTTACAGATAAATTCTACTGACTAAACCAGAGCATGCTCAAGCAGAGCACATGAATCAACAGTGTTTGAAAACATACAATGCTAAAGTAGCATGCTGAAACAGTGTGCTAAAATGTTTTATAATTATATTAATTATTAATATATTATATATTAAATTGTCATATTAAAACATAGTGTTCATAGGATTAAGAGTGAGATAACTGATAGGGTTTTGAAATGTTTAAGAAAACTGCTGTTTACTTAGTTTTAGCAAAGGGAGCTGTTTAAACTGTATTAACCATGAAAACTGATATTAAAGCTAGGGTTGGCGATCTTGGAAGCTAGCTTTAGCATGTAGCATCTCCCCAAGGCTCCGCCTAGCTAGCTCCGCCCAGCTCCCACCCCATTGGAGGAGCTCCGTTGGGAGCGGAGACGCGGAGACGTTCACGGCGCGCGGTGCATCCAGTGCGTTCCTGGCGTAACCTGTCCTCAGCGCTTCGTTTCTTCTTTTTTTCTTTATTTGCACTACGCCAAGTTATGGTGTACTCAACGGTAAGTAAACCCCCCAAACATTCTTCTCCGCCATTCTGCAACGACGCTCCGTCCTTCTACGCGCGCACTGAACCAGGGTCGGTGCACGCGTACATGAACGCGCAGGGGGCAGGTCGAACGGCGAAGGGATTTGATTGGTTTAAAAAAAGGTGTTCCCTCAAGACTATTGGTTGCTGTTTTTCCCGTTTTACTCCTGCTGTAGATAGCGGATATTTTCCAAACTACTTTAAAAACGCGCTATGAATTGCTCCCCATCGGGTCACAAAGATCATTTTAACCAGTATTCAAAAAAATGTATCTCATTCAAATCGCCAACCCTAGCTTTAAGTGCATGTCCGTTACTCTTAAATGTATAGTTTGTCCTCTTCAGCCATTTTATCTGGTTATTGCCGTTTCTTTCATTTCTGTCCTCCAGTGAAACATTCAACTTGTAAATCCTCTTATAGTAGCCGGGGCTTCTATTTGTCTCAAGTGTAGCTGGCACCAGTCTTTTAATGGACGCTGGCATGTATAAGAGAGAGGCTTATATTTTAAAATTCTCAAAATAAGCAAAAACATCTTTTGTGTCAGTTTGAACCCAGTAAAATGTACTGAGCTCATTTACTTAAAACAGGTACTAAAACAGTAATAAACAGTAGTGCAGTTTGGAGCTGGGCGATACATCGAATTAATTCGATTAATTCGATTTTATTTTTTCAATCGATGTGAAAAAAATTAAATGTCAACATCAAGTTTAATGTTTTCTGTCCTTCCGCCATTTCTGCCGGACGCGTGTAATACACACAGTCGCCACACCAGGAGGACTGGCGCTGGAGCACAGATGACTGTCAGTACAGCGCCGTAGCGCTTCACATTTAAAAAAAAAAGAAAAAAAAAGGGGCACCTGGTCATTAAAGGAGACGGGCTTTCTAATGGAATCCAGGTCATTATCAGAGGATTTACTGTAAAATCGCAGCGTTAGCAGTGAAGCTAACCTGTAGCGTGCTTTAGGTTTGACACGACGATTTAAAACCAATGATTTGGAAATCAGAGAGAGTTTCTCGTGATTTGATCTTGTGTGATGTTGGAATCCGTCGGCTCCCGGTGTGGACGGGAGCCCGGTCGGTACTCACGGGGCGTCGGCGAGGAGGCGGCGACCCGCCGGAGGCCTCGCAGCCCGGCGCTCCAGCCCGGAGCAGCAGCAGCAGCAGCAGCAGCAGCATGGGGACTCCTGCAGGAGGAAACGGCCCGTCGGTCCGGAGATCTCAACCCTCTGAAGCCTCGACATTCAGGGACAAGTTCAGAGACAGAAGGGAAACTTTTTAATTTGCGAACAAAACTAAAATTTTAACTTCACTGCTAAAGGAAACAGATCATTCCGAAATCTCCACATGCTTCAGGGACAAACTACTTTCAGACTGGTGGATTTTTACATTGCAGCGTTGTAAAAACCCGATGACGTTCAAACACCCGACGCCTTTCTCTGTGTCGACACACGTGGACTGAAATTATGGGAGAGTTGGGTTGGGTTCGGTCCGGAGCTACAGCCTCGCTCTCAATCGGCGGATTAGTGTTTGAACCCTCAGTAAATCCTCCCGAACGTGGCGAGACGTCGTGGTTCGAGGAGACGCCGGGACCTTTGGGTCCTGCATGACGCTCATCTTGAGATGCGTGGGAACACGTTCCGGCGTGAACTCAAACCGTAGTGTGGACGGAACTGCCCGTCAGCAATCAGCGTGGACGAGCCGTGAACAGACCAAGGAAATACTTCTGAGTCCAGTAACACCTGGATTCAGTTCATGATTGCTTTCAGAACACGGTCCAATATATCAATGTACCTGCCTGAAAAGACAAAAGCAACAATGAACCAAGTCCAAGTGTTGTCAGGAAGACGTCTGGTTCTTTTAGAGTCTCGGTGGACGACCTGGAGACAAACGGTGAAACGTCTTCCAACATGAGTGAGTCCGTTTGGACAGAAACAGACTCCGAGAACCCGGCCGGGGCTCCACACTCCTCCAAACTCGTCCAATCTACTGCCTCTGCTGAACTGACTGATGTCCGAAGAGACGCCTGCAGCCTCGCTGGCGGCCGTGGCGGCTCGGGGTGTCATTTGTCCTGTCGTGCACGGCAGCATGCGGCCGGCGGCGGTGGCGGCGGCGGCGGTACCTGCTCCGGGCTCTGCAGTCCTTCCCTGCTGGGATCCGTCCTGCGGCTCTGCTCCTGGTCATGGTCCAGCCCGGCCACACAGCAGAAAAGCTGCTACGCTTGCAGGCTGAGCGTCCGTCCGTCTGCGGCGCAGCCTCTGGCACGGCGCTGGAGGATAATCACATAAATTGCTTCCATGGCTGAGCCAAAGAGGGGTCTGATGAGGGGACTGCAGCACAACACCGGTGTTACAGACACTCCTGCACGGCTGCTGGAACGTCCCCGAGGCTCTTCAGAACATCTGACGGGTGAATCTGCAGGAACTTGATTTTCCAGGTTGAGTTGAGATGAAGAAGACTGAACACAAAGCAGATCCACCTCCCCTCTCTCCCTCTCTCTCTCCAGACTGTAGACTCTCTGTTCGGACTCTGGTCAAACCGACACGACTGTAGAAACCACCGATAGAAACCAGAACATGTTCTGAAACCAGGATTTTAATGTGTTTATTTGCCCTCTGAAATTCAGCCTGGCTGAATGGGTTCCAGTGGGACTCGGGCTCTTTTTGAAACCGTCATCATCATCGCCCCCTGCTGGAACTGCCCCGGAATCACAGCTTTTCTCTTCAGCGCTGGCTTCACTTGGCAGCAGCAGAGGCTGGAAACTGTTCAGGCTTTTTGGATCGATTCTGTTAAATGGAGAGAAACGTTCCTGAAAAAAAAGGCATGCATTTTGTGGAAATACTAAACTTGATAATGTTTTGAGCGCGTATCAGTAATGAATGGTCCTCAAGAGACAGATGAGCTTCTTTAAGTGTTTGGACGGGTGTTTTAGCAGACGTTGCCTCTCTGCAGCATCTCCCACCTGACAGGAGGCAAGAAACTAAACTTAGTGTCACTTTAATAATAAATAAAAGTTTTTCTTTCCATTCCTGTGACGCCACCGCAGCTCACTGGAGACCGTCTCTCTCATGTTTCTGAACCGTGTTTATTAATCTCTTCTAGCTAAAATGTTTCTTTACAGAGTAACATCATGTAGCCAGCTAGCATTAGCCAGGCTGTTCATCTGGCACTAGTCCAGCTGAGACTTCAGGAATAATGTATTTCAATAACAGATTACAGCTCACACTAGAATATTGTAGAAATGAAACAAATCATGCTGGTTGAAAACAGAGGCGACGCAGGATGTCGTCTATTCACGTTGACAGAAGTCTGATTCTTCTCATCCTCCACCGAGTTACAGATCCAGACAGCAGAACGTCTGGCAGGAGAAGAGTAAGAAAGAAATAAAGTCTGAAGGAAGAAATTGGCAAGAAAGAAAAAAATTTAAGTAGAATCTTTTTGAAATGTTTGCGTTTACCGTCTCAGATCTCCCATTTTTCATTGTAAAGGTTTTCCAAGAGTTGAGGAAGAGGAGGAAGAACAGGAGGAGCAACAATCTGAAATACAGTTCGACTGGTGTCACCTTGTGGAAACTTTAAATTTTATATTTTTTGTAAGATTTCTATCTTCATTTGTACCATCTGGTCTAGAACTGATCTGCTGTGCTTTATACTCCATCCATTTGTATTTCAATACGTTGGAAAATGAAGCCAACAGTTTCTGCTCCTCGATCACACGTGTTTTGCTAACTATCGATCATATGTCACATCAGAATATTCCATTACCATTTAACCCGCTATAAATATTGAACTATGGTGAACCGTGTCTTCTGTATCAAACCTACGTACGTCTGAGATGTTTCCAGGAAAAAAACCCCAGAAGATCAGTTTAGATGCGAGTTCTGGCTGATTCCAAGATGGCGGCCGTGACGCTCGGGTGACCAGTGGAGCAGCTCTGAACAGTAAACACTGCTGAAAAGTTTTCAAATTCAGAAAACCATTTATTTTTATTCAAGTATTTAAAAGCTGAAAAAAAGTGGAAATGGAGAAAAAAAAAAATAAAAGAACAAGTTCACAGACCCCCCCCCGTCTCCCCCCAGAGGCGGTCCTAAGGCACAGGCCCCGCCCCCTCTGCCCGGCTCTTCAGCTCCCTCACTACGCTGCTCATCAGGCCTCCCAGCAGCTGGTGGGCGTCGACCAGCTCCTGCAGCGAGCAGCGGCCGAGCGCCGCCGGGCTCGCCCTGCAGCACAGCGCCTGCAGCTCCGACAGCAGGGGGGCCTCCCTGACCTCCGGGAGTCCCCGGGCCTCCTGCGGCTCTGCGACGACCTCGTCCGGCAGCTCCGTGGCTGAAAACACCAGAACACACAGTTCAGCTTCCCCCTCGAGCCCAGGCTCACCACCAAACGACGGCGATCCAGGGGTCAAATTACACCGTTTAATGACTGAGAGGTTTGAACTGAAGAGTTCGGGTTTAAGGTCCAGTTCAAGCGAAAACACTCAGTAACAGGTTCTGGTTTCAGAGATGTCAAACATGAGGCACGAGGGCCGAAACTGGGCCGTAAGAAGCTCTAATATGGACAAACCACCAAGAAAACGATCAAAGTGTTAAAGAAAAAATTCTTGTTTTCTTCTTGTAAGAGATTCTTCAGAATAACACAGAGCTGAGATATCGCTGATGCTGCCACCGAGAAAATACCCAGAATGCAAAATTGGCTTCATGTTGAGATTAAAGTAACTTTCTGTGATTTTTTTTTTTGGTGTTGTTAAAAAAAAAAAAAAAAATCGACATTTTCTCCACGGATTCAGAAGCTTGAATGTACAGGTGTTCTGAGTTTAACCGTCCCGATGAAGAGCCGTCGCTCACCCAGAGTCTCTCCGGTGGTCATGTCGTCCTCGTCGGTGGTCTGGGGAGCGCTCGTTTCCTCCACCTCAGACGTCATCCTCTCCGTCTCGTCGCCGCCGCCGCGTCCTTTCCTCTGTGGAGACGAGCGTCTGTTGAAACGCGCCCAGGCCGAGTCGCCGGCTCGCCGGGGCCGCGGCGCCGGTGCCGGTTCCTCACCTGCTGCTCGTAGGTCTGGAGCGCCTTCTTGACGTTGGACATCTTGGGGGAGCGGATGGGCAGGGTCTTGACCTCGGCGGGGGTCAGAGCGCTCAGGTCGCCCACCGTCTTGATGTTTCTGGCCCGGACCAGCTGGCCGAAGCCTCGAGACCTGCGGGAGGAAGCGGCGGCGGCGGTGAGACGGCGGAAACGCGGCGAAGGGTCAGGGTGCCGAGCCGACGGCGCTCTCACCACATGTTGGAGATCTGAGGCAGCACCGCCTCCACGGGGGCGGAGCAGCCCACCAGCGCCGGGTAGATGCAGTGTTTGGAGACGGGGCGGGGCTCCTGGCTCATCTCGGAAATCTGGAGGGGAAACGAAGCGCCCGGTTCAACAAGAGGCTGGAGCAACGAACCCAGGCCGCCGCCGGACGGACGAACGCCACTCGGACTCCTTCGTGAACGTACCAGACACTTCTTGGAGCTCTTGAAGCCGGAGCTGTGAAGGTTCCGGGGGCTCAGGATCAGCAGGCCCTTCGTCGGAGTCGTCACCAGCTGGTAACAGACGCAGACGTTACGGTCAGAGTTTCGGCCTCGGTTGCTGAAGTGCTGCCGAACGCCGGTCCTACCTTCGGCGGAGGGTTGCCGCCGCCTTTGGAGCGTCTGGGCGAGCTGGTTCTGACCGCCGGGCTGCGGCGGTCGATGTCGTCAGCGGTCTCCTGCTGTTGGATCGGATTGGCGAAAGACACTCGCCTGGACTGGAGAGAGCAGAGAACCAATGAGACGTTTTACGGTGCTTCTGCCACCTCTTTGGAAACATGTGAATCTTAAGGACGGATGAGGTGAAACCGTCTCCATCCACAGACGGACACTCGTGTCTTCCACTGACCTTGACCAGGGGCGACGGACTGTCGGCCTCCAGCTGCCTCTTCTGGCTCTTCTTCAGGATGCTGCTGGACGGCGAGGCCGACGGAGACCAGATCCCTCTGGTCCTGCCGCCGCCGGGGCTCTGGCCCACGTCCGAGGCCACCACGGCCTCCAGGTCTTTCTGTTTCAATGGAGAATCTTGCAGATTAGTCCTGCAGAGTTCTCCCGGGGCAGCGTGGGTATTTACGCCGGGCTCTTCTTTGTCGGAACTCGCCGGGTCCTCCAGACTCTCTGAAATCTGGGTTTTCAAGTCTTGGTTGTTCTCCGCCACAGACGAGGCTCCGTCCTCGGCAGAGGTGTCGGGATGCTGCTGCTCCTCCTCGTCCTGGACTCGGCTCGTCTCCAGATCCGTCTCTTCTCCGGCCTCCTCTGGATGTTGGAGGCAGTCAGCGTCTGAATCATCAGGAGTTTTTCCAGAATCCATTTCAGCTCCTGAAGACTCTGAGACGGCGCTCTCAGTCGTCTCATTGAGTGGTGGAAGTGTTGCAGCCCCATCTTCGTCATCTTTTCGAGGTTCTTCTGCTTCTTCTAGGACGCCTGAAGACTCCACCTCGGCAGCGTCACCTTGTGAAGTCGTCTCTTGACTTGTTCTGGAATCTCTTTGCTCGGCCTGAACAGGGGACGGATCTTTTGTACCGTCTTCTTCTTTCAGAGGAGCTGCCTCCTCCAGCTCTGTCGTGGATTTGTTCTCAGCATCCTGTGGTCCCTGGAGAACCTCCAGGTCAGAGGATTCTTCGGTGTCGGAGGGGCTCTCTGCCTCCTGGAACTCGTCGCTGTCTGGGCCGGTCAGCTCCTTTAACGTCATGACTTGAGGATTTCGCAGCACTATTCGATGAACATACCCTTTCTTTTTGACAGTCGCTGGGCTTTCTTTGGCGTCTGAGGATTCTGATCCAGAGGAGTCTGCACTGGCCCCCGAAGCGGGGGCAGAGTTCCTCTTCGTAGTTCTTCCTTCACTCTGGATCTGGGAACTGGACCTCGTTTGCCGTTTCTGTGAATCCTTGCTTTGGTCTTGTGATTCCACTGTTTCGGGAGACGCCTTGATTCTTCTGGATCTACGTTGTGACTGGCTATCAGAAGAGGGTGTGAGAACCTCTGAGTCCTCTTGACTCAGGGGTTCATCCAGACTTCCTGCTGCTGTAGGTCTAGAGCTCACGTCATCCGAGGACTTCCTCTCTGAAGGAGGACTCGCCTCCAACTCCGGCTCGTGCTCTCGGGACTGTTTTTTGGGGGGCGAAGCAACAACTTGTGAACCCTTGTTGGGCTCGTCCTGGTCTTTTTCGGTCTGTGTAGCAGGTTCAGACTCTTGGGGGCTGCCAGCACTTTGAGGACACCGGATCTGTGAGTCTTCATTTAACTTAATGTCCTCGTTCGGCTCCAAGGGCTCGTCAGCAATCGAACTGGATTCCTTCGAACTGGAGTCCTCTTTGTCAGAAAAACTCGTCGCTTCCGCGGCGCTCGGTTCACGGATAGCGTTGACGGCTTTCTTCGGCCGACCGCGCCTCTTCGGCGTCTGACTGTCGTCGTCCGTCTGACTGGACTCCGGGCCGCTGGACCTTTTACGCCTGCGTTCTAAGTCCTCTGAGTTGTTGAACAGCTTGATTCTCTTGCGCTGTTTTTCCTGCGAGTCCTTCGGGCTGGATAAACCCCCGTCCCCCTTCGATCTCGTCCGTATCCTGCGGCTCATTTCCTCGGCGGCCTGCTGGCTCCGGGTGTTTCGCCGTTGTTGCTCCGGCTCGCTTTGAGATTCTTCTTGAGATCGTTTCCTCTTGAGCTGAGACAACTTGGCGTCCCGCTGGCTGAGGTCCTCTCCGGGGAGCGGAGGCGGGACTCTGGGCCGTCTGGACCGACTTGAGCTGGACACGGATGACTGGGAATCATCCAGCACTGACTCGGCCTCCTCTTCCTGACTGGGAGACCCCATTTCCTCCGACATGGAAGGTGTTTTACAAATTTCCTTTCCGTCCCGGGCCTGTGTGTCTGGGATGACGTCGTCCTCGGCCGCTGCGTCGCCGGGAAGCCTCTCCGTCAGTTTGATGGGCTCCGGTTTGCCCAGAGACTCTTTCGGCCGTCGAGGCGACTCGGCGGAGTGTTGGGAACTTGTCGTCTGGCTGGACTGCAAGTTGGGGGGCGAGGCGGCCTCCGGAGAGGGGGACGTCTGGCTCGACCCTGTGGAGGCTTTCGCCAGAGGACCGGTGAAAGAGGACACGACGCTCGGGCTGCCAGACTTCCCCTCGGCGTACTTCTCCAGGGTGATGAATGACTGACGACGACTGTTGAGCTTCTGTGGAGTTCCCGACACCACGTCCGAGGACGACGACGCGTTGAGGCCGGGGCTTTCTTTCGACCCGCCGTCCGCCGGCGCCGTCTCGTCACACTCGCCCTCTTCCGCTGCAGGAATGCCAGCAGAATCGGGACGAGGCTCCGCCCTCTCCCCATCTTCAGCGACAACTTCAGAGACTTCCTGGATTGCTACCTCTTTTTGGGGAACCTAAAATAAACCAAAGTCAGGTCAGTCAAAAATCTCTTATTAACTATTTAAATTTAGACCAACTTGTTAGCAGCCCTTCATTTCAGGAACAGTCAAGGTTTCATCTCAGAGTGAAACTCTTCTGATTCTCATCCAATCACCATCAAACCGATGGAGAGAGGACAGCTTGAACATAAAAGCCTGGGACATCTGGACTTGTCCTTTTGTGGGTTTCTTCTTTTTTGTGTTTTTTACCGATTGGTATTTTCAGCGGAAAACAAAAACATCCTCAAATGAGCAAAAAAATAAATCAACATTGACATGTTTAAATATGACCCCCAACAATGTCAGCAGGCCAAGCCTGGGGCTCCCTGTGATCTTTGATGGACCTTCAACAAGGCCCTGGACCTCAGGTTGGGAAACGGTGTGTGCCGTCAGTATTTTTCCTCATATCGGTGCTTCACGGGGACGTTCAGCCCGTCAGTGTGACGGAGCTCGGAGCCTGCTGAAGCTCCCGCTGTCGTCTTCAGCGCCGCCCCGGAACAGGCCCCGCCCACGACTCCCTCCACCGTGACCGGGACCGCACGCTCTGCTTACCTGAGCGGCGGAGTCTCCGGCGGCGGCGGGTTGCGCTGGCAGCTTGTCCCTGTGGAGACACAGCAGTTGACACCAGTGTTTCCTGGACCTACATGTGAGTGCAGGGTGCATGCTGGGACGTACTGCGAGTCGTCCTGGCTCTGTGTGTACTGGCTGAACGCCGTGGTGTCCAGAGAGGCGTCGAGGTTGTTGTACATGGCCGGGATGTCCACTCTGCAGATGGGAAAAGAAAGGCCGCCGTCAGCAGAGCAGCGGGCGAGGAAACGGCCGTCGGTGACGTCGACCCTTCAGGGACCCCGGACGGATTCGCACCAACCTTTTGGTCCTCATCACCTCCTTCTGGTGCTCCGTCAGGACTCGCTCTTTGGCCTCCGGGGGGATGAAGACGAAGTCGATGGAGGCTTCTTCCTCCAGGACGTCTCGGCGAGGCGGTTTGGGAGAGCCGAAGTCCAGTTTGGTCTGAAAGAAGGAAATAAAGAAAAACAGCAGTGAGGTCTCGATAAGGGATTCGAAACACGAGCCGGAGAGTTAGCACGGACGCTAACGGCGCTCCACCCTGCTCCTGATACGACTCCTTCACAGCCCAGCCGCTCCGTCAGCATCACACAGGCTACACTCAGAGCGCCATCTAGAGTATGAGTAGAGCAGCAACGTTCCAGCGACGGCGTCACAGCCTGATGTCAGCTAGCAGGAGCGCTAGCTCAGGAAGGCCGCTAGCTACTACTGCGACAGCATCAGGACATAAATTTGTTTTTCCACAGGATTTATGTGAACGATGCTGCTGGAGCGGCTAATATTGTCATACTGATATGCGAGCATGGTCCCGTTGCAGCCAATCAGATCCAATCGACACATTTGCAGTACTGGGAATATCGTGAGCCATTTCAGTTCCCAGAATGCTTTGCTCTGTGGTGTTTGCTGTATATCCAGCTTTACCCAGAAGCCTCTAGGATCAGAAATGGAATTCGTCGTGACACTGGCGCTTCAGTTTTGTTGTTACTTCTTGTGAACTGACGTCACGCGACACGAAGCCTTTTGACTCACAGAGGCCGGTTTGGGGGTCTTGGGGGTCGTGGGGGTCTTGTCCTTTGACCCGGCCGGCAGACTGACCCGACAGTCCTTCAGTCCCACCGAGACGGGGATGCCGCTGATCTTCGTCTCCAGCTGGGAGCTCTCACTCTGAGGAGGAGGAAGAGGAGTCATCCTGAGGCGTCTCCAGCCGGACGTCTCTGAAACGCTCCGATCGGTAAAAACCTCACCGCCTCCAGTCCGCCCAGCTCGCCGGGAACGTCCGACGCCTGGAAGCCGGGGAGGATGATGGGAGTTCTCTGCCTCACCTGCAGCAGGACGGGCCTGGGGAGAGGAAACAGGGAGGCTGTCAGCTTCTCGACTCAACGTCGAATCATTTAATCATTTCTACTGTATTATCTGTAAAGACTTTAAATGATGAATTGTTCACAATCGCACTTCTGAGCGCCGACGATCCGGACGCCTGTACCTGATCTCTTCGGGGTACGACAGGCTGGCGGTGTTGGCGAAGGTGGCGTTCCAGAAGTGCGTGGCGGCGAGGCGGACCTGCTTGTTCCTGTGCGGGAAGGCGGCGCAGAGCAGAGGCGAGAGCAGCGCCAGCAGCTCCGAGTCGAAGGCCAGAGCCGAGCGGGTCTGCAGGCCGCCCAGCACGTCCGCCAGGAGCTTCTCCAGCTGCTTGTCCACCTGCGGGAGGCGGAGCTCCGTCACCGACCCATTCGGACCCGCCCAACTGCCCCGCCCACTCCGCTGGCCCCACCCACCTTTACGTGAGGCTCGCCGCCCTCCTCCCCGAACAGGCGGGCGAGCGTCGGGACCAGGCCGGCCAGCGCCTCCCGAACGGCGTCGGGCAGGGCGAGGCCGCCGAAGAGCGCCGACACGACGGCGAGCAGCGCCGGCGCCGCGGCCTCGCAGGACGAGGCGGGGGCGTCCAGCCAGGCGACGAGGCAGCGCACCAGCAGCGACAGGAACCCGGACAGGTTCCCCAGAGCGCGGCTCTTCTTCTGCGTCCGGCCGACCGGCGTGTGAGGAGCTGCGGGAGGGGCGGGGTTACAACCAGGACACACACACCACTTCCTGACTACCCTTTAACAAGGCGCCCGGACCGAACCGGGACGGATGTCTGATCTGCTCTTACACTGCAGCTTCTGCTGGAACTGCGGCGTGAACGGAGAGAAGTCCACACACTCCACCATCACCTGCAGCATGCCGGCCAGCGCGCTCGCCGTGGGCGGAGCCTGAGGGACACGGCAGGCGGTCAGACTGGAAGGCCAATCAGAACATGGACCTGGAGCAGGAGCCGGTACGCGCCGACCTCTGACCTCTCCTCTACTCACGCTCAGAGCCTCCGGGTCCAGCGCCGCCGCCATCTTGGCGCTCAGCTCCTCGCAGCAGATGTTCTCCTCGGCCGTGACGACCAGAGCGGAGCAGCGGTCGAACACCCTGTACAGCCGGGACCAGGAGAGGAGCATGGCCTTCTGGGACGCCTGAACGCAACACGGGGGAGTCAGAAGTCAGGGGTCAGGGGTCAGGGAGGCCTCCGGGGGGGAACACGGGACGCGGCGACAGACAGACCTGCGGGAGTGCGGCGCCCGGAAGGAGCTGCGTGACGGGGAACGTCAGCGCCGAGTGCACAGCGCTGAAGTCGTGCTCCAGAGCGTCGCCTTGGTTCACCTCATTGGACTGGAAGCAGGAGGAGGTTACTGAGCGTGTCTGGAGGCGACCGTGTTGTAATCGGCACTTCATAAATAAAGCTGAATTGAACCGATATCACGGTATGTCGTCGTATCGCGATTTTCAATTTTCTGTATTTGATTTTAACTTAACACAAGTTCCGAAACGGTATTGATCAATCAAACTGACTGAAAACATGATAGACTCTTCTTCTCTTCCATCAACAGATCAGCTGCTCTCTCGTCTCAGCTGGACTGAGCGTCATCGAGCCCCGCCCCCCGGGGGCGGAGCCTCCCCCACCTGTGTGATGGTGTCGGTGAGCGGGCCGACCACCGCGCTCCACATCCTCCACAGCACCTCCTTGCTCTGCAGCTGGGGGGCGCAGCGGCTCGCCGCCGCCAGCACCGCCTCGGCGAACGCCAGCGGGGAGGCGGGGCCGGAAAGGCCGCAGCCAACCAGCGCCTGGAGGCAGTCCAGGAACCTGAGGGCGGAGGGGGGCGGGTTATGGCGGTCCAGCAGGGGGCGGGGCTACGGCAGGACGACCCCTCACCTGTCGTGGAGGGCGGGGGAGGACAGAGCGCCGCTGTCGTACAGGAGCAGGATGAGGAAGAGCGCCGGCGTGCCCTGAGGGGAGACAAGACACGGTCAGAAACCGCCGTCGCTGCGTTGCCACGGAGACCGGCCGCCGGCTGACTCACGTTCAGCACGTCCATCTTCCCGACCTGGTAGGAGGCGGAGCTGAGGACTTTGGGAGGGAGAGTCTGCACCGTGGCCTCCAGCAGAGCCTGAGGAGCCGGAGGGCGGAGAGACACAGATTTAAACGGCCAACAGGCGGGCTGCACGCTTCCGGCAAAAAACCTAATGGCGATTTTCCAGACCAATATTGAGATTCGATTTTCAATTTTTATATTTCAGATATCGAAGACATCTGCATGAAACTGCCAAAATAATGAGTCAGTTAGTTTTAGAGGAGCCACCTGGCTAGCATAGCTACAAGCAAGCAGATGTTATTTGCACATGTGATCAGGTGGCAAAGGATTATGGGAACCGTAGACAAACGGTCTCATCATATTTGATCGCAGCAACAGGAGCGCAGACAAACTTGTTTAATCCTACGTCACTACGTCAAAGCGGGGAGGCTGCAAAAAAAAAAAAAAAAAAAAAGGAAAAGAAAAAACCGTAGCGTCTTACGTTTACATTATTGCGCGAGGCCAAACCTCAATGTCGATTAGATTTCAATTAATCGTGCAGCCCTACCGACAGGCGTTTGCTTCAGAGCATCTACTTCAGAAAGTCTTCAGGAACACGATTCAACCGTTTCCGTTCTGAAGTTAAAGCCGATTAAAAACCAGCGGAATTTGAGAATCGAATCGAATCGTGAAAGAAGCTCACGGTTCCAGACCGGCGGGTTTCTGCCGCTTCTATGGAAACAAACTGTTTTCAAAAACACGTATTTCCTGGATGGAGCCTTCGTATCTTTTAAACCATAGAATCTTAAAAGCCGATAGCGGTGCTAGCGCTGAAAAGCCGGTCGGGTACGATCGCAGCTCTTTACAGTTAAATCTCCGGGACGTCGCCAACCAGACGACGGCGCCGCCGACGGGTTCGCCTGGACGCGGTTGGTCCGGTACTTCCTGTCTGGACGCGGTTGGTCCGGTACTTCCTGTCTGGACGCGGTTGGTCCGGTACTTCTGTCTGGACGCGGTGGTCCGGTACTTCCTGTCTGGACGGTTCTTACCATCACTCTGTCGGCAGGCAGTTGCTCCGACTCCACGACGCTCTGCAGCGCCTGCAGCGTCAGCGTCACGCAGCCCTGGCGCTCCTTCTTGCTGCCGCCTGATGGAACCGGGAGACACAGGGTCAGTTCTCTGGACCAGACCTGGATCTGGACCGGGTCCTGAGACGTGAAGGTTCATCATCGGGGTCGTCCCCCTCAGAGTGTCTTCGCTCTCACAGCCGTCAGACCGCCGGGGCTGCCGGACGCTCAGACTTAAACTGATGACAGTGTGAGTGGTTCTGGGCAGGAGGGGGGGACGGGGTCTCGCCGGTCCCCTCCCGTCGGGACGGAGCCCAGAACCAATCAGAGTGATCTTTGTGGGGCTGCGGGGGCGGGCCACGGCTTGAAGGGCGCCGCCCACAGAGCAGCGACACAGTGGAGACAAGGACAGTGAGAACTCGCTCTGACAGGAAGATGGACGACGCGGAGACGACGGCGAGAGCGAGCGTCTGATCAGAGAGACACTCACCGGACTCGATGGTCAAGTTGACGAATCGCAGCAAGTTTGTCCAGATGACCGGTCAGAAGAGACTCTGAAAGACATAAAAAAACAAGTCAGACTGAAAACCCGACGCCTCCCATCCCGGCGGGGCTTTCTGGAAACGAGCAGACGAGCAGAGACGAGGCTCCTGCTGCAGGACGACGGTTTCCCTTGAGCTGGAACCGCCTCCCGTTACCTGGCGCTTCTGTCCCCACGCAGCCGAAGCCGTCTCGGACGCTGGAGATCAGCACGGCGGCGGCTTGTTGAAGGACGACGCTCCGGACAGCAGCGGGTGGCTCAGCGGCTTCTGGAGGGACGCGAAGAGGTGCAATCGTGGTTCGGTGAGTGTTGTCGATGAAACCGCCGCTCGTTTTAAGCGGTTGCAGAGAAACACAGACATTCATACGGACGGATCGTCACGTCGGACTGTCGCTACGGTAAACTGCCAACTCAAACGACCTGGAGCCGGAGCTGGAGCGGGACTCACCCAGACTCAGGGTCAGCTGGTTCTTGGGCGGCGGCGGCGGCTTCCGGTCCCGGAGTAGTTGCAGCAGCATCTCCAGGCCAGCAGCTGGATGGACGGAAGCTGGACGGCGACGTGACGCTGTGGTTCAGAGAGAACCGGAACGAGCTGCCCGACTGCTGAAGCCTGCACACACACACCGCAGGGGGACATCACACAAGCTCGTGTGTGTGTGTGTGTGTGTGTGTGTGTGTTGAAGTGACAGACCCCCACCTGACTTGGGGGTGGCGGGGGAAGCAGTTCCATTTGAGATGGAGCTTCTGGAAGACGAAGAGTCGAACCCGAAGGTGCACTGGAGGAGGGGGACAGACACCTGGGGGTGGGAGGGGGGACGAGAGAGAGAGAGAGAGAGCTCAACAACAACACGGACCTCTACAAAAAGCCTCGCCAGGTTGAGCCTGAAGCCACGTCTCTGACGGCGAAGTCAGGAAAACCGACCAGTCGAAGTTGGAGGACAGGTTGGGCCCGAGCCTGCACGGCCAGGTACCACCACAACCTCCACCTTGGTGAGCGCAGCAGCGCCTCGGTGCGCACGTGGATGAGGACAGCGGCTGCATCAGCAGCTTCATGCGCTTGGCGCTGGACAGGATGTCTGCGGGAGGCGGAGGAGGGAGGGGCGTCAGGGAGGGGGGGGGGGGGGGGGGGCCTCCGAGGGGGCGGGGCCGTGACGCGACCTCACCTGGTTGAGAGCGAAGTTGTCGTGAGGCTCTTCCAGGCGATGAAGGCGATCTTCTTGATGGCGGGAGACGAGCTGCGGAAGCCGAGCTCCTCCAGGGGGAGCAGCGAGTGATGAACGGGCCGCCTCGGTGCAGCAGCTGCCAGACAAACAGCGGGCCTACTTTCCTGACTCCGCCCACTGTCCCCGCAGCCCTGACGGCCCCTCCCTTACCTTCCCCAGCAGCTTCACGAACAGGCGGCCACAGCTTCAGGACGTTGCTCTCGTTCTTAGACATGAAGAGCTTCTGCGCTCCGGGATCAGTTTCTGTCAGGGGAGGGAGGAAGTTAGCTCCAGGAGGGCGGGGCCAGCTCCGGGAGGGCGGGGCCAGCTCCGGGAGCTCGGTGTGAAGATAACCCTCGCTCACCGTGGACATCATGGGCTCGATGACCGGCGGCCACCTCCGCCTGCCTCTCCAGCAGCAGCGGCAGCCCCAGCTCCATGGCCGCCGCCGCACGCAGACGCACCTTGGAGGCGGAGTGGACGACCAGCGGGACGACCAGCTTGGCCCCCCGCACGGCGTCCTCGCCCATGGAGGAGGGAACCTGCTCCAGCAGGCCTGAGGACGGAGAGACGATGAGTGGAACCGGGGCCGACGGCGAGGAGGAGGCGGCACGAGTCCCGAGCTACGACCGCGTCGGCTTCACATCACCATGACAACAAAGAGGAAAAACAGCAACTGGCAACGCAGAGGAGGAAAGCCGTCGATGCACCGCGACCTCAAAACAACTTCACTACATTGTGACAAGACGACGGCGCCTCATCGTCGTCATGTTGATGACGACATTGACATCACGGCGCCATGACGACGCCAGCAGGAGGACGAGGACAGCGGCCGCTGCATCCTCCTCCAGGCTGAACAGGTCCCTACACCGGGGCGCGTCGTGATGCTAACGCTCCTCTGATTCGCCGACGGCGAGCACCTGATGATGACGTTGAGGGCTTCGTGCTCCATGGGTGACGGACTGGACGTCCTCCCGGACCCACACGCTCTCCACCTCCCCAGGATGGACGGCACCTGAGGGGGACACGGTCCAGGATGACCCGGGGTTCAGACCCGCCCCCGCCCCCTCCTCCACGACGACACACACTCACTTTTTTGGCGACCATGTCTGCGGGGAAGTTCTGTTTGGAGATTACCCACAATGCCCGGGTGCAGTGTTTCTTTTCGGTGGATTTGATCACCACCGAGCACAGCCCCGCCAGGATCTCCCCGGTGAAGGTTTCTGCAGAGACAGACAGGCTTCAGTACGGCTCCTCCGCCCACTCAGGGCCGCGCCGTGCGGGGAAACAAACGCACCCGACAGCCTGGCGGCGACCTGGGGGTGATAGACGCAGAAGCCCAGGGCCTGCAGGGCGGCCTGGCTCAGCTCGGGGCTGGAGCTGCTCATGTGACCCTGCAAAACACCAACATGAGGCGCGGCGGCGGCGGCGGCGGCGGCGGGAAGCCGACGGAGCGATCCATCAGACGGAGCGTTCCTCACCAGGATGGAGTTCGCCAGGAGGCAGAAGTACTTCTCCACCGCCGGGAGGAACTGACGGCCCTCGTCTCCGCTGATTCGGCTGCAGGAGGAAGAGGAGGGGTCAAACTCTGCACCCGCCTCGCCCCCAGTCAGGGGGGCGTCCGGGAGCGGCGCTCACCTGGCGATGGTCAGGTAGGCGTCCGTGTGCTCCGCCTGTCCGGCGGAGCGCTCCTCCAGGGTCTCCAGCAGCGGCAGGAGGCCGCAGGCGGTCCGCAGGCCCCGCCCCGCCATCAGTACTGCTCCCCTCCTGGACGCCTGGAGTCTGGAGGAGGAGCCCGGAGAGCCCGGTCAACCACACCTGGAGGGGAAAGGCTGCAGCTGAACCGGCGCTCTGGGTGTGAGGAGGAGAGGAGCCACGTCGCTCCAGGGTCATGACGGCGGCGAGCGTAATACGAAGACTTTTTTAATGCATTCTGGGGAATCTTGGGGTAAAAAGCTGTGATCGACATGTCCGCAGTTTCTTAAAGAAAATGACTCCACACTTCAATCTCAACCACTTTCCTTTCCTGCCTTGCTGCACTCGTCCCGGGGTTTGGGTCGAGTAATAGAACGCCTTTTTCTGATTGGTTGAGAGGAGGTCATGACTCGAGTGGGTGATGTGCTCAACCGCCAGGTCCTGTTCACGTCGCACGCCCAGCACGCCAGACAACACTGCCAAGAACAACGCTTAAAGCTCGTGTCCGGAGTTTCCGTTCGTTTCCAACTTATGCATCATTTTTCAACAGAACTTAAATGTGTCAGTCTGGTTCCATACTACAATATAATATTAGCATAAAGCAATATAAAAATTTATCCACTGTCTGCTGAACATCCACCATAAACAGCTCAACATGTAGGATGCTGTAGGACTCAGAGGCTCTCATTTTCACCCGGATAATAGCGTGCACAATTAAGGGGGGCGTGGCTTGGTCGGTCATGAAAGCAGAGGGAGGGCGGAACCTGAGACTTTGGATGAAAAAAAACCTCTCTCTTTCAAAACTCCGGACACGAGCTTTAAGCTCCTTTAAAGTTACTTCATACCACCGCCGCCCTCTACCAGCACGATGAAGATGTAGCGAGGCTGTTTCAGCAGGACAACGACCCCAAACACGACCAGGAAGCACTCAGCCGGTTTCAGAGAAAGACGACAAGGTTAACAGGAGTCGGAGGTTCTTCCCCCGACCGCCATTTCAGTGGAGTCTCAATGAAATCAAACTCGGCAGTTCTTATTCCCAGACAACTTCATGATTTAGTGAAACGCAATCTTTATCCGCTCCTTGAAAAAAATGGGCAGATATGGAAAGGCAGTCACTGCTTTCTATCTCTCTGTGGCTCAAGGTTATCAAGGCGAACTGTGCTCCCAAGTAATGATATTCTTCCGTCTCTCCCCCTGAATATTCCCACCAGTCCTTTAGAAATAATTAAATTACTCTGTCAAACAACATAAAAAAAATATTTTTTGGAATGTCAAAAAGCCAAGAATGAATCTAGGAAAGCTACAACTACAAAACAGAAAAACGAGGACTGGGTCTTCCAAAAGTGTGGTTTGTTGTCATTCTGCATCAGCCTGAGAGACCTGGCCACACCGACTCTTCCCCCACGGTTCACATAGAACAATCGCACCGCTCCTCACTTCCCCCACTGCTGTTCTCGTCCTCCAGAATGCCACCAAATGCTCCATCCCATCCCATCCTTTCTGACATGAAGGAAATCTGGAGGACAGTGGCCATTATTACAAATAATAAACCCATATTTTAGGAAGTCTTGTGG
The DNA here is from genome assembly GCF_902148845.1 of Salarias fasciatus. Lineage (NCBI taxonomy): Eukaryota > Metazoa > Chordata > Actinopteri > Blenniiformes > Blenniidae > Salarias > Salarias fasciatus. The sequence goes on along the minus strand of NC_043760.1, from coordinate 4,143,614 downwards.
GTTGTGGGACAATCCTAAACTCCTAATAGGACAATCCGCAGCCATATGGAAAGACGCCTCTCTATTATTCTGCGCTCATAAAATAATTCTGGCCATAATAACATCACAGCCATGAAAACAACGTGGGGGAAAAAGAGAGTTAGATTTTTATTGAAGACCAAGATTGGGCTAAATTATTGGCATTAATGAGTATGCCTCCAGATACAAGTTCAAAATTCTCCACCGATATCATCAGTGCCTTAGCAGGTTGCTTAGATCAGGGTTGAAAGACATCCCAGACAGCTGGAGATGCAGCAGGGTGGAATCTAGTTCATGCACACAGGTCCAGGCTTTCTGGACCAGGATTCCTAATTACATCTCAGGGACAGACTACAAACGCTCTCCTCTACTGTACACACTGGCATAAACCTAAAGCCGGCAGCCACTCGGTAAAACCTTCAGCCGACTGGGTCCAAACCAGCAACATGACTGGTAAACGCAGGATAATGAGAAAGTGGAGAGACGTTGTGGGCCCATTATTTCAGGACGGGTCTCTGAACTGGGTCAGGCGGCAGAATCTCAGGAAATTATTATAGCTTGATGAATGAGGAAGAGAATTGAAATGATAAATGGGGAAAAAAATTCTGCTTTTTCACTCAATGAACAAGACATGACAGGCCCATGTCCAGTGTTTATTATTTCATTACTGTCCAACTTTTCCATTGTCAATTTGTACTCTAATCATCTTTGTCAACCTCAGTTTCAATGAATCATTAGTGCTTATAAATATGATGGTGTATATAAACGTGTGTGTGTGTGTGTGTGTGTGTGTGGGGGGGGGGGTGGGGGGGGGGGGGGGGGGGTTAAATAAACCAGGGTTTCCCAACCCTGGTCCTCGGGGTACACTATCCTGCATGTTTTGGATGTTTCCCTCTTCCAACACACCTGATCCAAATGATCAGGATTGTTACTAGGCTTCTGCAGAGCTTGATAACGAGCTGGTCATGTGAATCAGGTGTGTTGGAAGAGGGAAACATCCAAAACATGCAGGATAGTGTTCCCTGAGGACCAGGGTTGGGAACCCTGATATAAATACTTGGAACCTACAGCATCTCTGAATTGTAAGATAGACATGATAATATGGACACTGAGTATTTAAGGATTGTGATTCCTGATCTAATGGTGGTAACTGGACAAACCTTTAAGGAGTTCTTTGTTTTGCTGTGTTTGCTGTCACTTTATCCACTGCTCTTTGCTTGTATTGAAAAAGCCGAATAAAAATGTAGGTCATTAAACCCATTAAAACAACCCATAGATCTATACAGGGGAGCAGTGATCTCCATGAGGCTCTGCATTGTTTCTGAGCCACATTATTTGCAAGCAGTTTGAAGGATTGCTGCATGCACCTGCACAACGCGTTATCTGGACAAGTGAAACAGACACCCATCCAGTCACTCCGGGACCCCCAGAAGTCCCCCCACCAGGCTGCAGCGACCCCCAGGAACCAAAGAGCCCGGGAAAGCAGCCCGAGTCATAAAGCAGTGAGCACCATGCTAACGCGAGGTAGCCTGGAAGTTAGCCGCCGCTAGGAGAACTTTTCCTGCCCGATAACCCGCCTCACCTGTCAGACAACCCGCAGCCAGTCGACAGGAGGGGGTCAACCCGCCTCCACAGCGGCTCCGTGGAGGCAGACACCCGGCAGAGGCTCGCAGCTGCCCCGCAGCCCCCTCAGCAGCCTGGCCGCTCTCCGCTCGATCAGACGGGACGCGGAAACACCATCAAACCCGGCGTGGGGGCTTCTCCTCGGCTCGGCTCGCCTCGCCTCGCGCTGGGAGCTCCGTGGAGCTTCTAAATTCCACTTTTGTCCCTGTTTCTCCTTTTTCCTCCTCTTCGCTCCCTCTTGTTGCTCCGCTCTGACTTTCACCCCGCGAAATCTACCCGCGCCAAACTGCACGCACGCTGACGTACGAAATTAACTCTGACCCCGTGACGTCACTCAAGACACCGCCCACTTACTACCTAATTAGGAAAACATTGAAACCAGGTGCGTTCACGATGGCAAGCCAAGTAGACGGAGCTAGACGAAGCAGACGGCGCAGCCGGGGCGGAGTATACTCCCCCGTCGCCGCCACGGCGTTCCTACGCCGACAACCCTACGCCGCTACTGAACATATCTTGCTCCTGCGTCAAGGGAACGCCCTCCTCTGCCAAGCCGCTAGCAATCACAACAACAATGCGGCTTCCGTAGCTCCGGCTTTACCTAGACATAGATCTATGACATAGATTTCTAGACGTACGTATCTAGACACGCGTGCATTTACCGAACATATTCTGCATATATGACATATCTGGTGACACCGGGCTGTGGTGGAGGAGAGGCTGAGCAGACCGTGATGAAATATTGGTGAAACTAATGAGCTTTTGGACGATTAAAGCCGTTTTCGGAGCGGCTATACACATAGCCCCGTCTGCTAACAGTGCTAACACAGTATAGGGATGTGCGCCGCTCAATTTTGGATCTCAATTTCTCCCGAAGCACTGTTCGGATCAGAAAAGCATTTCGGGTGAGTTCTACTTTATTCTATAAACAACGCGAAAGCGGACCAATCACAGCCCTCGACGTTCACGTCACCACGCGTCGAAACGACGCGAAGTCACAATTTTCGGGAGGCGCACGTCAAGCCCCGACGTAGCCCGACGTAGCCCGTCGTAGGGCTACGACGTCTACGTCGTAGGAACGACGTAGCGGCGAAGTAAGGCCTCAGTATACTTCCCCGTCGCCGCTACGTCGTTCCTACGACGTAGACGTCGTAGCCCTACGACGTAGCCCGTCGTAGGGCTACGTCGGGGCTTGACGTGCGCCTCCCGAAAATTGTGACTTTGCGTCGTTTCGACGCGTGGTGACGTGAACGTCGAGGGCTGTGATTGGTCCGCTTTCGCGTTGTTTATAGAATAAAGTAGAACTCACCCGAAATGCTTTTCTGATCCGAACAGTGCTTCGGGAGAAATTGAGATCCAAAATTGAGCGGCGCACATCCCCATATTGTTAGCAGTGTTAGCACTGTTAGCAGACGGGGCTACGTGTATAGCCGCTCCGAAAACGGCTTTAATCGTCCAAAAGCTCATTAGTTTCACCAATATTTCATCACGGTCTGCTCAGCCTCTCCTCCACCACAGCCCGGTGTCACCAGATATGTCATATATGCAGATATATGTTCGGTAAATGCACGCGTGTCTAGATACGTATGTCTAGAAATCTATGTCTATAGATCTATGTCTAGGTAAAGCCGGAGCTACGGAAGCCGCATTGTTGTTGTGACTGCTAGCGGCTTGGCAGAGGAGGGCGTTCCCTTGACGCAGGAGCAAGATATGTTCAGTAGCGGCGTAGGGTTGCCGGCGTAGGAACGCCGTGGCGGCGACGGGGGAGTATATGAGGCCTGTATACTTCCCGTCGCCGCTACGTCGTTCCTACGACGTAGACGTCGTAGCCCTACGACGGCTACGTCGGGCTACGTCGGGGCTTGACGTGCGCCTCCCGAAAATTGTGACTTCGCGTCGTTTCGACGCGTGGTGACGTGAACGTCGAGGGCTGTGATTGGTCCGCTTTCGCGTTGTTTATAGAATAAAGTAGAACTCACCGGAAAACTTTTCTGGCCCGAACAGTGCTTCGGAGAAATATAGATCCAAATTGAGCGGCGCACATCCCTATACTGTTAGCAGTGTTAGCACTGTTAGCAGACGGGGCTATGTGATAGCCGCTCCGAAAATGGCTTTAATCGTCCAAAAGCTCATTAGTTTCACCAATATTTCATCACGGTCCGCTCATGCCTCTCTCCACGACAGCTCGGTGTCGCCAGATATGTCATATATGCAGATATATGTTCGGTAAATGCACGCGTGTCTAGATACGTACGTCTAGAAATCTATGTCTATAGATCTATGTCTAGGTAAAGCCGGAGCTACGGAAGCCGCATTGTTGTTGGACTGCCAGCGGCTTGGCAGAGGAGGGCGTTCCCTTGACGCAGGAGCAAGATATGTTCAGTAGCGGCGTAGGGTTGTTGGCGTAGGAACGCCGTGGCGGCGACGGTGGAGTATACTGAGGCCTTGAGGCCTTAAAGGCCTCAGTATACTTCCCCAGTCAGCCTCCAACTCGGACAACCCTATGTTCTCCATGTTTGTGTTCTCATGACTCCCACAGTGGGGGTGTTTACAGGCCCGTCGTCCGGGGTGTCAATTAGGGGGGCAATGCCCCCGCCCGTGCCTCCTTGCCCCCCCCACCCCTCCCCCCCCCACCCCTCCCTGGCTGTCAGAGGGGTAATTTTTTTATTTATTAAAAACAAAAATTCATAATTTCTTTCGTGTGTCACATTGTGACATATTCAGTTAACTGAAATAAATAAAATAAAAAAAAATAATTTTAAGTTACATGTGACACGTGCGTGTGCTGCAAGTGCGGACCTGGCGTCAGGGGGGGGCAGACTGCCTCGCCCCCTCAGTCAAAATATAGTATTTCATTAAAAACATTAAGTTTTCAGTCTATTATGTCCTTAAAAAACAACAGCAAACTCTGCTGGCTTGCTCAGATCAATATGAAGTGTTGTGCTATTCAAAAGTCAAAAAAAGAGGAGACTCCAGCTCTGCTAAAGGTGAGAGCTGCTTATTTTATCATTTGTTTTTTTTTTGTTGTTGTTTTTTTTACTATTTGTGCTTTTAAGCAGTGTGGTTAATGATCATACGTTGTTGGACAGGTAGAACAGCGCCTCTGATCTGTGGATTCTGTTTTGTGTTGCTCCGTTACTTTTTCGGCACCTATGCGCCGCCCCCCCCCCCCCCCCCCCCCCCCCCCCCCCCGGGTTTAAGCCACCGCCCCCCGACCCCCGACTACACTGGGCTGGAGCCGGGACTGGGTGTTTATTTATGCAAATAAAGCGCGTTGTCATCAAACTGATGACGAGTGGGCTGGGGTCCAATCCCCTGCCTGTATGAAACAAAGAGGTGGGCCAGGTAGCCGCGGTGAGTTGCTCTGGAGCAACTCACCGCGGCTACCTCTGTGACCGATCTCGCGAGTTTTCGATGCCCTACGTAGGTCCTAGTGTCAGTGACGCCGGGCCAAATCTGGGCGGGGCGGCTCAAAAGTCTGCCTCTGGCTTTCTCGTGTCGAACGCACCTACCGTTTACATCATCATCATCGTCATCCTCATCCTCATTATCATTATATTATTATTATTATTATTATATTATTATTATTATTATTATGTTGCCATTTTAGAAACTTTTTCCTAATTTCCAGATTTTTCCAACACACTGAACATCACATCACATTGCTGCAGATTTTACTATCGGGTGTTTCAAAATTAAATTTTTTTAGGAAAGTTCACAATTCCATCTGTCATCTGGGATTTCTTGTTGTAACTTGTAATTACAATATTGTGTATTGTGTTGCTGTAATAAATCTTAATTCTGTGAACAGTGATACATATACGTATGGCAGCCTTGCTGGTTTCACTGTGTTTACCGCTACTAAAGAGCTAGCTAGCTCTAGCTCTAGCTGTTAGCATCTCGCGGAGTGATATGAAGGGAGAGAAAATAGTGCCAAGCGTTTACGAGGTCTGACTTTTTCACCGTCAACGGTTTGTGATGCAAATATATCACTCTTTCGAAAACATATTGGTTTGAGATGAAAAACGCTTTATTTTGGTGACCCCAGCAAACTTGCTGGACTACTTTTGTCTGGACCAAAACCGGACAGGATCTCCGTTCACTGGACGCCGTCAGGGGTGAGTCTGTGTGAATGCACAACACTGCTGACGGGGATGCCACACAGATTCATGTCAAAAATCCTGAACTATCCCTTTAATTACCTGAAGGGAACATAACAGATGTGCAGGACAGCTACAAGTACCAGGGGATACCACAGGTAAATGATAACCATGAGGAGGCAGCTCGAAAGTCAGCCACAGCCAAATACCTACAGAGAGTAAGACAGGTCCTGAAGAGCCAGCTGAATGGCAAAAATAAGATCCAGACCTACGCCCTACCAGTAATCAGATACCCTGCTGGCATAATATCCTGGCCACTGGAAGAAATGCAAGCCACTGATATCAAGACAAGAAAGCTCCTTACAATGCATGGAGGGTTCCACCCTAAGTCCAGCATACTGAGGCTATACACCAAGAGAAAGGAGGGAGGCTGAGGACTAGTGAGTGTCAGAGCCACTATCCAGGAGGAAACCAAGAGCCTCCACGAGTATACCAAGAAGATGGCCCCAGTGATGATCTGCTAAGTGAATGCCTCAGACATCAAAAGCCCAGTAAGGAGGAGCCAGAGGAGCTATCATGGACAGACAAAGCCCTGCATGGCATGAACCACCGACACATTGAAGAAGTGGCTGACATTGAGAAAACATACCAGTGGCTGGAAAAGGCTGGACTGAAGGACAGCACAGAGGCACTAATCATGGCTGCACAAGAACAGGCCCTGAACACAAGATCAATAGAGGCCGGTATCTACCACACCAAACAAGACCCCAGGTGCAGACTGTGCCAAGAAGCCCCAGAGACAGTACAGACCATCACAGCAGGGGGTCAGATGCTGGCAGGCAAGGCATACATGGAACGGCACAACCAGGTAGCGGGCATCGTGTACAGGAACATATGTACCGAGTATGGACTGGAGGTCCCAGGGTCAAGATGGGAGACACCTCCAGTTGTCGACGGGTGCGAGCAAGCGAACCAAGCAGTGCGCTGCTCAAATGGCCGTCACAGCGGCGCATCCTGTGCGGTGCGCCTCACGGCCTCATCAAGCACCCCCCTGTGGCTCAGCGCCCTGGGCAAGTGCCCCGGATGCCCAGCCTAATCGCCGGCCCTGGGTGGATAAACAGCAGAAGACAGCTGTGGTGATAGATGTAGCAATCCCAAGTGATGGAACATCAGATAAAGGAGCAGGAGAAGCTGGAGAAATACCAAGGGCTGAGTGAAGAGATAGAGAGAGTGAGGCGTGAAGGCAACAGTGATACCAGTAGTGATCGGGACACTGGGAGCAGGAACCCCAAGCTGGGAGGATGGCTCCAGCAGATACAGGAACAACATCTGAGAGCTCTGTTCAGAAGAGCGCAATCCTAGGAACAGCTAAGATCCTACTCAAAACCCGCAAGCTCCCAGGCCTCTGGTAGAGGACCCGAGCTTGAAGGAGACACACACAATACCGCCGGGGTGGCGAGAACACAGTTTTTTATATGAGAGAGAGAGAGAGAGAGAGAGAGAGAGAGAGAGAGAGAGAGAGAGAGAAAGAGAGAGAGAGATCTTGATTGAGTAATTGATTGAAACAAAATTTTATTCAATTCAGCTTTATTTATGAAGTGCCAATTACAAGATAGTCATCTCTAGACACTTTTACAGAGAAAACCCATCAGATCCACATGAGCAAGCATGAAGGGCCGTGGAAATGAAAAAAAACTCTCTTTTAACAGGAAGAAACCTTTGCAGAACCAGGCTCAGAGGAGGCGGCTTTCTGCTGCTCCGGTCGGGGTGAGGGGACAGAAAGAGAATTAGATAGGACAGACAGTTTCTTGTATCTATACATTTCATGTATTGATGATTACAAGCAATTACATGCAATGATTATGTCTTTGTTTTTTGAATTCTTGTTCTGATAATAATAATAATAATAATAAGAATAAGAATAAGAATAATGCCAATGACCAATGTAGAATGTGTACGTGCTGTTCGAAAAAGATAAGTTTTAAGAATAGCTTCTTCTGTCAGTGAGGTGATGGAGGAGGTCAGTGAGGTGATGGAGGTCAGAGAGGTGATGGAGGTCAGAGAGGTGATGGAGGTCAGTGAGGTGATGAGGTCAGTGAGGTGATGGAGGTCAGAGAGGTGATGGAGGTCAGTGAGGTGATGGAGGTCAGAGAGGTGATGGAGGTCAGAGAGGTGATGGAGGTCAGTGAGGTGATGGAGGTCGAGAGGTGATGGAGGTCAGTGAGGTGATGGAGGTCAGAGAGGTGATGGAGGTCAGAGAGGTGATGGAGGTCAGTGAGGTGATGGAGGTCAGTGAGGTGATGGAGGTCAGAGAGGTGATGGAGGTCAGAGAGGTGATGGAGGTCAGTGAGGTGATGGAGGTCAGAGAGGTGATGGAGGTCAGAGAGGTGATGGAGGTCAGTGAGGTGATGGAGGTCAGTGAGGTGATGGAGGTCAGAGAGGTGATGGATTGTGTGGTTGAAGGACAGAGGTCATGTGATCATGTGAGCAGCAGCATTTTGGACTAGTTAGTTCCTCTCCACATGTTGACTGTGCAGTCGCCGTACTCCAGACAGGAAGTGACCAGGAAGTGGACGAGTGACGGTGTGCTGCTGGGTGAGAGGGGGGGCCAAAGTGACTGGTAGTAAGGTGGTGCAGAGCGGGTGGCGTCACTGACATGACCTTAGAAGGATGAGTGCCGTTGAGCATGACGCCGCGGTGGGGAGTCGATCGGGGCGGTGCTCCCGTCCAGCGGTGTCGCAGGGAGGACAGGAACCCGCTGGAGGACGGGGACCGAACGTGGCTTCATGGATGAATCCAGACGGTTAGAGCGACGCCACCAGACTGACTTTTCACCTTTGATCCTTTGACGTCTTCTTCCTGTCATATACCCCTTTCCCACTGGCCAAAAAACCCGTTTAAACCCGCTAAGTCATGGCAGTGGGAAAAGGTTTGACCTGGGATTTCGACCCGGGTCGTTCACCTGCAATCGACCCGGTAAATTCCCGGGTCAGCTTTCTACCGGCTTTTAGTGGGAGGGACACATCCGGGAACTTACATGATGACGTCGACGCAGCACGGCTAAGTTAGCGGCTAGTTGTTGTTTCTGGACACAGCGTGAGATTTCCTTTGTCAACATGACCCAGCAATGGCAAGATAGCGAGACCAGAGAGCTTCCCCTGATCGCGGGGAAGAGGAGATTCGTCTACAGGTAACAGGGACTGTTTTCCACTGCATTGTTTACTTTCGTTTTGCTCCGTCGCGCTGATGATGTCATCAACGTGGGACACCATCAGTGCGGGAAAACGCAGCGACGCGGCTCGCCAACAGGAGGTGAGATGCGGGTCTGCAGGCGGTGGGAAAGGCGCCTAAAAAGGCGACAGTTAGCGGGTCGCAGACACCGGTCGACCCGCTAGTTGCAGTGGGAAAGGGGTAATAATGAAGCAGACTTCCCTAGGCGTCGGACTGTCCACCCACTAACGGGGTTAGCTGGTTAGACCCTGTCAGACTGGTTAGTTTTCCCTGCTGATGATGTGTTGAAAGACTGAACCTCAGGGTTACTATTGGTCATTAGGCAGCATTTTTTGGTTGAATTCAAACTTTCTTTAAACAAAGCACTGATTTAGAAAGTGAGGAAAAGAGGAACAACACAAAAGATTAAATAATTTAATAATTTTATTTATTAATTAACTAAAACTACTACTAATAATAATGCTTTTCAACCTGCAGCACAATGATTATCTGACAGTTTATTCATTTCTACAATTTAGCTGAAAATAATGACAGGCTGTGAAAGAATGAAGGAAATGTCATTTCTTAAAGGGGCTGTATCATGCAAAATTCACTTTTTGTATGTTTAACCTGTTATAGTTATGTACTCACCAAAAACACCCCCAAAGCATTTTTTTCCTCCGTGCCTGTGTGTTTGAGCTTTCCTCATGTTTGTGCTGCTCAGAGAGGCAGCCCCCCCGCACCCGTGAAAACGCTCTGTTTCCCATGGTCACGTCACACGGTGAAGATGTCTCCCCTGAGCCCCCCTCCCGCAGGCCCTCGGCAATCAGCGTTGCCGCTTTTTTCTAACTCTGATTACGGAGATAAACTTTGACCATCGTCTGAAAGCAACAGTCAAGCAGGAGCAAGAGTCTGAATGGTCTGAAGGGTCTGAAGGGTCTGCGCTTGGTGAGTTTCTCACAGGAAAAGACGTTTTCGCGTGTATTTGTGTGTAGAGAAGCTAGAGCTAAAGAGCTAAAAGCTAGCGTATTTGTTTTGAAGCGCTGATTGGCTGAAGTACGCTGTCAGTCAACGTCCACAGGGGGAGAGGGGGATTTTCAGTGAAACGGAGCGTTTTCTCTTCCGGGTTTCAGAATTAGCCCCAGAAAATCTTTTATTTCACACAAAATGACTTTTCCTTAGCGCCAAAATAAACTATTACCATGTTAAAGCGATACTAAGGAACTTTTCAACCTTATAAAACATTTTAATATCTTTTGTGATGATACATCGGCTTACAACTAGTTGAATGACCCCTCTTTCACGGGCTGAGGACGTCAGTATTGTTTTTACTTTGACTAAGAAACTGTGAGGAGGGTGGTAGGAACCATGCACGCAAAAACTACAAAATGTGCGGACTGCTTTACGGCATGCGTCACTTCCCCTGTCGTTATAAGGACAGAACTCCAGTGTGGGATTTTGCAAACATGGCGGAAGGTGGACAACAGAGAAAGAAGCCAAAAGTTTTGTCTGAGGAGGCAAAAAAAAAGAAAAAGAGAGGCTACTCGGATAAAAGCACAGTCCAGGATCGACATTGGCCCGGCTTTCACTCGCTGGCGTGAGCTGAAAGATCAGGAGGGATTTCCGACCGACGCTGCCTTGGCTCTGTTCCTGCTGGACTAGTAAGTAGCTTTCGATGCTCAAATCAAATGCTAATGCTAGCGATCGGAAAATTGCGTGGTAGCAGTAATTAGCCATCAGCTTGATATTTCACAGTTACACACCGACACGAACAGCCACACAGCAAACTACAAACTACTGCGATGCTTTCACTCGGCGATGTGTGCCAGCGAGCAGAGCTGCCTGCATGTTTCTATGACGTCAGTGTGCTCACAGTGATGCTACTACAAGCTGTAGCAAACAGACAGACGCAGGCGAAAACTTTACATCCTTGGCGGAGGTAAAAACAATGCGATGACTGCAAAATGCAAATATAAAGTTCCTGCTGTGGAAAGATCAGCCATACAGAACCATTGTAGTATTATCGTGTCATTTTGTATGTACGTGATAGTAGCTTCTGATGATTCTTATGCAATAATTTCAGAGAAAAACTGAATTCTGGTCGTCTTTTGTTTAGTTGACAAACGGTGATCGCAAAACAAGACAAACCGTGTTGTTTGCTCTAAATAATCAGTAAAACAAAACACCTGTGCATTGAGGTATGACTTTTCAAAGTCCTGTTCATCAATAGCACCTTGCGCTGTCGGTAAAATTACAGGGATTGTTGCATGTTTGCAATTCTACATGTAACGTTTATTTAGTCAGTCCTGAAGGCCACTTATGTAGCTCACTTCAGCAGCACCAAGCGCCTAACTTTGAAGATTACAATCTCAGTTAGCCAGTAAACATGACATATTCAGGTCAGAATGAAAACAAGATATTGTTTTGTTGTTATGTTTGCCTATTGGACATTGTGTTGTGTAAGGTATACAATGTTGTTCCCTAATTATTGTTATTTATGATGTTGTATTCCTACTTATTGTTATTCTTATTATAATTCTCTACTGTGACAAAAGATGTTTTTTTGATGATTGTTATGTAGTGCTTTTATTTCCTGTGTGTATATTTTTGTTTCTCTTGTATTACTCTTGATCTATATCAGTTTCATACTTCTTATTTCTCTACAGCTATCAAAAGGAGCAAGTAACTTCTACTCCCCACAAGCAACACCTCCAACCACTGCAGTATAGTTTCCAGCATAACAGAAGAGGTCGGACCATGATAGGTACTTTTCCCAGGGCCTGCATTTGTTGTTTTGGGCAGAGTTTAGTATTTTTCAAATGTTTTCTGTTTTGACTCAGGGGAGAACTGATAGAGGGTGTCCAAATCCTGGAAGAAGGCACTGGGGCAAAGAAGCTGGTGTATTAGAGGCCAGGTGAGTTTCTGTAAATGGGTTGATGGTGTGAGCCCTTGGTCATCTGTCTGGGAACACTTGCCTACTGTTTCACAACACTGGCATAATGAGTTGCGTCATTCACCAAAGGTCCCATGCTGTTTGCTCATGGGCTCAGGCACATTGCACAGGACTCACATGGAACAGTATGCTGAGTGGTGCAGGACAGAAGGGGAGGGACTTCTGTCACAAACAGTGCATCACAGCTCAGACGGGAGAGTGTTACTGCATTATTACTTTTGTTTACTGACGTGACTTCTGCGTGTTCATACCTTGCAGAAAAACAGCAGCATTTCTATGGTGGCTTTCTAACAACAGCACATCCTTGTTTCAGGCTGGTGCAGCCAGAGACCAGTCTGAAATCTTGCCTTGGATTAAAGACATTGTGAACCATTTCTGGTACTGTGCCAAGCAGGCATCCACTGTCGAGCAGTTCAAGGTATGTCTGTAGGAAGTAAAGTTGTGAGGTAAACTAAAACATGCTTTCATTGTGAAGAGAAGGCAAGTGAGATCACACAAGTTCACACATGATTCTTAATGCTGTAGATGAAATGGCATGCTGTAATTCATCACATTCGGAACCAGCACACATGGGCCACTGGATCTTGTGAGCATGAGCCACTGGGAAGATATACAGGAAAAACCATGGATAAAACAAGGTAATTGTAATGTATTTTCAAGGGGGTTTTTGTTGCTTTACTTGGAATTTTATCCATCTCACAACGAGATGTGTGGTTACAGGTTCAGCAGCTCACCAGGCTCTTGTAGCCATCGTCCTGGAGAAGCGATGATTGAAGAATGTTGTGAAGTTCATCAACTTCAGGTATGCACTTTTCCTTTTATCAACACAACCGTCTGTGTTTGAAAAACACGATTAAAATGGCAAAGTTGGTTTTTTTGCTGTTATATCAAATGTCGATATCTATGTAATAATTGGTACTTTGGTCTGTGTACAATGATTTGTATAGTTTCTTGTCATACTATACAGGACAACATCCGATCTGGAAAGCTTCCAGAATCACATACTCATGTACGCAGGAAAGCGGTTCTCCTATACTCCAGCAGTGTATCGGACGCGGACTCTGCTTGCTGCGATAGACTACAACTGTGACAATGGCCGCGCCCCGGCACGAAACAAAGATGGACACAAGATGTAAGCTGTTAGCGTATCTAAGGACAACTCCAGAATGGAATATCATAGTGTTTGCCTGATACTGTAGTTGTGAAATACGTGTGTTCTAGTATTTGTGCTTCCTTTCAGTTACAGACGATGCTACAATAAGAAGTCCAAATCCTGGAGTGTCTGCACAGTGAAGGAAAAGAAGTACTCCTACATTCAAGACCTGCAGAGAGGCATTCTTCGGAAGAGGCTTGAAAGTGGAGGTGGCCTTCCCAAGACACAGACCCTGAGGCCAGATGACCCCCGGAATTTCGGGTTCTGGCTTCAACACAGCCGCCACCAACAGCTGAGCTTGTGAGGACGCACGTGAAATATGGTGAAGGTGTTCCCCAAAGTGAACACTGACGATCCTTCCTTGTCTGCTTTCATAAATGCACATCAATACAACATATCACTCTGACAGGCTGACTACAGACACATAGTGACAGCTTTACTGGACCCCCACCCACACTGCTGCTACTGTACTTATTGTAATTGTTCTCAGTAACTTCTAACATTGTCACACAGATTATTCAGTATTTTTTATTTATACTGTCATAGTTTGTTCAATCAAAACATACACATATCCTGCCATTGTAAAAATGCACATTGCATTCACGCTAAGAGTGTGCATGTGCCTGTTTTTCCTTTTTTCTCTAGGTCCTGTTTTATTACTTACTCACTTTACTGTGAAGGAACAAGTGCCAAAGACAAAGTACTTGAAATTTGAAAACAGTGAAAGATGGTGTATAAATAAACGTTTGTCTTGTTTTGCACAGATGTATTTATTTTGAAACACACACAACAAGTGGACAGTCTAAAGGCAAATTCTGTACAAAAAAAACTATAAAAACTTATTACAGTGCAGTCAAACAATGACACGCTACATAGTCTGCGGACCAGGAATCCGGTGTACTGCCCCATTGGGTCTGGAAAACTCTCTCCAGGTCAGTGTTCATCTCGTTACAGTTTGCGCAGGAGCACCGATGTAGATCACCTCCACCTGGGACTCTCTGACGATTAGGGTCCTCCAGCAGGTCCAAAATGTCGAACACCAAGCCAGGTGTTGATAGGAACACTTATAGGAGCTCTCCCCTCTGATTGTGGTCCAGTGCTTGTATTCTGGCTTGCATCTCTCTGTTTCTGCGTTCGTGCAGATCCTGTACTCTCTGCTGGGTCTCGGGGTTCAAGTCTTCTGGTGTCCTACTTCTCCCTCTGCCCCTCCCTCTGCCAGCACTAGTGCGTGGGGGCTCACACTCAGAAGAGGTGGAGGTAGTTTCTGGGACAGGGAATTCCTGAAAAAAAAAGTCACAAACGTAACATTTTTTTTATGTTTAATCAACATCAGAATCATTTTAGTAATAAATGAATGCAGAATTAGCCATATAGAATCCTAATAATACAATTATAACAGAAAAAATAAAATGGTAAGAAACTGAGTAGTAGCACTTTCCCTGAGAGACTTCAAAGTATATTTGTGCAAATTGTGCAGGATTAATAATCAGGCAACGCAGCACCTTCCTGCCAGGATCTGTATGTGTGTGTTTACTGTGAAATATTCTAACCCTCCCTTCGCCAAGAAGGTTATGTTTTTGCCGTCTGCTGTTTATTTCTTTGTTTGCAAGATAACTCAAAAACTACAAAATTGATTTGAATTATTTTTTTAGGAAATGTCCTAATTGGTAAAGGGAACAAATTATTACATTTTAGTAATGATCCGGATTGCCTATTAACCGATTAACATTATAGAAACGGCCCTGCTCACTCACAGTCCCTTCAGACTGGCCATATCGCCCGCTGGAAGCACAGCGGAGCACAGTAATCACACTTCATGCAGATTGATATCATTCAACAATGTGCGTTTACAATAAATATAGGACTGTAGTGATGGGGGGATCACTATTTATGTGAGCTGCTTGGTGGATGTCTGTGGTCTCAGAGGGGGGAAAAGCGGTAGAAAAACAAAGTTACGTTTACCAAAGTTAAACGTTTATTTTCTGCATCATGATAACATTGTTTAGCCATCATTAGATTCATTACCTCGTCGCTGTCCATCCTTCACAGCCACTGGAAACACATGTGAGCGAGTTCAGCCCAACAGCATGCGACCGGGAGCAGCATTTGACGACGCCACGCGCTAGTGCTCATGGGAACTGTAGTGTTACTTCAGGCAAAACACTACCGCTTTTGTCCACTGGCGCCGCCAAAATCAACGAAAACTGAAAGTTCCTTAGTGTAACTTTAATGCCATTTCTAGGGTTTGGACTAGCTAAAAAGCATGATACAGCCCCTTTAAAGGGAAATAAATATTTTAAAAAATGAAAAAAAAGTTATAGTTGAAGTTATAAACAAACATCGCTGACAGCTGACTTCTAATCTGCTGTAATAATTCAAATCCACATCTGGATGTACAGAGTCAATGGACAGGAAGAGAAATACTTCAGTTTATATCAGCTCTTCTTTCACTGGCTCCAGAACGGGAGGTAACAGTCGGCACTATAAAGACCAGGTTCACATCAGAGTCCAGCTAGTGGAGGAGGTGCGTGCGATCGGTGAGTGCAGCGATGCATTGACGGCTTGTAACGCAGCTGGAAGCCGCCGGCGGTCACCGAGGCATCAGAGAGGAACTTCAGCGTCATCACGTTTCCTGGGAAGACAAACGATTTGATTTGACTTCAGAGTTTATTTATAGTTTCTGTTAAAAAAAAAAAAAAAAAAAAAACAAGTGTGAGGAACTCACCTGTGCTGATGATGTCCTCTGGCAGATAATCCCCACAGAACCTGGAGACAGTTTCAGAATTTCATATGTTCATGAAACACATTTGGATAATCGTTAATCAAGTTTTACTTCTCGTGCTGCAAATACGACTCCGGCAGTCAGACATTTCCCCGTTGCGGTTTCCATGGCGAGCTCTTCCCGTGGGAGCAGAGGGTCTGTTACCTGCCAGCGAAGCCCGACACGTCGTCGTAGCTGTCGTACACTCCAGGTAGTCGGCCAGGCAGCCGGCGTCGTCCTCCACGTCGAACTCCAGGAAGTGCAGGTGGATCTCTGGCCCAGGCGGACGCGGATGCCAGTAGCAGATCTGCTCTGTCCTGGTACTCCTCGGGGAAACCGGGCGACCGGATGGTCTTCTGCTGGTCGGTCAGCACGCCGCCGCACTCTTTGGCTGAAAGACACGGGCCGGAGGGTGAGGGGTGCAGGGGCTCGAAACCCGACGGACTCACTGCTCATCCATGTTGGATGTGTAGGAACAGACACCACCAATACCATCAACTAAATCATCAGATGAACGAGCGTGGAGTTACAGGGACCAGGGTCACCTCCAGGTCACATCAGGTCTGTTTTCATGCTGTCACTGCTTGGTAGCTGGTCAGTTTGTTGATTGAATAACAGGATAACTTCAATGCAGGGTAACAGAACTGAAGTTAGAAAAAAAACTGAGACCTGACTGTTACCTGAACATAAAAGGGAACAATTGGCCTCATTTCTTCACCAATGCTGCCAATGAAAACATCTTTTTTGTTTCAGAAAAGTTTCATGTTTCCATGGTAACTGCTGAGATGTGCTCTCATTTGGACCTTTATTGTTGTTGTTTTTTCCCTGTGGAGGATTTGTGTTCATTTCGTCATGGCAACCACTGATCATGTGACCCAACTGAATGATGTGTCACTGAATAAAACTCAGGGTGCCCGTGGAAATGGGGGTTCACACACAAACAGGAAAGAAGCGTGCTGTGGTGATTAGGTTACGCTAAATGCTGTGCAAAGATAACTCTATTAACAGTAACGTTCTGAAAACAATGCCCATTTCCCCTGTTTCCATGGAGACAGAGTTGGAGTGTTCTCAAAAGGTTGCTTTTGTCAGTTTGCACCAAGACGGAGTTCAAGTGCTTTCAAAGAGTTGCACTTTCATCAGTTCGCATGGAGATACAGTCGTAGCACTTTCAAAAACGTGCATTTACGTCAGTTTCCATTTAGGTGATCTCAGAGCAGCTTCAAAAGTTACCGTTTCCCAAGTTTCTATGGAGATGAGTAGGAGTGTTTTCAAAAAGTTCCACCTTAGCAGCAATTCTCAAAAATTAGCATTTTGATTGATCTGAGGACTGTTGTTGATTAAACTGAACCCCAAAACGGTACAAAAAATATTTCTGACATCACTTGAACACATCGTCGTGGAAACGGAGTATTTTGCTAACTGCTTCTTTAAACTTGTTTTTTTCCCCTATAGGCTTTACAATTTTGAACTGAATAGACTGTAAAAAAACTCAGTATTTCCACTGCTCTGGGTTGTAGCTCCTTCGAGCCACTTTTACACAGCAGGTATTTATTGCCTCCCCTACACAGAAACCCGTTCAGAGCTGCCTTGAGAATGCCACACCAACAGGGGGCAGTGTAACCAGAAGCATGAAGCCAGGCTAGCCAATCAGAATCCAGAAAAAAAAACACAGGTGGCACAGTTATGACCCAAGAGCCACTAAGGCTGTGTTCGAAACCACGTACTTACCTACTACTCACACTAACTTATTGAGTATGCAGTGTGTTTACACTGGCAGTATGCGATTTTGAGTAGGCGAGAAGTTCCCGGATGCATACTGCATTCGCTAGAAATGTTGAGTAGACATCGTGAGTTCACTCATACGAAATTACCCAAGATGCAACGCGACGGACATTTGAATAAACTTTATTCAGTTCACAATGATTGTTTCTTAATGATGTACATTTAACAAGGAGTATGGTTCTACAATATTTTTCCCTCCAATTTTGTGCTCGTAGGTATGTTATGTTACGAGATTTCTGATTGGATTTACATTGATTAAAAATATATCAATACATAAATTCTATATATATATATATATAAATATATAAATACATATATATATATATAAAAACACATCTGACAACAAGTCCATGTTGAAGCGACCATGTTGTACCGAAGACGGCGAGCCGATCTTTGTTGAAGAGCCGAAAAACTCTCCGTCGGTAAAGCATCATAATTGGCATCAACTGGTCCGTTAACCGGACACCGGTCCACGGCGATGTTAAGCGAGATATATTGCTGAAAGATTGCCTTCTTGTTTTCAAAGTAAAAGCACAGATTTATCACTGAGGTTTTTTTGCATGACAAAGGGAAAGGGGTGGTTTTTTTGGTGAAAATAACCGGAAGTGCGTTGCTCACTGCGGCTGGCTTGAATTTCGCCGAATTCGTCCGAAAAAAATCATAAACGGCTGATATTCGGACAATAAACGACACACTCGGGCTCTAAACCACCACTTGTCGCCTAATTTACAAAAAAAATCTCGATGAAGTTATACATTTGAAGAGTTTAGAGCTAAAGTGAAATCAGCTTTAGCAGGTCGATTTCTGCTCAGGGAGGAGTGCAATGCATTGGGTTATTATGTAGTATGCTGTAGTGTAAACGCTTTGCATACTGTTTGATGGACTAGTAGCAGATGCAGGATGGATAGTATGAGTATGGAAGGATGTAGTAGGCAGTATGTGGTTTCGAACACAGCCTAAACTATTGTGCCGACATGCTAACAACATATGCTAGCGCCAACATGCTAATGCTAACATGTGCAGCTATTATGCTAATCATATGCTTACTTTTGCTTTGCTGATCATTAATGGGAGGATTGTGTTTTCAGAGTCACGGCTTAAAGCCAGCGAGCTTCACAGCAGCCTATGAGGAGTTATCTGAGGATCTGGTTAGCTGGTTGGAAAGCTAGCGGCAGCGGCTAGCAGGACCTTCTCAATACCGACGATGCTTCTGTCTCAAACTGTGGCGTTAACCTCCGTCTCCTCCGTCTACATGAAAACTCAAAGACGGACTTTTACCAAATCACTTTGTTTCAGAGATCATCGTTTTCAGCATCTCGCAGGGCTGAAGGAGTGAAGGAGATGAGATGATCACAAACTGTTTTTTACTTTAGCCCACACAGCTGGGACATCGATGGAATTTACACTAACACACTGAGAAAGTCTGAGCGGACGTCTTCCAGCAGTTGGTAGTTTAATTTCAACAGTGAAAGACGGATCTTGTAGTTCATCAGGTGGAACAAGGACGTCGGCGTGTGGACTGACTGCAGGTCCAGAGCGTCTCTCTGTTGGATGGACTCAGACGGAATATCGTGGTTTGTGGAGTTACGGTTCGATGCCACTCAGAGGCTCTGTGAGCCTCGGTGAGACCCCCAGCCTCCTGGCTCCCGGCTGCAAGCGTCTGAGCTCTGAATAAATTCAGAACACAAGAAGGAAGAAGGAGCTGGAATCTGTCAGGCGGCGGAGAGCAAATCAAACCCACATGGTGACGGAGAGCGTGGAGATCGACGGAGCTCCATGTTCAACATGACGGGTTCAGAGATCAGAGTAACGCTGATCTGGATTCAGAGGAACATCCTGATGATGAACGTTCTACCATCAGATCCAAACTCAACTGAAGTCTAAAAGTGAAGGAGAGAAAGGTCAACTGCAGAAACCTGGATGATTGTCAGTAAATCTGCAGAAGAGAAGGGAACGTACAGTTCTTGTGTTTTTTATGGCCATGATTACGATGCGAAGAGCGGGGGTCTTTAAATTTACTCCATATGGATGTGGAACAGTTTAAACATCTGTTTCAGCTGGAGGCTCCACACATCTCTGAGATGATCGCCCCAAATCACCCCAAATCAGCATATTTTACATCAAAACGTAGCTACAGACCTCCTGCTTCTAATGAATGTTTACTTGTGTCAGTAACTGGATCAGTTCTCTGAAAATGCATTTGTTCAAGACAAATGTCAAAATTTCTCCCGTCCGCATCAAAGCATTTTCCAGAGAGATTTACTTGCCGAAAAGCAACTAATTCCTGCTAAATGGATGATTCTACAGACATGAAAACTTCAGGATAATTCCACAGGAGCCTCTGACACTCACAGTAGAATTTCTTTTTTCTTTTTCTTCCAAATTCATCTCTCAGATCTCAAAAAATGACATTTGTTCACCCATTCAAAATGAATGGAAACCTGCTGACTCACTCATGGCTGCTGTATGCACCTCGTCTCCATGGCAACACGCACACCTGCTGACTCACTGTCATGGCTGCTGTATGCACCTCGTCTCCATGGCAACACACACACCTGCCAACTCACATGCTGTGGTGCTACACTTCGAAAGATTGAAAACACAAACACACAAACTGATGGAACAGGTTGAAGAAAGATGGCGGCACAAACGTTTGGTGTGTGCAGTGCATACCTGGACCAGTACTGCGGTTTAACTATAAACAGGTGAATCGATTGTCCACAGCTGAAGAAAAGACAGAAAACGGCTCTATGACTGTGCAGTAGGGGTGAGGGAAGAAAATCAGCCACATAAACATAAGAATTTTTTCTTTTGGTATTTTTCTACTGATTTTCTTGTTCAAAAATCGACCCCCCCCCCCCCCCAAATTAAATGCTTCATTTTAGTCTTATGATTAAAAACCAGGTTGAAAAAAGTTCCTGTTTTTTCCAGCAGAGGGCGAAATGTTTCTCTTCATCATCCAGCAGTAACTTCACATCTGTTCAGATATAAAACCTCCAGCTTCAGCTTTAGATCCACAGTCTGGACACAAGTAGTGAGGACATGTGGACACGAGTTATTGATCAACTCTTTAAAAGAGGCTGCAGCTCATTCAAAGCATCCTGTTTCTTGTGTGCAGATAAAAGAGCAGTTTACTTCAGATCATCTATTTTAAATTGATTAAAGGTTTGATCTGTGGTCTGACCTGATGCAGTCGGTAGTGTTAAAGCTCAATAAAAAAATAAAAATAAGTTATGTGATGTGGTGTTACTATTACTCCTTTTAATAACGGTATAGATTTGGATATTCTGTCTGTGTTTGGTTCAAAGTAAAAAACAAAACAACAAAAAACGATTTATTAACAGACATACACTTGATACTTGAGAATCTGTTCGTTAAAACCAGAAAGATAAATGCATGACACTGTGTTTTGTGTGTGTGTGTTTGTGTGTGTGTGTGTGTGTTGTGTGTGTGGCTTTCGTATGGTCGTGGGGACATGTGTGTGTGTGTGTGTTGTGTGTGGTGTGTGTGTAAATGGTGGGGATACAGGGGCGTTAAAAAAAACCACTTTTATAAGCTTGTACTAAATAGCAGAGAAAAGGAATCATTATGAAGAAAGAGATATTGTATTTAAAAGGTATGTCCAAGTTTGAGAATTGCTTAATTTAATTTTATTTGGTCATTTTTAATTTATTTATGTGGTCATTTTTAATTTGTAATAAAAAAAAAAAACCTGGATTAATAAACAAAAACAAACTCCCTTATGTGTCAGTTGGATGCGTTCAGTAAAAACAAAATAAAAGAAGAGAAACTGTTCAGATTTATTGCTTCACTTTTACTAAATCAGTGGAAGCCTTGAGGCCTAAGTTGAAAGAAGGATCTGAGAAGGGTTTAAGTGACGCTGGAGTGCAGATTATCTGGTAACGTTAGAAGCGGTGAGTCAAGAGGGGAAGTTTCAGTTTCCTGGAACAGATCCTGGATCAGATCCGAGGGTTCCCCGGAGGGTTCCCTGTGAGGCAGTCTCTCCCTGCTCTGACGCTCTGCTGGGTTCTTCCTGGTGGCGGCTCAGTGGGGGGTGGTGGGGGGGTCTACCGAGTCAGCACTGCGTCACTCCAGAACACAGAAATCCACTGAGGGAACTCAGAGTTTTTCCTTCAGTCACTCAAGTGAATAAAGCATCAATAAAACATGTGCCTGCTCTTGGCTCCTGAGATTCAGTCGGACTCCTGGTTATTTCAATGAGAGTTTGTTAAAATGTCTTCAGCTCTCTTCAGCTGAATGTGGAGGTTTTAGGTCTCTGTTCGGTGTCTGGTTTGTGGTTCTCTGCGTTTGAGGCCCAGATAAAACCTGCTGTGTGTTCTGCGTAGTGACTGTTTGTCCTCGTCCCTGTCGGTGGACAGAACTGTGTCAAAGTTTACATTCAGTGGTTTTTAAGAGGCTTGTAAACATTTAATCGTGGTCGGTTGGCTGAATATCTTGTGCATTGTGTTGCATAATGACATTTTAAAATTGCAGAGCTTTCACTGTGTTATGTGCACGGTACGGTACACACACATGATCAGAGTCACAGCAGAACATGTGCAGTCTCAGGCATTTTCAAAAAGTTGCACTTTTTCCTGTTTCCAGGGTGGAAGGTTTTGAAAAAGGTGCGTTTTCAGCGACTCTGTGTCCCGTGGCCGAGTGGACTGACTCCCAGAAACGCAGCGGGGAGCTTAGCGTCTCGGTTAGCAGAGCCATTAGCAGATATCGTTAGCGGAAGCGTTAGCATGGGTGTCAGATGAAGCCGGGACTCACAGTGGGGGTTGTAGCAGTACACGTCCCACTTCTCGCTCTTGTTCAGCCTGTATCCGTAGTCGACAATGCCGACTTTCCCGAAGCCGCAGTTGAGCCCGGCTTTAACGATGGGATATCCGACGCGGCCTCTGTCGAACCAGCCGGCAGCACACACATGAAAACCTGACCAAGAGACAGAAAACGGAGTTTCACTGTTAGAACCTGAATGGAAGCTGACGCTGTTTCTTCCCGTGACAGAACAATGGATTTGTTTCGCCTGGATGACTTTCTTCACTCCTCTCTGGTGACGATGGACTGAATTCAGACTAACTATAGACTGGATGGGAACTTCTTTCAGGGTCATATGGACTGGTCCAGGACGGACCTGTGGACTGATATCAAGCTAAGTTTGGGTTTGTTATATCTGGTAGTGTTGTAGACAAGACCAAGACCAGAGAATCCCATCCCAGGACCAAGGCAAGACCAAGACTTTGAGGGGTCGGGTTTCAACCAAAGACCCAGTTCCCCCTAATTTGCTCCAGACTGGTCTTAAATGCTGCAACATTACAGCCAAGCTTTGGATTAAAGCGTAACTTTGAGCTTAGTTTAGTCAGATTTAGTCCATCTTTCACTGGTTCCACGTTAGTTCATTATTTTTTACTGGAAGTAGTTTTCAGCTGTTCTCTGGAGAGCTTTGGAGTTTGTCTAAATGTTTATTTTCATACTACTTTTGGTTGACCGAGGAAACTGAAGCTCTTGTGTGAAAGACGTACAGACAGACAGTAACAATCAGCACCACTCACTGAAACTTACAGACAATAAGCAGAACGTTTGGTCAGGACTGGAAGCTTTTTCCATGACCGAGTCTGACGGAGCTTCACAGAGCCTCACGTGGCCTTCGGGCCTCTCGGCAGGGGGTCCTCTGATCCGGCTCTGGCTTCAAGCCTGCATGACTGCTTGCAGACCACTTGGTTTTTTTTTCACACTAATAAACTCCTAGTGCTGCTCTGCCGGGTCCTGGACTCCGTCCAACAACCCGAAACGTTTAAACAGGAGAAGACTTTCCCTCTCAGCTCGCTTAACACCGGGTCTTTTCTTTCACTGGTGAGCAGAGTTACAAATAACCCAAATCAAGTTTAATACTTTATTTTTGCTAATAAATAAATAAATAAATATAACCTGGCCGGCTTCCCTGCTGCTTTGAACACACCTGCTGACAATCCTGCTGATTGCTGCCTACAAGGTGTTCAGGGTCACTTACAAAACACACACACTCAATAAAATCCTCTGAAACCACAAAGAGAAACAATTAGTACACATTAGTTCATGAAAACCGACCCCCGTCACATTTACGTCTGCAGAAGCAAACAAACACTTCCTGCTTCTTTTCGTGCTTGATTAACTATGATGACTTTATAAAGGACCATATTTTATGCTTCTGCCCATTGATTCTTTTCATTATATCCATTTCTTCTAAGGCTCTAGTTAAATAATCATCTCTGTTGGAATCCGACGATCGCTTCCGGCGGCCATCTTGGAATTTGTACATTGTTTCAACAGGACAAGAGAGTGAGCGGAAAAGTTCACGTTAATCAGAATAAAGCGGCACTCACTCCATTCAGAATTAAATGGTAATTTTCTTTTGGAATTTGGTTGTTTTTTGAGGCCGTTTTGAAGTGGAATTGAATTTTATTTCGGAAATAAAGGCGAACTGAAACTCTCATGTAAACGTGGCAGCAGCACAAAAAACCAGAAGGCTCCAGTAAACGAGCCTGATGGCCAAGAGAGGGCGAAACAGAAATGGGAAAAAACTAAATGAACTGCAATGACAAATATTAATAAAATAATAATGGAGGTGCTTCTTTATCTAGAGATCATTTTAATAAAAGAGCAGATGAGCAGCTTGGAGCCCAGAGGAGGCGGGTTTTAGTAACGATGCCATCAATGACTGAAGAACACGTAAATGACATAAAATCAAACCACCGGCGCTGTCTGATGGCTGCCGCTCGGCGTGGATGTTCAGATCGTCCATCACCGTCTGGTTTATAATGTTAACACTCAGCATATTGGCTGAAAGTGAAGAATGAAAGAACCCAAAAACAGACACAAAATGCTCTGGAGCTTTTGGATTCTGGTGTGACTTGTTGCGGTGTGAACGGGGCTTCAGCGCAGGTCTGAGGTTCTATCTGGATTTCCCAGCAGACGCCGTCCTGCTGATAAAACCAGGACCGCCGTCTGTGAGCAGGAGGAAACGGGCTCCGTCTAATCTGCGCCTGTTCGTGTTTCCAGGCCTTTGCGATACCTGTGGGATCCTCTGAGCGCGTGCCTCCCTGACCTTTACCCTCCCTACATGAGAGCCTCGTGTTAACAGCATTCCAGCCGGGAGCGGCGGCCATGTATCTCCTGCTGACTGCTTCCAGGGAAGCACATGAATCACTAAAGGCGAGCGGCACCGGGTCGTCGTGTTGAAACCCACCGATCTGCCGGGCGGCCTCCAGCTGCTCGTACGTGGCCAGAGCTCCGCCCTCGTACTTGCAGACAGCTTTGGCCTCCTTATACGTCAGCTGGTATCGTCCTTTGCGTGATTCCCGGTGGTAAACTCCCGCTGCTTGCTCTGGGGGGGAGAAGACAGAGGACGGTGAAGAACGGCTGCCGACGGCACAGCGCTCCACACCGCAGTCTGCTTTTGTTTAAAACCGACTGTTGTTCAACTGAAAACCAGAAAACCAGAGTTTTTCATAGAAGTCATTTTAACACTTTTTACACAATATGAATGTCGAAAGAAAGATATTCGAAATCAGAACAACGTGCACATGAGGTTACTTTTTGACCCTAAGACTCTGTTTCCATGGCAACCTTCCATGTAAAATGTATCATTTCAGAGTTTTTGCTTCAGCAAACTTTGGTGTTTACACAACAACAGGCTGAAAACGAGGTCTGCTTTTCCAGGACAACAGCAGCTGAACCATGAGGTTTTCCTGTTGGTCCACTAGGTGGTGCTGTTGCTATTTTCTCTAATGGAACCCCACACACAGACACACACACACACACACACACACACTGCAGAGAACAGTACGTTCTTAACAATGGGAGAACATGGACGTTCATATGGACAGACCAAGGTGGATTATTATTGAACCAACTTGAAGTTTTATAGAAGATGAACGGGTGAAAATGTTAACGTTTCAATGAGAGAGCAGTGAGTTCTTCGGGCTCAGTTTGTGGTGTCAAACGTTGAGTCGACCAGAGACGGAGTTTCAGTGGAGCTCAAGTGAAGCTGAACGTTCACCTCGTCTCCTTTCAGAAGCTCACGTGTCTCTGCGCCGCTCAGCAGGAAGTCCTCTGCTGAGCCTCCTCTGGCTTTAAACCTGCATGACCGCATTAAAAAACCCTGCTGGTTAGTTTGCTGGATGTTATTTCACACTAATAACACTGCTGCTGCTCTGCAGGGGCCTGAACTGCCTCCAGCAAACGTCTGCAGCAAACAGCGGAGAGGATCTGAAACGCTTCAGTCAGAAAGCTGCGTCTTCAGAGGCTTTGAACTTCGCTGTTGTGTAATTTAAAAAAACCCACAGCCAAAGTGTTTAGCTTTGAAACCATTGCAGTGTTCAAAGCGACCCGCTTCCCTCTGAACAAAGCCCCCGCAGCACGGCGCTTCCACCGTTTCTGCTCAGGAAACACTCTGAACGTCTCGCCGGAGCAGAAGCTCAGAACAGTCCGAGTCTTCCTCTCGGTAAACTCCCGATGTCTGAGCGGCCCTGCAGCTCCTCAGCCAGGAGAGCGTCTGGGTGGTCTGCTGGTGACGGATGAAGCCCTGCCGGGACGGCCGGATAGTTTAAACTGTGAGGAGTTTGAAGTCCGAGCAGAGTGGGGGTGTCTGCAGCACTTCAACAGCTGCTGTGTACAAACACACACTGACACACACACTGAGCCCTGCGTTTGGTCTCCATCCTCTCACCCAGGGGTGGAGGGGTGGGGGTGGGGGTAGTGGTGGTGGTGGTGGTGGGGGTGGGGGGGGGGGGTGGTGGTGTTACCTCCCATTGTTACTATTAGTACTTGTTTTCGACATCGTCCTCACGAGTGGAAATGAGGCCTAAATAATGACAACAGCGAGAAGCAATTCACTGAGAGCATAAGTGTGTGACGAAAGCCGGTTTATCGTTCATATACAGAGATGCGTTGATACCATTTTTTTTAAAAAGAATAAGTAAAAGTGCGAGCACTGAGCTGTAGGTACCGACAGGAGCACTCAATGCCGTTAACCACAGAATTACTACAGAAAATGACTCCAGTCTCAAGATAAAGAGACTGAATGAAAACTTCTGGATCAAATCCAATAAACGACTGTGGAAATTCTCCTGCAGCTGATGCATTATGGGTGTTTTTCCAAACACCCCTGACAGCTTGGTTTCGAGGCCAGTCTGATATCACCCAGGTTTTATGGCAGCATCACTGAAACCTCGGCTCGGCTCTGAGCATCGTGTTGAGTCTGATACCCTGAAGAAAATGACTTAAAAAAAAAAGATTTTCTTTGAAATTCTTTTCTTCTTTTTTTTGGTGGTCTGGTCGGATTGGAGCCTGTTCTGGGCTGGCTATAACCCATGAGCCTTATGTTGGGCACCTTTGGTTTAGATGAATATTTAGTTTGTGTGGGTAAGAAGTTCTCTTTATGAATGAGACACAACTGAGTGTGATTAAATCCACTGTGTGTGTTTTAAATACATTATATAGCAGAAATAGAAGAAGTCCCACAATTCTGACCAAAAAAAAAAAAAAAAAAAAAAACAGATCTTAGGCGATATAACCAGATCTGGACTCTTTCTCTTCTCTGTTCTCCAGCTCATAAAGCTACTGAGCACGGCAACACTTTATGAGAACAGAAAACAGCAGCCGGAAACCAACCAGGAGGAAACACTCACTTGTCACAGAGCTTCACTAAACCTCCTTTCATTCACTTTCCGGCAGGTCAAACTGATGAGGTTCGTCACTTCAGGATGACTGAGAGGAGAAGTCACAGAGACGAAAGGAGGAACTCACCGAGCCATATGGAGTTGTGGAAGACGCCGTTTTTATAGCCCATGTGTTCGCCTCCTGGACGAGGACCAGCAGCGTCCAGAGCAGCGTCAGGACGCGCATCGTGTGGCAGAGTGAGGCTTCAGGTCCGTCCTCCTCCTCCTCTTCCTCCTGCTGCTCCCTTTATATACTCCCAGCTTCTGACCCGTCCTCCTGCTTCCTTTAGGAACCCACTGCAGCGCCACTTCCCTCCTCCTCCTCCTGTAACTCCTGCTGGCTGGAGATAATCCTCTCCAGTCATTCCCAACACCCAGACCGGGAGGGACTGCCGTCTCTGGTCTGATGAGACGAAGACTGAACTCCTTGGAGCGAACATCAGGCGTCATGGTTGGAGGAAACCAGGAATCGATGATCAGTTTAGCAACACCATCCTCACAGTGAAGCATGGCGGAGGCAGCATCATGCTAAATCCTGATACGAACCTAAATAAACGGTTTTCTCATTTAAAAATGGGAATTACCCATCTGAAGTTTAAAACTCCTGAAATACAATACAAACACTGGGCTCCTTTCTACCTCTGGTACATAAACTAAAGTCTGAGGTTCATTCGAGCTTTAATCCACGTCTATCTTTCCCGGGAACCACAACACATCCAGAGCGAACCCAACTCCCACCATTCAGGAGCTGCGAATCTCCCAGAACAGTTCGGTGTGACTGGTCAGCTTGTTGATTCTGTGGCGTGAAGCTACTGAACTCTGCTCTCTTTAGGATCCTCCAGTGGTCGTTGGGGGAATGCCTCTGATCTCCACCCAAACTGTTGAGAAAACATCCTGCTTCACGTCATATCGCGTCGGAGACCCTGAACATCTGGAAAACCTCGCTGTGCTGCTCCTCTTACTCAGCGGTGAATCCTCCCGTCAGCTCTGCTGTCCCCGGGTGTTGAGCAACTGCTCAGAAACAAGAGCGGCATTGTTTTCCCTCTGAAACAAACCAAACTACTCAGACTACACCACCAATAAGATGGAATCGGCTCAGACGTCACCCGGCTCCAGGGAGGTCTGGCGAACCAGGGCGCTATGAAGACCGATGAAACTGAGGAATTTCTCTTTCTGGAGACGTTTTTCTCACCCTGTCAGTCACATCCAGTCACAACGGGGGTTTTCCTGTGATGCTGTGGCAGCTTTCTGTGGTCAGGCAGCTCATGGTCACAGATTATATGAACCATTTATTATCATTTCTGAATACAAGTCAACCTAACAACAACAATAAAGTGTCACTCAGTCCCAAAAAATATGTGAATTTGAAGAATAACAGATTTTGGTGTGAAGAAAATAGACTTCAGTAACAGCTGAAAGTATCCATTCTGTCTTCTCTTGAGTGAAAGTAAGAAAATAAAGAACCAGATATTAGTGGACCCAAATGCTCACCTTCAGCATGAAGTACAAATATATGATATTTTATTCATAAAGTACAAAAAAAAACAAAAAAACCTGCACCTGAGCAGAAACCCTGACTCAACAGACCGCAGGTTGACGGCAACAATCTCATGATGTGACGACACCCGAACCAACAACACTGGACACTGAGTCACAGCCCCACAAGCTTCAGGTGAAAGTGGTAACCAAAAGTCTCCCCAGGACCCCAGGAGACCCCAGCACCCCAGGAATCCAGGACCCAGCAACGCAGGTCTTGAGAGCTGCCCCTACTACCGGAGCCCCACCGTTTCCCTGATGACTGCATGAGTGTTTCCTGCAAAGCGACACTGACTCAGTACTGCTGACGTTTTAATGTGATGCAATAACACCAGACGGACTAGTTCCAGGAACAAACAAGCGTGGGTTTGGGGGGGCAATCAGAGCATGATGTGGCTGGGCGGCTCCACCCGTCTGACCAACTCCCCAACGTCCAGCCAGTCGTCCTCCAGTGAATTTATGTGGTTCATTAAAACTAGGAGGGGAGACGGATCCACCCGAACACGGAGTGACCGCTTCCTCCGTCTGCAGGACCGTGGCGCAATAAGAGTCTCCTGTTTAGACGGTGGTTCAAGTGAAAACATCGTTGTTGCATCTTCGTCTCACAAAAGTTTCACGTCTGCACGACGACGTTCTGCAAAAGATGGTTGTTTCCACAGTGATGTAGTTTTCCTTCCAGACTCGGAGTGCTTTCCAGTGTTTTCTTATTTTCTACAATTGACGTGCAGTAAAACTGTGATATTTGAATCATTCATTTATAAGTAAACAAAGCTACTAGTCACCAAAAAAGAAAAAACTCCAAAGTTGAGATTTGGGAAAAACTCCGTCTTTGTGTTTTCATGTGGACGGAGGAGGCGGAGTTTAACGTCAGGGTACGAGACCGAGGCCGTCAGCGCCCTGACTGAGGCCGGAGTCGGAGCGCCATCATTATTTGGTTTTCATCTGTTTATATAGAGATGGAACATTTTCAAAAAGTTCCATCTTGGGAGCTGTTTTTAAAAATGTTGTTCTCAGTGGCAGGCAGGCAGCGTGGGGTGTAACGGGGCCTCAGGGGGTCCAGAACCCCCGTCCCACCACCCCCGAACCCCGGATGTCCTGAACCGGAGGACAAAGTGAGGCAGGGCAGAGTGAGGCATGTGCTCAGGGAGGTGAAGTGATGTCAAGAGGCCAGGACCTGAAGGGATCTGAGGGACCTAGAGGGATCTGAAGTGATCTGAAGGGACCTGAGGGATCCGAGGGACCTGAAGGAATCTGAAAGGATCTGAAGGGATCCGAGAGATAAGAAGGAATCTCGAGGGATCTGAGGGACCTGAAGGAATCTGAAAGGATCTGAGGGACTTGAGGGGATCAGAGGGACTGAAGGGATCTGAAAGGATCTGAAAGGAATCTGACATGATCTGATAGATCGGATACGAGGGATTAGAAGGAATCTCAAGAGATCTGAACGAATCTGAGGGACCTGAGGGGTTCTTATGGATCTGAAGGGATCTGAGGGTTCTGAAAAAGCTCGACTCAGTCCACCAGAATCCTTTTGAGGTACCAACAGACTCAGAAACAAAGGCTGGGTTTTTGAAATGATGATTTGGAGCGACGCCCTCTGGTGGACAGACTCTACATTCTCATTCCAACACGCTGGACCACTGAGGACAATTCATTTTCCCCAGAGTCACATGGAAAAACTAACACTACTATTGAGGGCCGAGGCTTGAAGGGAGTCCAGTTTTACTCGATAAGGATTATGTCTTAATGAGAAGCAGTCAACAAGACCCAACCAGTAATGTTGTAATGGCCAAAAATGTCAACAATGTGGCCTTTGTCATGTATTTAAGCCATAAATAGCAGTAATTTTCTTTTGATTGAGGATTTCCCAAGGAGCTGAAGGGCCACATCTGCAGCACTGCACCGGACTCATGGAGAATGAATGAGCCGCCACACTGAGTGTGACTTTATTTAAAGAGCGGTTGTGGACTTCCACAGTTATCTCAGAGCACGGCAGTTTGCACTCACGCTTCAAAGACTTCAGGCTGAAACGGGTCTGAATTGGTTCCAGATCCGGGAGGAAATGATGCCTACCTTTCTCAGTTCTGGGAGCGCCGCACTGCTTCAGACCCACACATGGAAAGTCCGCCTCAGACGCCGCAATTTGTGACACAGTGAGTATAAGAGCTGGGCTTTAATGGGAGAGTCATCATGGTTTCCATGTGTCCTGCGATGACAGGAAGGCTCAGAGTCTGCAACACGGCGGGGAAGAAACAATCAACCAACACTGACATCATGTCTGAATGAACATGTTTAAAGACTCAGAGCTCACAAATGACACTTCAATTCCTCACTTTCACAAGAAAAAGGTTGAAATTTTAAATTTCTTATTAAATACAAAAATGGAACTAGTTCAAGGGAAAACCTTACAAACATTAAACTGACAAACTTCTGTTGCTGGGGATAATCACCTTTAATAAATACTTTAAAAAATGAAATCTAACAACATCAAATCAGTAGAATAATTAGATATTCAACAGAACAGATTCAAACGATACAAATAAGATGTTGTAGCTGGAATTCCTTCCAAATCTTGACAAATAAACCTGCTTGAACAAAACTGCAGCTGCAGGGAGAAAAATGAAGGAACGTCAGACGGATGACGCTGAAGGACAAATAAAACTAAATTTGACAAGGTGACATGAAGTAGAAATGCACTTTTAACTTGCAAAGTGGAGAAGTATATTTTACAGAAAGTAGAAAAGTTGAGTCCCACAGAAAAACTACGAAAGCTGAACTACATGAACTCACAAACGGCTTCAGTTCAACAACTGGCCAAATCTTATTTTCACAGTGTATTTGCCAAAGCCATAAAACCCATAAATCCTGATTCCTACATGTGAAGGCTACGCATGGCTGCATCTCCTCGGTCTCTTCGGGGCCTGGTATCAGCATCGCTGCTTCTGCTTCTCTAGTTTAACCCTTTGTGGAACATTCGGTGGAAATTTCAAACCCAAAGTACTTTTCAAAAAGACCTTTAGAAAACACGCTAAACTGAAAAGTCATCAACCGCTGCTTCTCTTCTGAACACGACTTGCTGTGAGTCGTGAACTTTGGTGCTTCTGACCGTCGGGCGTCGTGACGGCTCTCTCAGCTGCTCTGTCGCTCCAGCCGGCGGACTCCAGCTGCTCCGCTCCGCCCGGACGGAGACGGCGCTCCTCCTGTGGACGTCCCTCCAGTCAGATCCACACCCTGCCGGCTCCTCTTTCCATTCTTCAGCTCTCAGCTGATCAGGGCCTGATAGTCCACAGCAAGCTGTCCAGTGTTGAATGAACTCAGAGTGTTAAATTTGGACTCTTGTAGACACTTTTGTAGTATTGAAATTAGGAGAATCAAATGAATTTTATAATCTTGATTAATCCCATAATTTCATAACGTTAACTGCAATTAATCACATTCAAAATTCGGTTATTTTGCATTTCAAGGCAGTTTTAAGCCCATAATGTAAAGCATTTCTTACCAGAGTTTATTGTATTGTATTTACTGTATTGTACGATTCAAACAGTTATCTCTCTAACATTATCATGATTGCAACAGACCGGATTTAAACTGACGCACGAGCCGAACCAGGATCCTGTTTGTGGACTTGAGCTCTGCTTTCAACACAATCATCCCAGCTCTCCTGCAGGACAAGCTGCACCAGCTGATCGTGCCAGTCTCCACCTGCAGGTGGCTGAGCCCTCGTCGGGCTCATCAGCAATGGAGGTGATTCCCACAGACCACCTGGTCTCCATTGATGCTGTCTTTCTAAAGTTGTGGCACGCGCTGAACTCAGGGTCTGATCCAGAACATTTCATTAACAGACATTTTTAACAGACTCAGTGTTTTCAGGCAGAATACATGAAATTAAAACTTCAACTACTTTAAATATATTTTTTTCAAAACTTCAGATTATGTTGATAAAGGGTGAGAATCCTTTCTGAACCTATCAAACCAAAACTGTACTGAAAAAAAAAATCTATTTCTTCAATAACAGAATTTATACACAAATTGAAAATAAATTCAACCAAAAGTGTAATTTAAAAAGTTTCAAGTAACAAAAGGTGACTTTTCTACAGCTGATGAAACTCTGGGTTTGGAGGAATTAAAGGAAGAACTGAGGCTGTTTTTACCCCCCGAAGAAAGTCTCAGTTTACCAGAGTTTTAAAAGACAAAGATCAGAGTTCAGTGTGTGTGTGTGTGTGTGTGTGTGTGTGTGTGTGTGTGTGTGTGTGTTCAGCTGAATAGAGCTGAGAGGAAACACTCACAGATAAAGGCAGAACTGTTCTCAGCACAGAGCTGCTGCACACCTCCAGAGACTGAACTCGAAAACACATTAAGTCTTATGAGTTCCTTCTTCTTCAATTAGCATCAAAACAAACTCAGTGGTCTTCTTCTGCTGGGGTCAAAGGTTGACTGTCGAACTGCATTACAGGGAATTAGTGCCATCTATTGTCAGGGAGTATGAATCGACCTGCAGGACTTTTGTTCCTGAACTTCATTTCTTTCCCAGACAAAGAACCACGACCACTGAAAACAGCCTGCGACCCACTTTTGGGTCAAGACCCACCATTTGAGAAACACATGATTTAGAGGAAGGAAACAGCTTCAAGCATTAAGAAGAACAAAGTAACACAGATTTGAGAGATTCAGTATATCACCTCACTCTGATGATGATTCAGAACTAAATAAGAGCTGCATTAGCAAATCAACCAGACTAATCCCAACATGAAAGAACAGCAAGCAGGTGAGCAGAACACACTGGAGAGAACTTCAGGACAAACAGAACAGTCCAGAACATCAGCATTTTTCACTGTTTGAGAAAATCAGCAAATTTCAGAGTTATTTCACCACTCGGAGTTCTTTGTGTTCCAGCTGTCGACACTGTGTGGAATCGGAGCTGGTTCTGAATGGATTCCCTTCCTGAGAGCAGCCGGGACAGGGCATTGGGCGTGAGAGCAGAGTGTCGGCAGTGGTTCAGGCTCTCAGGGCCCCAGGATCCGATCTCCTCTTTCTCCCAGTCGATCATCGATGGACTCCATCGATTTTGGGTCCATAGCCAAGACAAACCCAACACCAGAGGCCTATGGGAGTGGTTGATCAGGTGGAAGCAGAGGGTTCTCCTGGTGTTCCCAGTGAGCTCCGGGGTAACGGGAGTCATCTTATGAATGACTTGAGCAAGATGAAGGCCATTTATTGAGCAGGCCTCTGTTTGGACTCCAGCAGGACAGACAGGATGTCAAACTGACAAGCAACCAAAATGTCCATGAAAATAGATTCAGCTCCAGAGTCCAGCAGTGCTGAAACAGCTGATGATGGTTCTGGAAGCACAGAATTACGGTAAGCTGAGGTGATGAGGGGAATCAGTGACCGTTTGGCTGGCCAGTAGCTGGGTTAATATTTCCGAACAGAAACACGTCACAACTTTCTGTCTGGAATGACTCCACCCTCCAGCATCAGGTGGAGTCTGAGGTCCAGTTAAATAAAGTTGCTTCTCATCAGGGGAATGATATCCGCCTGACTCTGCAGGTGAAAACAAGGAAACAATCACAAATCTCAAACACAGCCCAGCTCCACCCACCTGACACAGAGGAGAGAGAAAACAAACACAAGGTCACAGCGAGTTTTCTTCCCTCCGGTGCCGGGCTGGGCTCCCCTCCGATTGCTCCTCGTACCAATCAGATTCTTTCTTGGATCCCAAATAGAGTGCAGAAATAAAGAGTCCCAATTCAGATTTCCAACGCTGATTACAATTTATTTGTGCGAAGCCTCTAGACAGAACTCTGGTCCTCTGTGTCCTAGTCTGTCCGCGAGCAGCCCTCACTGACAGAGTCAGAGCAAAAGACGATGTCTACTCTAATGTGTGTGCATTTATGAAGTCTTTCGCTCACAGGTGGGGTGATATTTTCATTCTTCTGCGTCACAAATCCCTGGAGCTGGTCTGGGCTGGTTGGGCATCTGCTTCTCTCGCACTGATGTGGATCCGGTGTTCCAGCTGTTGTCCCAGCACAGCCGCTCTGCCTGATCAGGAGTTGTCTTTCTGCACAGAGATACTCAAAGATTGCCTCGTAAACCAGTCCCGCCCACTCCTCATCCGCCTTTGGATTTTGGAGTTGGTCTCAGTCTGGGTAGGAGCCCATAGAACGGGATTTCACTCGGTTGTGAATGGCCGAGGAATCAGCGTTTCCGCTTTTTGTTTTCAATTTTTTTTTGGTGAATTCCGGTGGCTAAACCGGAAGTGACACCATCACTGCGCGTAGCGGATATTACAGACTTTAATCATCGTCTGAAAGCTGCAATAAGTAAAGTTATAGCCCAAATACCAACTATTATAACAATCAAGCAAGAGCAAAAGTCTGCGCCTGGTGAGTTTCTTACAGGAAAAGACGTTTTCGCGTGTTTTTGCATGTAGGGAAGCTAGAGCTAATGTGCTAATGCTAACCCTTAGAGAAGCGAACACATGTTGATGACGTATTTGTTTTGAAGCACTGATTGGCTGAGGTGCACTGTCAGTCAAAGGAGTAACCGACACCCCCTGTAAGAAGTTTCTATGGGCTCCTATCCAGGCTAAGCCCAAATCCAAATCCAATGTGGATGAGGAGTGGGCGGGTCTGGTTCACGAGGCTAGCTCAAAGATTCCTTGCATGAACATTAGCGTATGTCTGATTAGGCGAGCAAGATTATGAGTCACAAGCGGCATTTCTCCATACACACACACACACACACACACACACACACACACACACACGCACACACGATCCAGTCCATCAGGTCTGATATGAACCTGGGGTTTGTTTCACTAAGGTAGGATTCACTGATCCAGGCTCATCCAATCCCAAACCAGATGGTTCAGGCTTACCAGGTGGCACAAAGACCAAGAGAGGATAAGAACACATAGATTCATCAATTCAGGTGAAAGCAATCCATGTGATTCCTCAAACAGACCCCTGCAATCGATCACAGAATCACGGATTCACCATCACAGCCGGAGCAGCGTCCTTCTCTCCTCTGGAACAGGAAGTTCTCCTGGAGGGACCCTAGAAGTCCGGACCGCTGATACCCCACCCTGTAGCGAGCCGCTACTTGCATTTAATCAGCTGGCTTGTCACACTTAAGATTATATATAACCAGTATTGAGCAAGTTACTTTAAAAAAGTAATTAGTTATAGTAGTTACTTCTTCATAAAAGTAACTGAGTTGAAATATCTTAACTAATTTACAAGGCAAAGTCACAATATTACTTAAAATAGAATTTGGATCCCCTCTTAATGGAACTTAAACATGCATGTTCAATTAATATAAAACTGAATATATGATTAATGAAATAAGAGGATGCTTGGAAAATCACAAACATGAATCTAAATTATTCAAATGATGCCGTGTGAAAAGATGAGACAAGACGCCAATCAAATTTCATTTGTAAGTGTAGATAGCATTTGTAAAAGAATAATAAAACACAACAGATGTATGTGCTTCCATGGAAAAGCTGCTTTTGAATGATGTGGGCTCTATACCTGTATCTGGGTCATGTCACGTGACGCACTTTGCACCAATATGGTTAATTTTTTCTGTACACAAACCAATAAGAGTGAAGATGACAATTTAAAATATTACTGACTGAGGTGTTGGCAACAATATCTGTTTTAAATGCAATCCTTGTCTAATTTTACCTGGATATGCAAATGAGCAGATATGCAAATTAAATGATGACATCATGTAGAACTTTCCTGACTGAGGAGATGGCAAGCAATCATTTTAATGCAACATTGTTCTTTTTTTTTAAACAAAACATAATAAAATGCATCATGTTTATTTCAATTACTAATGTAAAACATGTCATTTCACATTATGCACTTTCATTTCAATTATGACATTGTAATATTTATATAAAACACAACTCACCATCCAATTCAATTCAGCTTTACTGATATAGTGCCAAGTACAACATAGTCAAGTCGGCGCTTTTACAGGTAAAACCCAGCAGTTCCACATCAGCAAGTGGAAAGGAAAAACTCTTTAAAGGAAGAAACCTTCCTTTTGAAGGTTCATGATAATGAACACATATCGATTCACATACGTTAATAGATGAATGTACTTCATTTAAAAGCGGTCTTACTGAATGATCAGGGCTCCCTCTGGCTGTGCCTCTGTCATGTCACGTGACAAACTTTGGACCAATACATTACCTTCTTTCTGTTAAACTTCATGCTCTGCTCAGCTGGACTCCAGCCAGAAAAACCAGCTGAAAGCAGTAAATAGTGATAGAATTGCTCCTCATGTTACTGTTGGTAACAGTTACAGTGTTGCAATGCTGGAAAAAGTAATTAGATTACTTGTTAAAAATAGTAACGCCGTTCATTTTAACGCAGTTATTTCCATCACTGTGCCGAACACATCACACACAAACACAGCAAGCAAATTCATTCGTGTCACACAGCAGGGTGCATTTATCAGCGTATCTGAACTTTAGTTTCAGAACAATTCTAAATACCACAAGTCTTATAGAAAACAGGAAGCAGCCACACAGGACTGGACAAACAGACCTGAGACCTGCTAACCAAGTCGTCACCAATCAGGATGTGAGACAGAACCAGAGGTAAAGGTCTGCATCCGGGGAGCGATGATGAGGAGCTGTCTGAAACTGTCTGAAAAGGCCGTTTGTTACGGTTGGACGGAGACGGCGCTCCCAGGCCACCTTTACAAGGTGAACTCAGAGACTGACTTTCCTCCGGGTCTCCTGAGACACGTGGACAGACCCACAAGGAGCCGACCAGACAAGTGAGGGAAAGCAGGGCCTAAATAGGGGAGACACAGGTACCACACATTAGGCCAACAATGAGGCAGGTGACCAGGCAGGAGAACACGAGGAGTAGACAGAAACAGGTGAGACAGGGCAAGTACAAAAAAAAAAAAAAACGGCCCCAAGCGCCCTCCATCTGGCCGCAGAGGTACAGGGTATGACAGTACCCCCCTCCAAATGTGCGCCTCCTGGTGCACCGCAAAGTAATTAAGAGGGCATGACAGAGACTGCACCGCTTGCTAAAACATTCATGGATTGTCAATGTAAATTCCACTAATAAATGTAAAGCATAATTTTAACCAGTCATCTGTCTTTTCTCCAAAGTGAACGAACACAGAAAGGACCCCTGGTGACCCCTCACCCTAACATTTACAAGCCTGCCTCTTAAACACACCACTGAAAATAAGAAACATTAATACAGTTAGATCAATGACGGATAAAATACATCACTTTTTTTGTTTTAAAGTCATATTTCTTGAGGGTGCTATGCCCCCCCACATCCTGGGCCCAGAGGCACAGACCATGTAACCTCACTTGTAAAAATAGCTGGTGGTTTACAGCTCGGATTAATTCTTATTCAGGAAATGAACATCATGTTACTCCTTGATTTTTATTTGAACTTTTCTGAATGTATGTTCATATTGATAACTGTTATTAATGATTGAACAATCATCCAACATCATAATGTCTCTAAAAAGACTTAAAGCTAGGCTTGGCAATCTTGGAAAACTAGCATGTAGCACGAATGTAGCATCTCCCCAAGGCCCCGCCCAGCTCCGCCCAGCTCCCACCCCATTGGAGGAGCTCCCGTTGGGAGCGGAGACGCGGAGATGTTCGCGTCGCTTCCGCGTCCAGTGCGTTCCTGGCGTAATCTGTCCTCAGCGCTTCGTTTCTTCGTTTTTCTTTATTTGCACTACGCCCAAGTTACTCAACGGTAAGTAAACCCCAAACATTCTTCTCCGCCGTTCTGCAACGACGCTCCGTCCTTCTACGCGCGCACTGAACCAGGGTCAGTGCACGTCATTGACATGTACGCGCAGGGGGCAGATCGAATGGCGAAGGGATTTGATTGGTTTAAATGAAAGGTGTCCCGGCAAGACTATCGGTTGCTGTTTTTCCCGTTTTACTCCTGCTGTAAATAGTGGATATTTTCCAAACTACTTTAAAAACACGCTATGAATTGCTCCCCATCGGGTCATAAAGATCATTTCTACCATTAAAAAAATGTATCTCATTCAGATCGCCAACCCTAGCTTTAATTAGTGATCTCAAATGTTTAAATAGTGAATCTTGTTGAAAGTGGAATAAATGTCACTTTTCGTTTGTGGGGACTTCTGGTTGAGATTGAATAAACCCTGGAACTGATTCCGGTCTGAAGCAGAGAGCTTCACAGAATAAATCTCAGTGGTAACGCCACCCACTTTCCCCTATCCTGCTTTAGAGCAACCAGATCATGGACAAGTTTATCCAGGATAACCAAGATATCCTGACCTAATCCTGGGTCTTGGTTTTGTGCCACTGAACCTCTCAGCATGAATTCAAACCAACGATACGACCAGCTGCGATCACAGAAGCTGTGAAGGAGTCTTGAACCTTTTATGATCTATTTTCAGAGAAAGACGCAGACAGCAGATGTTTCCTCACAGCAGAGGAAGTGGTCCGATGATGTGCAGGACTGACGCCGCCAGAAACCACAGAACATAACATGACCTGAAACAACAAGACAAAATCTGGTGAGATCAGCTCACAGTTCGACCTCAGACATGTTTTTCACTTGAGCTGATGATTCAGATAAGCAAGCTGCTCGATTGCCTTGAGTTTAGTTCACTGCAGAGCATCGAGGAAGAGACATGGCCTTCATCATCTTCACCGTTTACCTGAGTTTGATCGTCAGACTGAACCATGGTAGGACTCCTGCTCAAAGTTTCCTTCTTTCCATTGACGATTCTTCAAACAAATCT
Organism: Salarias fasciatus; assembly: GCF_902148845.1. Classification (NCBI taxonomy): domain Eukaryota; kingdom Metazoa; phylum Chordata; class Actinopteri; order Blenniiformes; family Blenniidae; genus Salarias; species Salarias fasciatus. The sequence continues at coordinate 4,104,001 of NC_043760.1, read as the reverse complement.
CGACTCTGCAGAGATTGCAGCTGTTAGAGGAAGACTGTAAAACCTGCAGCGTTAGCTCAACTCCAACTGACGGTTCAGTCAGATGAGTGTTTTCACCTCAGTGGCTGCAAATTTGTACCATTTCAGGGATCGTTAATGAAAATGAAAGTTCAAAGTGACTTAATTGATCCCTGTGGGTAGAGTTCAAACTTCTACGAAGTTTCACCGGATGGGGGGAAAACGGCACAAAGCGTCGACTGGGACGGCCAGGCTCAAAGAACAGGACTACAAGAAATAAACATTTAAAGAAAAAAACATAAAACTAACCAATAATTAATAAATAGAATGAAATATGGCATAAATATATGACTAAAAATATTTGTAGCTGTTCCTTTTAATTATTTGCCAGATGAACAAAATGATTCATAGAATGAAACACAATGAAATAATCGTATTTTACTACATTAAAAACAAGTTCTATAAACCAACAGAAGTTGATTAAAGTCATTTAAATCACAATGGCAGAACTTAAAAAATGGCGATAATATACTCACTTCAGAAAAGTGTCATGACAACGTGCTTTTAGATTTTACTGTGCACAGTTCACTGTCAGAACCCATGTTGGACTGTAAAGAATTTTCATTTTTCCAGTTGAGAAGAAGAAACTTTGTCTGATCAGAATTTCTCTGTGCAGTCGGTTTTTTGTTTCTCTTTTTTAAAATGCTGACCATCATCTTCCATGTTTTTGAGACGATCATATCAAACTACAGCAGAGTTCGTCTCTTGACAGGAGAAAGGTAAACGCTGTCAGGTTTAAAGGTTTCTCTGTTTCTCTGGGTCTTTATGTGGTTTTCTGTGCTCAGGTTTCGAGGTGGTCCAGCCTCAGAACTGGACCGTGGACCTGGTCTCCTTGGCTTCCATCACCTGTGAACACACAGCTGAGATCAGCTCGGTTGTGGATGTTCGACTCAACCGCATCTCACCGTACGTAAAACTGCTTTGAAATCAGGCAGATGGTGATGTTTCTGGACTAATCACACCAATAACGGGTGTAGTCGGCGCTCTGCACCACCGTCGTTCTGGCTGATGTCCGGCGGTGGTTGAGGTCTGATGACGGGAGCTCGTCTCTGGTTCTCAGATGTGGAGGTGGGGGTGGTGGGGGTGGAGGCGTGTGAGAAGTGGAGCAGAGTTTCGTATCAGATGAAGGCTGACAATGAGGAGCATTATGTTTCCATCACAACCAACCATTGTCACAAACACAGACAAGAACCCTGACAATGGGTTCAAAGCAGCGAAGGGACTGGAGTCACTGTGACATTTCCTTCATAAAAGGTGCATTAAGGAGTTTGCATGTTTTATGCGAAACGGCGCCCCCTGCAGGCCTTGGGCGTAATACAGCTTAGTGAAAAACTCGTGCCTGTAGCTCACGTGCACGGAAGAGGGGGACTCCTTCCTCGCTCTTTTAGTAGCGCTCGAGTAAAATGTAATTTTTTTTTTACCTGGTGGAGTCTGTGCTGGAGCTGTGGCAGTGCTAGAAGCCAGTCTGTTCTTACTTTCTGGAAGACAGTTGTTGCTCACTAAGCATCTGGCGGAGTAATGGCGGACAAAACGAAACCTAACTCAATCAGGACAGCCGGAGCGTGCATTACGTCATTCCTCTCAAATTCTCCCCAAAAAAATTCTGGTGCCGGACCGGCACTGCAACTTTCAAGTGACAATTTAGCGCTGTTAGAGGTACTTGCAGTGAATATGTCAGGGCACATTGTACACATCATTAGAAATGTGTAACATATTGTGGCGTTCGAGCGGCGACTTGCAGGCAAGAAGACGAGGCGAGATCTGCTCTATTGCTCAACCGAAGCTTTATTGTGAAAACAACCAAGCAAGGGAACATGACACACCAACATCAAGACAAAATATGGTAGCTCGCAGGCCCCAAGTCACACCCCCCAAGCAACCCCTCTGGCCCACGGTCCGACACATAATAAACATAAAGGCAACACAAATTAACTCACAAGACAGTAACACAAACGTGGAACATAACCATAATAAAAGCAAACAACAGGAACGCAGAGAAACCCCGCAAATAGCCCCAAAAGTCCCAAACAGGGAGCTCCCATAATGCCCCGCGGCTCCCTGGAACAGTCAGTTCTGGGCAGTGGCTCTCTAGCGCCCCTAGCGACCCCCGCGGTCGCTACAATATTTATGATGGAAAATAAGTATTTTTGAACTTGAAAAACTCCTTAATGCACCTTTAAATAATATTACACGACATGAGCGCAGGCAAAGAAAAGCATTGTTAAGATATTCGTGAATTTGAGGATTTTTAAACCTTTTAAACTGTTTAGTTTTTAAACAGCATGTCACACAGCCGACCGACAACAGAGGACACACCCTGGACCTGGTTCTAACCTACAGTCTGTCCATCAGTGTGTCTGTTGTTGACCTGGCTGTGTCTGACCACTACTGTGTGTTTTTTAATAACACCAGTTTTAACCAGCACGAAGCCCCGGTGAGAACAGTGAGGAGATGCTACCTTACTTCTGAAGTGGCTGCAGATTTTATAGAGATTTTACAGAGCACTCCTGCTGGGATTTTACCTGCACCTTGTGATTTTATCGCTGACGATTTTAACAGTAAACTGAAGTCCAGCCTGGACTCAGTAGCTCCACTTTTAACTAAAACAATGAAGAGGAAACCCATTCCTCTGTGGAGAAGCACTGTCACAATCATAACATTAAAAAGAAACTGCAGGAGCGCTGAGAGGAGATGGAGGAATTCTAAATTAACTGTTCATTATGAGATCTCACAGCAACAACTCAAAATTTATAATAACTCAGTCAAAAAGCCCCGAACTTCCCATTTCTCCAAAGTTTCTGCAGACTGTTTAGACAACCCCCGCTTCCTCCTCTCCACCTTCAACATTTTAACAGGCACTAATTTTAATTAAGCTTTTGAGGTGCCGACAGACACTCTCTGAAGACTTTGCAGACCACTTCAGAACTAAAATCATGGCCATCAGGTCCAGCTTTTTACCCCAACAGGTTTTATCAGTGAACACAGCTGAACCGTTGTCCAGGCCTGAGGACACACTGGACAGTTTGGACCTGGTTGATGAAGGACTCTTGGTCCAGTTTTCTCTCAGGTTAAACCAACAACCTGCCTTTTAAAATCATTTAATGGATTCCTTGAGGAACAGATTTTAAATATCATGAACTGCTCTCTTCAGACGGGCGTCTTCCCCACTGCCTTTAAAACGGCGGTGGTGAAGCCCCTTCTGAAGACGAGCAATTTAGACCCTGATGTTCTTAATAACTACAGACCTGCAGTTTTGAAGTAAAGTTCAGAAAAACTGGTCTTTAACCAAGTCAATGACTTTTTAATCAGAAATAACATTTTAGAAAGACATCAGTCTGGTTGTAGACTGAATCACAGAACTGAGACGCCCTTTCAAAGATTTTGAATAACATCAGGTGGAATTTAGACACAAAAAAAAAACTCACAGGGTTCTGCTGGACCTGAGTGCCGCCTTTGACACAGTAGACCACCACGTTTTAATAAATAGACCGAGACTCCTGGTGGGCCTCTCTGGTACTGTTCTTAACTGGTTCAGTTCTTATCTCACAGATCGATGCACATCAGTTTCCATAGCTACGCTGACGACACTCAGCTGTTCATCGCTGTGTCTCCTGGTGACTCAGGACCAATAGAAACCCTTTTTAACTGTATTTCAGACATCAAGTCATGGATGGCAGTGAATTTCCTGCAGCTCAACCAGGACAAACTATAAGTTATCGGTCCCGAAGCCCAGAATGAGAAACATTTACCAAAACTACAAGATGTTAAACCAGCGCAATCGGTTAAAAACCTGGGCGTGATTTTCGACTCTGAGCTGAATTTTATTCCACATATTAAAAATATAGCTAAGATTGGATTTTATCATTTTGAGAATAAGTCCAGAGTCGCCCGTTTCTCTCTCAGGCCAGCAGGAGGAGCTAAGGTTGCTTTTATCTCCTGTCGGTTAGATTGCTGTAATGCCTTGCTCTCTGGTCTGAAACAAAAAGAATATTTCAGACCTCCAATTTCCACAGAATTCAGCCGCCGTGCTGACGAGGACCAGGGGGCGGGGGCCACAATACACCAGTTTTAAAGTGGCCGGATTGGCTCCCTGTCCGCTTCAGGATCGATTTTAAGTTCTCTTATTAGTTTTAAATATCTTAATGGCCTTGCACCTTCTTATCTAGCTGGGTTTTTTTTTTACCATATCGACCCTCGCGGGCCCTGAGCTCCTCTGGCAGTGCCTTATTGTGCGTCTCAAAAGCCAGAACCGAGACCCATGGTGAGGCGGCCTTTAGCCACTACGGCCCCCGCCTGTGGAACAGCCTGCCGGAGAACCTCAGGACCGCAGAGACTGTCCAGACCTTTTTAATCAGGCCTTTCACATTGTTAAATAATTATTGTCATCATTATTTATGGAACTTTGTTCTATTTTATTGCATAGCTTTACTTAATCTTCAGTTAATTATTTTACGTCAATTTTATATTACATCCTTTTAAGTTTTTAGTTGTTTACCTCCAGTGTTTCCTGAGGGGGGGGGTCCTTCACTCTGGGACTCTAATCTGATTAGTTGCTGGGGGCGCTGCGTGTTGGTCCTCCGGTCCCGGCTGGCCTGGGGGGCTCCCCACCTTGTTGTGGGGGTTCCCTTGGCCTGGCGGGATCGGGGGTCGGGCGCCTGAACCCCAGCAGTCCTGACCTTTGACTTCTCCCAGTATGGGCAGCCCCACAGGTGGTGTTTCCCATGATGCTCAGTGCCGTGCCATGTCTCCTCTTTTGTATGAAATGAACTGGGAGCGTGTGTGTTTGAATGTGTGAGTGTGTGTGTGTGTGTGTGTGTGTGTGTGTGTGTGTGTGTGTGTGTGTCACCTTGATTGGCTTTTATACTGATTTGACTGTTTAGCACTTTGTGTTGTTTTTTATATATGAACATGAAAAGTGCTATAGAAATAAAGCTTGATTGATCGATCGATTGATTTGGCTGTGGGTTAAAAGCCCCTCCCCTCTGATTGGCTGTCAGATCAGCCCCACCTTTGTCTTCATTGCCTATAAATATCTCAGTGGAGGCGATCTGTAGCTGAAGGACACTGAATCTGTGCCTTGTGGGGGAAACTCATAGAGTTGTAATTGGTTTGTATTTTACAAGAAAAAAAAAATTCATGAGAAAATATTTTACATATATTGAACATTTTTTGCACAATGTCACAATCAGATTTGCACAAATTCCAATTTTCTGAAAAATTTCACAGTTTTTGATGCAGGTTTCACTACATTTACTGCAACAAAAGGAGAAAAATATGTTTTTTAATCTGGGACTGAAAAATTAGGATTTGTGACAACACTGGAAGAACACTAGGAGAACACTGGTGGAACACCGGGGGAGCACTAGGAAAACTCTTCTAGAGCTGTCAGAACACCAGGAGAACACTGAGGATGCTGGGAGAACAATCAGAAAACACTGAGAACCGTTGAGTGTCTGGAGGTGAAGACCGAGATGATCGAGCAGTGAGATAAGAGGAGAGGGTTGATCAGAAGGAAACACAGGCGTGCACACACACACACACACACACACACACACACACACGCACGCACGCACGCTCACACGCACGCACACACACACACACACACACACACACACGCACGCCCACACGCACGCACACACACACACACACACACACACACACACACACGTCATACTTCAACATATTTCCATGACGACATGAGCAGCATCACGTTGCCATGACGACATAGCACATGTCCTATGTGGTTGAAGCTGGTCTTCCTGATCATAGATCTTGTTTGTGAGTTTTGGCTGATTTTTCTTTATTTACTCTCAGAACAGGAAGTTCCTCGAAGATCTGCCCAGGAACACAAGACTGCATCAAATTGCCCACAACTGGCAAACAGCAAGTTTTCCTTCTGCTGAACGTCGGTCCAGAAGAGATGAGCTGTACATACCAGTGTGAAGTGACGATTCAGGAAAATGGAAATATCCCAAAGTTCTTTACCGAGAAAGGAACTCCAACCAAGCTGGTTCAAGGTGAGTCAGACCAGAACAATGGAAAACAGGTGAAGTCTGGGAAATGAGTTTGCATGAAGAGAGCATTTTAGACAGGCAAGATGGAGGAACGCCATCTAAAAACTGGAGACTTCAGGAAAATGTTCTGCGTGTTGATGTGAACTAACAGGAAACAACCTGTCAGATCTGTGACAATGAAACAAGACAAAGTGAAATTCTTTCACTTGCAAAGAGAGAAACCGCTTACTCATATGGCAGCTTCCTTTTCTCCGCCTGATAGCTGTTCTCCTGCAGCTTTTATTGAACACACACTTACATGTGGCTCATGGGTAAAGATTGGTTTCAGTCAGTCCTTATGTGAACGTTCACAAAGCAACCGCTGTACAGGAAAAAGATAAGACACAACCCAATCAGCAAAGTTAAGACAACCTAATTAGTATTTTGCAGACTGCAGACAGTTTACTGATAGTTTCTTCCACTTTGTCGACTTTCACTTTCCTGTGCAGAGTTCAATACAAAATTTAACAATGATAATAAAACACATTTCCAACATGACCTCTTTCTTTTTTTCAGGTCAACAGGAAACAGAAAGAGGCTCCCCGCCCACTCCTTCCCCTCCTTCCCCTCCTTCCCCTCCTCCTCTCCCTCCTCCTGCTTCTCTTCTGTCGCGTTACCTCAGCTGGATTCTGATTGGTCTGCTGGCTGTGACGTTACTGTACAGCTGTGCCATCACCGTCCTCTTCATCAGAGGGAAGGTGAGCGTCACACTCCACCCCTGACACACACACTGGCCTTGGAAATATGGATCCCCTGTGAACTTCTCCACATTTTGTCGCGTTACAACCACAAACATAAAACGGAAGGTTCTGGATTAACTGCTAAACACCATCCCACGGTGAAGCACGGTGGAGGCAGCATCATGCTGCGGGGAGGGATGGGGAGGCTGCTCAGAGTGAGCGCAAGATGAGCGGAGACAAAATAGAGCACAGGAGTGTTGGTGTGTGAAAAGAAAAGGCTGTGGTGGAGGTTCACCCTCCAGCACAAACCTCCAACAGGGGTCTGCCACATAAATCCAAAATAAAGCACTTGTTATGTGAGGAAAATATGAAAAGTTCAAGAAAAAAAAGAACAAAATAACACACAAATACTGAATACACTGTATGTATAGCAGCTGATTTTCCTTCTTGTTGCAAATTGGATAATTTTTCTGCAGATCTCAGTCATGAAAGTAGAACAGAACAGAACAGAATGTCGTTATTGTCATTATAGTACAACAAAATTGCACGATAAAGCTCGGGTCGGCGATCTTGGAAAACTAGCATGAATTTCAATGTAGCATCTCCCCAAGGCTCCGCCCAGCTCCCACCCGATTGGAGGAGCTCCCGTTGGGAGCGAACGCACTGGACACGGAAGCGCCACGCGCACGGAGTTTGTGATCGCCTCCAATGTTATTAACCTTTCTGACTGCCGCACACAACGCCCATAGGAGCGCAGCGCGCCGCTCCGCTTCCTTCTATTTTTCACAAGAGCCGCGAGCGCCGAGAGCTCCTTGACTGAACCAGGGCCAGTGCACGCCATTGAAATGTACGTGCAGGGGGCTGGTAGAACGGCGAAGGGATTTGATTGGTTTCTTAAGAGCGGTCCGCGCCTTACGATTGGTCGGAGTTTTTACTGTCCTTTGGCTGCTACAGTTGTCAGATTTTTTTCCGCACCTTTTTCCGTCCACATAATGTATTGACTTCTCCCAGGGGGCAGGGAGCATTTCACTCAGTATGACAAAAAGTGCTTTTGGACAACATCGTCTACCCTAGCTTTAAGTCCCCCCCTGCTAAGTGTCAGAAAACAAGATAAAAATGAGTAAAAACAAGAATATGTATGTATATCTCTATGTACATACATACACCCATACACATACACATACACATACACATACACATACATGTGCCTGAATATGTCTGAAGTCTGAATATTTCAGAAAGTGTTGAAACAATACATCAAATTGGTTCTGGATTGTAAACAGAACTCAGCTGGGAAGAAAAAAAACTTCTTTTTTTGATAAATTTGTAGAATATATAGATATATATCAGTTCACAGTTGTATTTGTGGTTGTTGTTTTTTGTCAGTTCCAGGTCAGAACAGTGATGGAGAACACCACATATGTGGAGATGAAGAAAGCTCCTTCCCCTCGCAGATGAAACTTGCCTTTTGACGCACCGGAGCTCGCTGTTGGTCGTGATTTCATTTCATTTTTCCATGTGTCCATCTTCATGTTTCACTCCTCGTGTGAACACGAGTGCAGTTCTACAGACGACCAGCAGGGGGAGGCAGAACCTGCAGAAAGATACAGACGTCAGTGGGAAGAAATGCATGAAAAGAAAAAGTGACATGCTGTTGTAAATATTCCGATGGCCACTGGAGGGTTTGTGTTGTTGTTTTACAGGCTGAGCTCAGGTTTAACCCTCCACTGGCGCTTAGCGGGTGTTAATTTTACACCCTGGAAGCGTCTGTGACACACTGCGGACTGAATCCCCAGCCATCGGTTCCGGGACTGGTCCGTGGATCATTTGGCAAAGAAAGTACAAAAATGTTTAATTTGAAAATGTACTTTTAAATTTCCTTTAATCTGCATTGAGTTCTATTTTTGAAAAAAATCTTCTCTTGAGTCAGCTTCTTTCTTTTGCCTAACTCAGTCATTTTTTTAAAAACAGTTTGTTAAGCCCTCAATAGGGCGATTTACACTATTCTTCCAGTCTGCGGAAAAATATTGAGATTAAAATTGTTAATGAGTGTATCAGTTGGGTTTCAATCATATGTACCATCTAGCTTGTAGCATTGTTATCATTTCTGCTCTATTAAAGAGAAGAGTGAAAACCAAAAGACATGTTGCATTTTTCTCTTTTCTATTTTTTCTTTACTGTTGTGTATTCTGTAAAATGTTATAAAGAATAGTGATTTTATAATTTCCTGCAGTGTGATTAAACCAGTCTCACTATTTGATGTGATTTTCTGCATCAGCAGGTGATTCAGAGCTCTGGGTGCAGTCAGAGGTGATTTTCACTTCAGACTCTTCACCGTTCATGACAAGAAATCTCCAGTTTAAAGCAGAAGTCTCACAGTTTGTAGTGATTTGAAGAAATCCTAAAAATCAACACGAGCTGACTTTGAACATGGTTTCATGTTCTTTATAATAAACTTTACCCTGAGGGGTCAAAACTTAGGCCTGTGAGCCAAAACTGGCCCGCAGAGGCTCAATCCGGCCAAACCGCTTAGAAATGGTCAAAATGTCAAAGAAAATATGATTTTAATTTTAAAAATTTTCAGCTGTGTAAAGAAAAGCTTTGAATTTAAAGTTAAAAGTTTTTATTTTGTTTACCATTTCAACCCGTCAGAGTGAAACTGGACTGAAAATGGCCGCTGATCTCAAACAGGATTCACACCTCTGTTCATCTGGAACTGTGGTTTAGTGCTAAAGGTGGGAGGAGGACGGGGTTCAAACACGGCAGTTAGCTCTGCACAGAACAGCTGAGATCAGGTGGAGGTGGGGTCAATGATCAGGTTTAGGTAGGGTCAATGATTAGGTGGAGGTGGGGTCAATGGTCAGTAAAATCAGGATTCAGTTTCTTGTTGAGTCAAATTAAAGCAGCCTTCAAAACTCAAGTTAGATCACTGTGCGTGTGTGTGTGTGTGTGCATGTGTGTGCGTGTGCTTGTGTGCGTGTGAGCTTGCATCATATGTTTACACAGACCTTTTATCACCTCTGATTGGTTCGTCCCCCTGAGAACAGAGTTTGTATTAATGAGGGCTGAAAGTGTGAAAGTGAGGGATTCATTGGAGAGTTTCAACCGTTTGTTTGAATGTTTGTTCTGAGATCAAGCCTCCCGAGGCATCCTGGGTGTGTGTGTGTGTGTGTGTGTGGTGTGTGTGTGTGTGTGTGTGTGTATTGCACTCACAGTGAGTTCAGTCGGTCCCTCCAGGTCTTTGCAGCTCTTTCTCCTGATTGTTGTTTTCCAAAAATCATTATTTCACACAAACTTTCCCAGAAAAGTTTGAGTTCTGCTCTGAATAAATGAATACTGAGGATTAGGCTAGTTTTAAAATTCTTTAAAAGCACAGTTATCTCATCGATTTAAAGGTGCAATAAGTAAGAAATTGGCTTGGTTCCTGAGCCAATCATCTGTGAGTTCCCGAGGCTGCCACACAAGCAGCGCAGCGTTCTGTACTTTGTGTCTGTGCTGCTGCTGTGACGTCCCGAAAACTGTCTAAACTCGCCTAAACTCTCCTAAACTGACAAACAGTGGAGGGTAAAAGAACGTTAAGTGAGGAAATGTTATTTAAAGCACCTTTAAGATTTTCACAAAAAAAAAAAAAAAAACACATTCACAGTTCAAAAGGTGACGGAGCCACACACACAGCTGCAAACTGCTCCAGTAAATGCTGTAGGTCCAGGTTCGATGAAGCCAACAGGACAACATTGTCTGCAAAAAGCAGAGATGAAGTCCTGTGTTCCCCAAACCGGACCCCCTCCAGCCCCTGGCTGCACCTAGAAACAGTGACAAAGGGCAGCCCTGCCGGAGTCCAACATGCACAAAGAACAGGTCTAACTTACTGCCGGCAATACGGACCAGACTCCTGCTTTGGTTATACAGAGACCTGGTGGACTTTAACAAGGAGCCCCTGACTCTGTACTCCCAAAACACTCCAACAAGACGCCGTGAGGGACGCAGTCGAACAGCTTCTCCAAATCCACAAAACATCTGTGGACTGGTTGGGCGAACTCCCATGAGCACTCTATAGAGGGTACAAAGCTGGTCCAGGACAAAAACCACATTGTTCCTCCTGGATCTGATGTTCGACTATCGGTCCAATCCTCCTCTCCAGTATCCTGGAATAGACTTTCCCAAGGAGGCTGAGGAGTGTGACCCCCCTATAGTTGGAGCACATTCTCCGGTCCCCCTTTTTAAACAGGGGGACCACCACCCCAGTCTGCCAATCCAGAGGCACCGTCACCGATTGCCATGCAATATTGCAGAGACATGTCAAACAAAGACAGTCCCTGCACATCCAGGACTTAAGGTACTCAGGGTGAATCTCATCCACCCCCGGTGCCTTGCCACCGAGGAGCTTACTGACCACTTCGGTGACTTCAGCTTGGGTGATGGACGAGTCCACCTTTGGGACCTCAGCCTCTGCTTCCTCCACAGAAGACAGTGGAGGTGTTGGTGGAGACCTGCTTTCCCCTTCTGAGGCGCTGGACGGTTTGCCAGAATTTCTTCGAGGCCGACCGGTAGTCCTCCTCCATGGCCTCCCCGAACTCTTCCCAGACCCAAGTTTTTGCCTCCACAACCACTCGGGCTGCAGTTCGCTTGGCCTGCTGGTACCTGTCAGCTACTTCTGGAGTCCCATGAGCCAACAAGGCTCAATAGGACTCCTTCTTCAGCTTGACAGCAGCCATTACTTCCAGTTTCCACCACCGGATTTGAAGGTTGCCGCCACGGCAGGCACCGGAGACCTTACGACCACAGCTCCGAGCAGCTGCTTCGACAATGGAGGTGGAGAACATGGTCCACTCGGACTCAATGTCCCCAGCCTCCCACAGGACATGAGAGAAGGTCTCCCGGAGGTGGGAGTTGAAAACCATGCTGACAGAGGGTTCCACCAGACGTTCCCAAGAGACCCTCACAACACGTCTGCCAAATCTGTCCGGTTTCCTCCTCCGCCAGCGAATCCAACTCACCACCAGGTGGTGATCGGTCGACAGCTCTGCCCCTCTCTTCACCCGAGTGTCCAAAACACTCAGCCGGAGATCAGATGACACGACAACAAAGTCGATCAACGACATCCGACCTAGGGTGTCCTGGTGCCAAGTGCACTCATGGATACCCCTGTCTGGAACATGGTGTTCGTTATGGACAAACTGTGACTAGCACAGAAGTCCAATAACAAAGCACCACTGTGGTTCAGATTAGGGAGGCAGTGCAATCCAATCACCCCCCTCCAGGTCTCACTGTCACTGTCAACGTAAGCATTGAAGTCCCCCAGTAGAGCAATGGAGTCCCCAGTTGCACTGTCCAGCGCCCCTACCAGCGACTCCAAGAAGTCCGGGTACTTTGCACTGTTGTTCGGCTCGTAAGCCGAGACAACAGTGAGGCACTTGTCCCTGACCTGAAGGTGCAGGGACGCCACCCTCTCATCCACTGGGGTAAACACCAACACATTGCGGCTGAGCTGTGGGGCTATAAGCAAACCCACACCAGTCCACCGCCTCTCACTTTGGGTAAAGTCAGAGAAGTGGAGAGTCCAGCCCTTCTCGAGAGATTGAGTTCTAGAGTCCAGGCTGGGTGTGGAGGTGAGTCCGATATATCTAGCCGGTACCTCTCAACCTTCCTCACAAGCTCAGGGTCCCCTCCCCCCAACAAGGTGACATTCCATGTCCCTAGAGCTGGTCTCTGTGTCCGGGAATTGGATCGTCGGACAAACTGCCATCGACTGCCACTCAATCTAATCTGCACCCAGCCCCTCACTGGGTGGTGAGCCCACTGGAGGTGATTTAAACACAAGAAATAGAATGAAACATGCATAAAAGCCACATTAATGCTGACCCTGCATCAAGAGCCAAACCAGACCAAGGCGTAGCTTTTTCAAACATGACATCATCTTTCACCATTTCTACCTTCAACAGATCGAATGCAGTGAGGTTGTTACGGCAGTTGTGGAAAATTTCAGGCGATCTTGTTGCCACAAGCAGAACTGAGTTCTCCTGCGCAACATTGTAATGTAAATCCAATCAGATATGACTATTGGCAGGAACACTTTCTCACAATAAAAAAGGATATGGACTTTTATTTCAACGACAGTAATCAATCAACAATCTGAATCGCCAAGCAGCTAAAGGTTGGTGCTGGTATCATTACTCGATATTGGCAGATAACTAAAGGTTAGTATTCATACTTCAAGGTTGGTATTAATAAAGACTTATTCTTTCAAGAAGTGTTATTGGTGCATATTGATTTTACATAAAAAGTTAAGGGTGTTAATTAAGCTTGTTCAATCAAAACGCTTCTCTTTGATCATTTTGTTTTTTACAGTGCATGCAGTTCCATATTATTCCCTAAACAATTGGAGGTTATTGGTGAACCATGACGATGGCAGGAAAGAGTGGTGATGTGGGTGGAGGCGGGTGGTGGAGGGTGGAGATAAATCAGCTGTGTCTGTGGAGCTCAGCTGCTTCTCCTCCTCTCAGGGATGGAGGCCGCTGATCTCTGCTTTCCGCAGCTCCTGAACGCCTCCTGCGGGAGGCCGCCGCGGCCGCACTTCGAGACGCTGCTCATCTACGTCCTGCTGTCCTGCGTCTCCCTGCTCACCGTCGTCCTCAACCTGCTGGTTGTCATCTCCATCTCCCACTTCAGGTGGGGCCTCCTCACATCTGGGATTCAGCTGCTGGCTGGAAATGAGCCATTCTCCACACACAGCTGAATCGCTCTCTCCTTTTTGTTTCCTCCTCCAGGCAGCTCCAGACTCCCACCAACCTCCTGCTCCTCTCTCTGGCCGTGTCTGACTTCCTGGTGGGCCTCCTCATGTGCTTCCAGACGATGCTGATCGATGGCTGCTGGTACCTGGGGGACTTCATGTGCACGCTCTACCAGTGTCTGGCCTACGTGATCACCTCGGCCTCGCTGGGCACCATGGTGGTCATATCTGTGGACCGTTACGTGGCCATCTGTTGCCCCCTGCAGTACTCCAGCAGGATCACGCAGCAGAGGGTCCAGGTGTGTGTGTGCCTGTGTTGGATCTGCTCTGTCCTCTTCCAGTGCCTGAACCTGATGGACAGCTTCCAGCAGTCGGGCCGCTTCACCAGCTGCGTTGGAGAGTGCGTCTTCGTCATCAGCCAGACCGCCGCGCTGGCCGACCTGGTCTTCTCCTTCGTGGTTCCCATCACTGTGATACTGATCTTGTATCTGAGGGTGTTTGTGGTGGCCGTGTCTCAGGCTCGGGCCATGAGGCAGCAGCTCGTTCCGGCCGGACCTCACAAGTCCGGAAGAGCCACTCCCAAGAAGTCTGAGATGAAGGCGGCCCGGGCGCTCGGGACGGTCATTGTGGTTTTTCTGATCTGTATGTGCCCATATTACTGTGTCAGTCTCTCTGGCCAGGAGAACGCTTTAGATTCCTCGTTAGCTGCCTTTATGGTGTATTTGTTCTACTTCAACTCCTCTCTCAACCCCATCATCTACGCTTTCTTCTACCCCTGGTTCAGGAAATCCATCAGGCTCATCGTGACGCTGCAGATCCTGCAGCCCGACTCCTGTGACACCAACATGCTGTAGTCACACGGCCACTTCAGCGTGTGACGATGAAGCAGATGCACGCACTTCAGCCACAACATTATAACCACCTGCTCCAGACTGCCTTTTACAGCCTCATACACATCAGGCTCTGCAGCCCTGAGTATTTCAACAGCTGAGTGACAGGAGCCGGTCTGCTTGATTTCAGGAACACTGATCCACCTTCTCCACCCCACTTTTTTACTTCCTTACAAACCTCTGAAACAAACCGCAAAGAATCTCCCAAGTATTACAGCAGAGCTGCAGGATGAAATATGTGAGCCAGTCAGGTCTATTGTTCTACTTGTAACAGAAACTTTAAGGACGAAATGTGTTTCTGCTCAAACCGCTGCAGATGCTGCACAAAGAGAATGAAGCAGGTGGTCATAATGTTATGGCTGATTTCTGTGAGAGCCTTTATATTTGTCTTTCATATTGTACATTTTCCCAAAATTACAAAAAAACAAAATTACATTAAATGTTTTTTTTTTTTTTTTTTCAGCTGGAAAGTTCCACTTTTCTAATGACCAAAATCTGTCCTGCGTCACTAAAGCCAACCTAAATCCCTGGCCTGTCATGAATGTCTCTCACATCTCAGTGAAACCTTGATTTAGAGCTTCCCTAACAGGAACTACAGAAAGATTAACGTCACACTGTTCAAACGTCCTCTGAACAAAGAGTTTTTTTTTTTCCCCCCCCAATAGAGACTCAGAAACATCAATCATCTGGTTTCAGGACTGAATGAGTCATTATAATATCCTGTGTGAATCGAGGTTGGTGTGATAAATCATTAATGTTTCACTCATGTTCTTTTTTATAGATCTTTTGTTGGGCTGAAATTTAAAGAAAAAATAAAGTTAAATTGAACTAAATGAATGTTGAGTTCACTGTGGTTAATAAACCTGATTTTCATTGCGGTGTCTCGCTGACCTGGACCAGCTGTACTCACCCTTTGTGTTCAGCCCTCAGCACTCAGATGTGGGAAGAGTCTGGGTGTCAAACATAAGGCCTGAAAGAGGCTCCAATCAGGCCAAAACACTATGGAAAAATTTGATGTCATTTTAACAAAACAGTGATTTTCTGACAACTTTCTTCAGAGTAGAAACACAACACGACACTGAGAGCCGAGCTGAGAGATCAGTGAAAACCCGATACCTGGTTGATACCTCAGAGCCATGCTGTCAAGGGTGTTTGGAAAAACACGCAGAATGCAGCAGCTGCAGGAGAAATTTCACTGCGTTTTGCATCATTGCATTTCGAGTAGGGGCACTTTTTGTAATAACTTTTTGCTTTTGTGAAAATAAACATTTTGCATCTGGTGCATCTGCTGCAAATATTGCCTGACATGTCATGTGACCGCTTCAACTGACCACTGAGCAGGATGTGCCTCTTGACAGATAGCCTCTGTGTCTGTCGTATATTTACCATGTCTTCTATATTCATGCCACAAAATCAGTGAGATGGTCACAGATTTGAGATGTTAAGAAAATCCAATCAGCCTGGTTATAGCGCGGTCACACTCACACATATCTGATTGAGATCTGATTTATTTCCTCACATGAATGATAACTGCATTCCATCACAAAATACCTGAATGCATGTATCTTTTTCCTGCTTACGTTGTTCAAAGCAGATCTGATCTGTGACACGTAAGAGCAAAACATCAACATTAGTTTGTATTACACAGTGTCAGTGAAGCCTTGATTGAAATCAGGGAACAGAAAGAGTCATCCAACCAGACTTTTCAGTGAATTTATAGGTCTGTTGACTTTCCCTGACACTACAGTGTCTGTTAACCTTTAGAGTCAGTAAAATGCTGCTCCTGGTGTACCCCTCACTGACTGATGCCACTGGTCAGACTGTATCAGACTCACAATGGTCTGGTATTTGGCCGCTGGGTCCAGCCTCCATGACTTGTTTATCCCCTGCAGAAACAGTCTGACCAACAGAGCGGCCAGACAGCCATGATAAGGTCATGGCTGTCTGGCTGCAGGAGAACCGGTTCCCACAGACAGCCATCCGGTCGACCAGGGCAGTCCCTGGTCGACGCCCCCCCCCCCCCCTCCACCTAGCCAACTTCCACCCTCCCCTCCCTCCCACCTCCACCCTGCCCACCTCCAGCTCACTTCACACCACCCTCCACTCTCAAAGTGCAGACTACCCGGCCTTCTAGAAGTCCCTGGGAGGGGTGCTGGACTAGGGACTCCATCGTTCTACTGAGGGACTTCAACGCCAACTTGAGCAGAGACAGTGAGACCTGGAGGTGACTGGAACACACGGCTTCCCTGATCTGAGCCCGAGTGGTGTTCTGCTATTGGATGTCTGTGCTAGTCACAGCTTATCTATAATGAACATGTTGTTCGAGCACAGGGGCGTCCATGAGTGAGTGTGGCACCAGGACACTCTAGACCAGAGGTTTGATGATTGACTTTGTTGTTGTGTCCAGTGTGCCTCCAGTTGACGGGTACTGGCAGGCCAAGTGAACTGCAGCCTGAGTGGCTGTGGAGACAAAAACTAGGGGTCCAGCAGGAGACCGGGAAGGCCAGGGCGGAACAGAATGTCCTTCAAACCTTGGGAGTGAAGTGGGGAAACACCTCCAAGACAAAGATCTGCCATCTCCTTGGTCGAAGGGAGCTTACCGAGGTCAACAAAGTGAGCAGCCTTAGAAAACCTATCCACAATGGAGATGGGCAGGCTTACTACTGAAGGGGGGCAGACCAGTAACAAAGTCCAGAGCTATATGGGACCAGTGAAGTGAAAAAGGAACTGAGCCAGAAGGTAAAGCTCTCAATTTGCTAGTCAATCTATGTTTTCTATCTTCATTTATGATCATAAACTCTATGTCATAACCAAATGGACAAGACCCAATAAGATAAGACAAGAGGAGACAACTTTTCTCACTCTTTTCTTTTCATTTTGCTTAAGTTTATTTCTACTTTTAAATATTGCAATAGTTTTTTTGGGGATAAAGATGAAGTCCATTGATCCAGTAATGCTCCTGTGCTGAGCGGTTCTCATGGGTCTAAGTCTCCAGGTTCTACGTCACTCTGCCTGAAGGGCGGAGCGGCGAGCTGGAAGCAGAATGAGTCAGTTATACGACAGAGTGTGAGGCACAAAGCCGGCAGAAGCCACCATCTTCTCCTCAGTGGAACATGGAAGCTACTGATGAAACTGAGCTCTGCTTCCCAACACTCCCCAACTCTTCCTGCAGGAGAACCGTGAATCCTCCCTCAGTGTCAATGACGGCTTACGTCACACTGTCCTGCATCTCTCTGCTCACTGTGGCCCTCAACCTGCTGGTCATCATCTCCATCTCTCATTTCAAGTAGTCAAATGTTTTGAGAAAATGCCCGTTTTGTGTTCGACTCCTCATGTTGTGTCTTAATTCTTGCTGTGTTTCCTCTTCAGGAAGCTCCACACTCCCACCAACATCCTCCTCCTCTCTCTGGCTGTCTCAGATTTCCTTGTGGGCTTCATCATTTTGTTACAGTTTCTCAACATCAATGGCTGCTGGTATCTTGGTGACTCTATGTGTGCACTCTATGGAGTTTTAGAATACGTCATCACTTCTGCCTCTATAGGAACCATGGTGCTGATATCGGTCGATCGCTATATTGCAGTTTGTGATCCATTACATTATTCCACCAAAGTGACGGAGAACAGAGTGAAGCTGATCGTGCTGCAGTGCTGGTTCGGTTCTGCTCTCTGTCACACTTTGTTGCTCAAAGAGAACCTGAAACACCCAGGAAGCTTTAAATCCTGCACTGGAGAGTGTGTGTTAGGGATTACTCCTGTTGCTGGAATTGTAAATCTCATCCTGACATTTATCGCTCCTGTTGCTGTCATCATTCTTCTGTATATGAGAGTGTTTGTGGTGGCGGTGTCTCAGGCTCGAGCCATGAGGTCTCACGTTGCAGTGGTGACCCTGCAGAGCTCGGGGACGGTTCTGGTGAAGAAATCGGAGCTGAAAGCTGCCCGGTCTCTGGGCGTGGTGGTGCTGGTGTTTCTGTTGTGTCTCTGTCCTTTTTTCTGCGTCACAATGTCAAATGAGGTCACGGCGTTCAGTGTTTCATCCATCGCTTTTGTTTTAAATCTGTATTACTTTAACTCCTGTCTGAACCCTCTGATCTACGCTTTTTTCTATCCCTGGTTCAGGAGATGCGTGAAACTGATAGTGACTCTGCAGATCCTGAGGCCTCGATCTGGTGAGGCCAACGTAATGGAGTGGGACTGAAGCCACTGGCCTCAAACTAAGGAGGCACTAAGGTCTATTGTTCTGCTTGTAATTGAAACTTTAAGGATGAAATGTGTTGCTGCTCAAATCACTGCAGGCGCTGCACAAAGAGAATGAAACAGGTGGTCATAATGTTATGGCTGATTGCTGTCAGAGTCTTGGTAGTTTTCTTTCACATTGTAGATTTTCCTAAAAATGGCATGAATTTTTTTTTTTTCAAAAGGAAAGCCAACTTCTTATGCAAAACTGTCACTTTGTCAGACAAATGCTGCTTTTTTTTTTAACTTAAAAAAGACCAAACTCTGTCCTGCGCAACTAAATCCAACATGAATCTCTTTCATGTCATGACTTTCTCTCACATCTCAGTGAAACCTGATTTAGATCGTCTCTAACTGGAAGAGCACAACCTTTTAATGTTGCACTGTTCACACATCCTCTGAAGTAAAAGACTTTCTTTTTCAGCGTTGACTCCCACAAACATCAGAAGTCTTGTTTCAGGATTCAGTGAGTCATTGAAATATCTTGTGTGTGAATCAAGGTTGCCGTAATAAATCATTCAAGTTTCATTAAATTTCTTTGTGATGGATCTTTTCTTGGGTTGAATTTTAAAAGAAAAAATAAAGTTCAAGTTGAACTAAATGAATGTTGAGTTCACTGTTACGCAATAAACCTGACTTCCGCTGCGGCGTCTCACTGACCTGATCCAGCTGCAGTCATCCTTTGTGTTCACCCCTCAGCAGCCAGAGCAAGAGGCTCCCATCAGACCAAAACACCAGGACAAATTTAACCAATTCAATCAAGTCTTTGATTTTCTGATAATTTTCTCCAGAGTTAGAAACACAACACGACACTCAGAGCCGAGCTGAGACATGAGAGATGCTGCCCTGAAAACTAACTACCTGCTTAATATTAAAGTTGCCTCAAAGCCATGCTGTCAGGGGGAGTTTGGATAAATCTTTAGAATGAAAGCCAAAGACGTTTCAAGGACATTTCACTGGATTTTGCACGAGAAGGCTTCATTAAAATAGGCTTCATACTGCAATTTTGAGGTTTTTTTTTTTTTAAGTGATTCACTTGAAAACAATGTTGTATAAAAGGGGGAAAAATCCACACTAATAATAAAGCGGTCCTTGTGGAAGTCAATCAGGCCTGATATTAGGTTTGCTTAAAATGCTTCTCCTTAAAATGCTGTTTGTTTCTGTAATCAGACTTCTGTTCTGTCTGTCTCCACCACTGATGATTAAAGAGTCTGATTCTCTGCATGGGGAGATCAGAAAGAGAGCAGCAGGGGGCAGCAGAGAAATAACTGAAACACTGCAAAACCATCACTTTTTAGTGGAACCAGTCTCATGCGGTCTTTTTTACAATGAAGCATTTTTGCAGTGCAGTGATATGGTATTTGAAACAGAAGTGTTGCTTTTAAATCAAATCAAATCAAATGTTATTTATATAGCACTTTTCATATTAATAAAAACAACGCCAAGTGCTGAACAGTAAAAACAGTCATAAAAATAAAAAGAATAAAAACCGCGCCATCAAACAGTATGCACCACACACGCACGCACGCAAACACACACACACGCACACGCACACATTCTCCCATTAATTTGCACAGAACAAAGGAGACATGGCATGGCACTGAGCATCTTGGGAAAACACCACCAGTGGGGCCGCCCACACCAGGACAAATCAAGGGTCAATTAATACTGGGGCTCCAGCGCCCGACCCCCGACCCCGACAGACCAAGGGAACCCGCACACCAAAGTGTGGAGCCCCCCAGGCCAGCCAGGACCCGAGGACCCGAGGACCCGGGCACAGTAACCCCAGCGTTGGACCAGGACCGACTCCCGGTGTGAAGGACCCCCCCTGAGGAAACACTGGAATTAAACAGCTAAAACATGATAAAATATGACACGAAATTAAAATAAAATAATCAAATAGGATTATAAAGTAAAAAAAGTAAAACAAGTTGAAAGTACATAATAAAATAGAATAAAATTACATAAATAAGAATGGAATAAGAGGACTATAAAAGGTCAGTTAAAAGCCTGATTAAAAAGGTGCGTTTTCAACCTCCCTTTAAAAATATCAGCAGTCTCTGCGGTCCTGAGGTTCTCCGGCAGGCTGTTCCACAGGCGGGGGCCGTAATGGCTAAAAGCCGCCTCGCCATGAGTCTTGGTTCTAGCTTTAGGAACACACAATAAGCCACTGCCAGAGGACCTCAGGGCCGAGAGGGTCGATAGGGTAAACACAAGTCAGTTAAATAAGAAGGCGCAAGGCTGTTAAGACATTTAAAAACTAATGAGAGAACTTTAAAAACGATCCTGAGGCTGACAGGGAGCCAATGCAACGACTGTAAAACCAGTATAATGTGGGCCCGCCCCCTGGTCCTCGTCAGGACGCTTGCGGCTGAGTTTTGTAATAACTGTAGGTTTGAAATATTCTTTTTGGGAAGACCAGAGAGCAAGGCATTACAGTAATCTAATCTACAGGAGATAAAAGCATGCATTAGCACCTCTGTACTGGCCTGAGAGAGAAACGGGCGGACTCTGGCTATATTCTGAAAGCGATACTTCAACATTTTGGCACATTGGCCCATTTAGCGCAATTCCTTAGTCATTTCGAACAGCATACTTACTGTTTTTGTGAGGGTGAGCTGTTGTTTATTCAGAGGCGAGTCGGGGAAGGTTTTCGGGATGGACACAATGGAAGTGGATGGTATTTTTGTTCCCCCTCATCAAACTCATCAAATACAAAATCCAATAACCCCAAAACACTTTGGTGGACATGTTATAATCTGCAAGTTCACTACGCTGTGAAATATTAATGCAAAATTACCAGATTGAGTTGTTTTTGCGAAGATTGCTAAGACGGAACTACTTACTAAACATGGCGTCTGGGCGTAGTGATCTCAAAAGAAAAAGTAGTTCCCAGTATTTGCTTCAGTGTCGTAACGCTACAATATTATTTGTTGGTGTTCCACAGCGTAGTGAATGTGCGGATTATAACAGGGGGGATAAAAAGCTGGGCGGTTCCAGAAAAGGTTAAAATTGTCAATGAAATAAAAGTTGGGGGCTGTGCAGGAGCGCTGAAGCCAGGTGTTTAGGCTGAGCAGTCTGGAGAAGCGTTCAGCGCCCCTGGAGAAGGTCGGCAAAGGTCCAGAGATAAAAACCGACCTTCCACAGCTTGCCAACAGGTTAAAAAGGTCTTTAAAATCCTGCTTGGTGACCTCCAACTGCCACCGGGCCGTGTTGTTAGTGCCGACGTGCACAATGACCCAGCGGACAGTGGAGGGGAGGGACTGCAGGAGCTCCGGGAGTCCGTGGAGAATCGTGGGGACAGTAGCACCAGGAATACACTGTGTGATGGCATTAAAAAAGCGAATATTCCTGATGCTACTCCCCAACGAGGAGTGACATGGGGGAGAAGAGGGGACGGGGCGGGGGCGGCTGCGGGGCGACGATGTCGGTTTCCGGGGCTGGGGAGCGCTCCGCTGGTGCAGCGGCACCGCCGGCAGCAACCTCGCTGCTGGAGCGGTGGTCCTGGCCCTGGTCCCGGTTCTCCCCGCGGTGGTGGTGGTGGCTCCCGGAATGCCTCCTCACCGCCTCCCTGATCAGCCTCAGGTGTGCAGTGGAGGCCACGGTCCGGGGCGATCGCCGCCGGGGAGTGGTCCGGCTCCAGGGCCGTGGCGGAGCGATCCAGGGCCGCAGTGGGGACATCCTTCGCCGGGGCAGCGGCGGGGAGCTCCTTCTCCGAGGCCAAGGTGGAGTGGGCCCGGGCCGCGGCGGAGTGATCTGTGGCCGCGGCGGGGAGCTCCTTCTCTGGGGCCGAGGTGGAGTGGGCCGCGTTGGAGAGAGCCATTTCTGGGGCCGGGGTGTAGTGATCCGGAGCTGTGGCGGAGCGAGGGCGGTGCCTAGCGGTGTCTGGTGGCGTGGCTTCCAGGGTGTCGTGGCGGCGAGCTGCGGACCCGCCAGAGGCCACAGCAGGCCGCGGACCCTCACCACCTGCTGGGCTGTCGTATTGCACCAGGGCATGGAAGCAGTTCGAGAGGGGCAGTGGAGGCAAAGCCGCGGTGGACGTAGGCTTGTGGCCCCGCACCACCACCTCCACCCAGAAGCGCTGATGGTCCAGAGTAGAGCAGGAGGGAGCCCAGGGTGCTGGAGCGGTGGTGTTCATGAAGGACGAGATGATCATGGATTGTCCTTCGGCCAACATCTGGGCCTGCTCCAGCAGATCGTCTTTTTCCCTGAGCTCCTCCGACAGCCGGCGGATGTCCTCCCTCAGGTCAGCGACGATCCTGTCCGCCTTCACAACCAGGGGGTGCAGGCGAGGTCCGCGGTGCAACGCTGTGGCCATGTTGGGCTGGCGGCACGGCCTTGCACACTGGTACCCACGGGCACACACCTCTGTCCCTGGTGCCCGGGTTCACTACTGGTGTAACCGCCGTCTTGCTGCCTCACCGCTCCTGGATTCACCGCTACCGGTTCGCCACTCATGAGCTGCCGCTCCGCCTAGGTTCCAAGCGTCAGTGCTGCTGCGCGCTGTGTCTCAGTGCTGCTTTAATCTGTCTCCAGTCAAGGGAGGCATCAAAAAGCCTGACAGAGCAATTGATTAATTTAATTGATTAATTAATTGATTTATATGTAACTGGAGCACAGGAAATCAAAGTATACAGATAAACTGGGGCCTGTTGCACAAAACCATGATCAGAGATTAAGTCAGGGTGTCTTTGTTATCCTGGACAAACATGTCCATGATCGAGTTGCTCTAAAGTAGGACAGGGGAAAGTGGGGCATGTTTTCACATTAGTTACCATGGAGATTTATTCTGTGGAGTTTGTCTGCTCCAGATCAGGATCTGTTCCAGAATTTGTTATTCAGTCTCAGTCAGAAGTCCTCACAAACAAAAACCAATATTTATTCCACTTTCAACAACACCCGCTGTCATTATGAGCATGTTCCAGCGTTGGCTCTGAAATCGGAAGGTTGTGGGCTCAACCCCTGGTAAGGGCTAAGAATAACCAGGTGGGCCCTGAATGCCTGTACCTCAAAAGCTCAGACACTGGATACTGCTAAGCAAAGATTCACAGCCCTAGCTACCCGCATAATATATACAAGAAAAGTAGAAACCAGGAAAATAAACAGCATTCTCCAACAATCCAGTAAAGGTATCCTCTCAAAGGCAGGACAGTAAGACCACAGCAGACCCACCCAGGGGGGAGACTGAGCAATACTGGAAGAGTATCTGTGAGAAAGAGGTGCCACACAACACTAACGCACAGTCGCTGGCAGACCTGCAAGCAGAACACTGCAACCCCCCCCAGAAACAGGGGTGCAGAAGACTCCGTTTCCCTCTCCTCCCCCCTTTATGAGTAGTGATGAAGTATATGTTGTTTGTAGGGGTGGGACGAGACACAAATTCCACGAGACGAGATGTCTCACGAGATTGAGTCCACGAGATCGAGACGAGACGAGACCGGGGGCGGGCTATTCACGTTCAAACAGCGGCGCACAGACGATGCCATGACTGCATTTGCACTTCATGCCACTAGGTGTGCTGTTTGCATGTTCAACCTTATTTTACACAGACACCACAGAGGAAGAAGGGCGCCGCAGCCTCTGCAGGCTCTCTCTGCATGTTGTTAGAAAAAGAGTGTGAGCCGGCAAGACGTGGTAAAATGTTCGTTGATGCGATGCACCATTTTTTCAATAAAAGAGAAGAACTGAACGATCGTTTCAGCACATTTCTCTTACGTCGTATCAATCAAACTGTATGATAAATAGTTTGTGTACTCAAAAGACCAAGATTCCTTGCGAATAGAACATGCGCAGAACTTTCGACTGGGTTTTTAAATATGAATATGAGCATATTCAGGGTTTTGCACGTGTTTATATTGCTGTGCGTCATGTAATGTATTATTCCGTCAATATTCCAGTTAATAAAGAGTTATTGCCTGCATATAAACGTACTCAATCTTGCGGCATTCGATCTCGCGAGATCTCGTGGCGTTTCGATCTCGCGGCGTTTCGATCTCGCAAGATCTCGTGACACGAGATCTCGTCCCATCCCTAGTTGTTTGTGATTAAAATTGAGGGGCAGTAACCACACCATGCCGAGAGCGAGGCCAAACGAGCAGTCCCACCTACCTGAGCAGCCCCACCCCCGACACGGCGTGCCAAGTCCCCCAGATGTGTGTGTTGTATGTATTTGGTCATGTTAGATGTCTAGATGTAATTAAAACTGAGAGGCGAGCCACCGAAGGGTGCAGTGATTGAGGCCACTTAGACGCCCCCCTCCACCACACCCATTCATACCCAGTCATACTTTATGTTGTCCTTTTAAAACGGTGGTGCACAAGCGTAACTCCGGGTTAAAATATTCAGAGTTGATCTAATTCAAATCAGCTTTTCTGGAACTGAAAAGTTAAATTTTTCCTGTTACAGAGCAGACTCAAAGCTTGTTGAAATTTTTTCTATTCATATAGTGCCAGGTACAACAGTTATTTCTAGGCACGTTTACAGAGAAACCCAATGATTCCATGTGAGCAATCACAAGGGGCCATTTCACTGTGGTTTCGTTACGGATCTGAAATGGATGCTCAGCGGAAAATTTACATCACACAGCAGGAGCTTGAAACACCGATAAATGGCCATAGATATGGCTACTACCATTAGCCCCACTGTGGAAAGGAAGAAACCTGCAGAACCAGGCTCTTCCGGTTGGGGTGAAGGAATAGGAGAGAAAAGAGAGAACGGACTGATCCCACTCAGCAGACCACAACAAGACACACAACAGTAGCCCAATATATTTATGAAGACAATCACAGACTCAGACACAGGTGAAACACATCAAGACCAGGACCAGAACACAGACATGAAGGTGGGCCAAGGAGCAGCATAAGGCTTTGGTCACAAAGTCTTGATGCCCAGACTGGTTTTTCTCTGAGCAGTTATACATATTTTACTCATATGTCTGATTTTTACACTGTGAGATATATTGTGCCTGCGTTCTTGTCGTGTTCACACACTTCGGGTGATTTCTGAAGCATAACATTAACTGTGGCGCGAAAAAAAGAGAGTTTGAAACTAAGGTTAGTACATGGTTACATGCGACATGAGAGAGAGAGAAGGGTGGTGGGGGGTGAACGAGGTGGGAGAGAGAGAGAGAGAGAGAGAGAGAGAGAGAGAGAGAGAGAGAGAGAGAGAGAAGGCGGTTTCTGGGGTTGATCAGAGGAGAGTCAGAGGACTCAGCAGCTCTCTTCCTCCTCTCAGTGAGGATGGACGCTGCAGAACCAGCTGAACTCTGCTTTCCTCAGCTCTTCAACTCCTCCTGCAGGAAGCCTCCAGCTCCTCCGTCCACGGCCACGGCCGTGCTGGTTCACGTCCTGCTGTCCTTCGCCTCTGTGCTCACTGCTGTCCTCAACATGCTGGTCATCATTTCCATCTCACACTTCAGGCACATCAGTCTTCAGACATTAACACGCTTAGCGTCATGCTGTTCATGTGAATGTGTTTCTGTCATGTCTATAAATACAGAGTTTAGAATCACTTGGTGGCGTCCTCACATCATGGTGTGAGGAGTAATGTCTTCCTCCTCCTCCTCCTCCTCCTCCAGGCAGCTCCACACCTCCACCAACCTCCTGCTCCTCTCTCTGGCAGTGTCAGACTTCCTGGTGGGCCTCCTGCTGATGCCGGTTGAAATCCTTTCCTCCGATACCTGCTGGCTCCTGGGTGATGCTACGTGTGCTCTGTACTACATTGTAGGTTTTATCATTACCTCTTCTTCAGTAGGAAGTGTGGTGCTCATATCAATCGACCGCTACTTGGCTGTCTGCGATCCCCTGCACTACCCCAACAGAGTCACTCTGAACAGAACTAAAGTCTGCATCTGTCTCTGCTGGGTCTGTTCCTCCATCTATAACGCCACCCTCATCCTGAGAAACTTCCTCCGACAGTCGGATTCTCACGGCGCCTGCAGGGGAGAGTGTGTGGTGATCCTCAGTAACGCCACGGTCACCGTGGACTTTGTGGTGAACTTCAGCGCTCCCATCACGGTCATCATCATTCTGTATCTGAGGGTGTTTGCGGTGGCGGTGTCTCAGGCTCGGGCCGTGCGCTCTCACGTCGCAGCACATCAGCGCTCCCTCGCCGTCAAGAAATCTGAGCTGAAAGCAGCAAAGACCCTGGGCGTGGTGGTGGTGGTGTTTCTGATCTGTCTGTGTCCTTATTACGCTCCAACCTTCATGGGTCAGGGTGTGGAGGAAAGCCCCTCCACCTCTCCGTTTGTTCTCTGGTTGGCGTATTTGAACTCATGTCTGAACCCTCTGATCTATACTATGTTTTACCCCTGGTTCAGGAAATCCATTAAAGTCATTGTGACACTGCAGATCCTGAAGCCCAACTCTTACCACGCTAAGATAATGTAGACATGAACTGATGAGGGATTTCAATCAAGAAGAAGGAAAGGTGTTTGATTTGTCTGTGTTCATATTCTTAAACCTTTAGGATTCATGCTGTCACTCATTAAGTCACATTTCAGACGGAATGGAGACATTAGATCATCTTTAGCTGCAAAATCAACCGCCAGGCTCAGACTGGTTTGATTGTTGTTTCTGAACTCTGTTTTTCTGATAATTCTCGTTATTCGTACCCTGAAATCCTGCTGCTGCACAGAATGGTTGTCCCCTCTGAGATATTTCCTCTCTGGGGAGGGTTTCCTCTTCATGTAGGATTGCTGGTTTTTTCTCTAAGAGATCTCTGTGTTGTGCTTGACGCTGTATGAGTGAATTAAACGAGATGCATCTTTTCATGAGCTGAATTTCTTTAATCATCCATCCAGATGAAATCTTTCTGATCAGTGTGACTGTGTGTGATTTATAGCACAGCAGTGAGGAAAAAGACTGGAGTTGAAGCAGTAAATTTAAGCATAAACAGTTTATGTCAGTGATTCTCAACCTTTTTCTTCAGAGACCCACATTTTTACAACTGTAAACACAGTCAACGCCCCCCCCGACCACACATTGTACAGTCATAAAACAAAGTTGAATGAATCTTACAACACAGTCAATATGAAATATGGCTTGTTTTTGTGATGTTCTGTGGTGATGAGGCTGAACTATGAGCTTACGCCAGCTCAGGAAGAATTAAACTTCAATAAAACCCTGTCCTCTGGAACTCTCTTGGTGTGTTCTTTTTTTATCCTTTTGTGACTGATTCATCTTTCTCTTTAGCCTCTTTAAAGGCCTCTTTAAGATAAGATAAGATAAGATAAGATAAGATAAGATAAGATAAGATAAGATAAGATAAGATAAAATAAACTTGTTTGTCAAACAGCGGAAATTTGTCTTGGGCAAAGTGCAAAGTGCTACATCAATATATGTATGTATACACAGTACATGTAAAAACAACACAACATAACCACAGTAACAAAAGTAGGACATTATGCGAAGAACACACATGTAGATACACATTCCCTTGAAGAAACAGGTAAACAACGGACACATATAAACTGGAACACAGGTAAAAAGAGGACACACACGAACTGGAAAACATAAACACAAATGATACACTCAAATTGGAACACATGTACACAAAGGACACACATATGAATTGGACCACAGGTAAAGAATGGACACACAGCCTGTTGCACAAAAGTTGGATTCAGACATGTTGCACAAAGCCAAGATCAGGGATTAGGCCGGGGTATCTTGATTATTTTGGATGAACTAATCATGATCCGGTTGGAAAAAAATGGGATAGAGGAAAGTCGGATGATTCATAATGCACTATCAAACAGACACTTAATATTTACTTTGCATTGTAGAACATTGAAAATCTGCGTGGTGCTCCCATTACATTATTTCCATGTAACATTATTGTGATTGCAACAGACTACATTCAAACTGATTCAATGAACCGAACAGCAATGTTTTTTTTGTTTGTTTGTTTGTTTTTTGCAGCTGCAGCATGTTACACTGTTTCATAAAAACATATTCAAATGTTCTGTATGAGCGCATTAAAATGAAAACCCCTCCCACATGCCATGGTGACAGGGTTGCATTTATGTTGTCTTTTTAAAGGTGCATTAAGGATTTTTTCAACCTTAAAAATACTTATTTTCCACCATAAATATGTTACACATTTTTAATGATGTGTACAATGTTCCCTGACATATTCATTACAAGTACCGCTAACAGCGCTAAATTGTCACTTGAAAGTTGCAGTGCCGGTCCGGCACCAGAATTTTTTGGGGGAGAATTTGAAAGGAATGACGTAATGCGCGCGCCGGCTGGTTAGGTTTCATTTTGTCCGCCATTACTCTGCCAGATGCTTAGAGAGCAACAACTGAGCAGGATCTTCCAGAAAGTAAGAAAAGACTGGCTTCTAGCACTGCCACAGCTCCAGCACAGACTCCACCAGGTAAAAGAAACTCAAATCTTACTTGAGCGCTACTAAACGAGCGAAGACGGAGTCCCCCTCTTCCGTGCACGCAAGCCACAGGGAGGAGTTTTTCACTAAGCTGCATTACGCCCAAGGCCTGCAGGGGGCGCTGTTTCGCATAAAACGTGCAAACTCCTTAAGGCACCTTTAAAGCAGTGGTGCACGGGTGTCACTCCGGGTTAAACTATTCAGAGTTGATCTAACTAATTCAAATCAACTTTTCAGGAACCAAAAAGTGAGATATTTCCTGTCACAGAGCAGATCTGCTCACAGTTCAGGGTGAGACTCAGCGTTTGTTGAATTCATCTCTATTCATCGAGTGCCAGGTGCAGCAGTCATTTCTAGGCACTTTTACAGAGAAACCCAATGATTCCATGTGAGCAAGCATAAGGGACCATTTCGCTGTGGTTTCGTTACGGGTCCGGAATGGATGCTCAGCGGAAAATTATGTCACACAGCAGGAGCTTGAACCCACTAAACATAGGACGTCGCATAAACGTTCAGATCATGTCCACATCGCATCCGTCCGTCTAAGACCAGTTCTTTACCAAAAAATGACGTGCAAATTAGGTCTACTATTTCGACGTCAAACTATGACCTCTATTAGACGTCTAAATATAGTTAATAATTTCACCTGACTTTTTTGGATGTCAAAATGACATCTAACACAGGTGGGGGGATTAAAAAAAATTATATTAGGCCTAACAGTTGTTATTTGTGTGTATACTAATAGTAGGTGTATATCAGTGATTAAACATCATTTCCAAGTACAAATACTTAACGGTTTTTGAATTACTAAAATAATTTGTAATAAAAAAAATTAAAATCACAAATAAAATGATTAGGCATCCTACTATCGAGTAGCCTTTGGCATATTCAAAGGGTTACTTTTCTTTAGTGGGGAATTGGGGATACTCAATCAGATGCCTCATGGCGAACCCGTAGGACACACGCCCCATCTGGCCAAAACACAAAATAGTTTTTCACAAAAACTGGAAATACGCAATCAGTGGGTAACTTCTCTTCCGGTCAAGTGCCAAATCCATTCACTTCCTTTGAGATGGATCGTGTTTTCAGTACTTTTCTTCAACATTTGCCCGGCATTTCCTTCGCTGATGTGGAGAGGATCGTGGAAGAGAAGTCAGTCACGAAAAAAAACAAAAATGAAGAAAGGATACAAGTTTTTCCACGAAAACTTCAAAGAAAAATACGAAGGTGAGTAGCAAGTTAGCATGCTAGCCCAAATGCTACTGAACCCTGATAAAGAATATAAAGCATTAGCGACTTTACTTAAAGGGGCTGTATCATGCTTTTTTAGCTAGTCCATACCCTAGAAATGGCATTAACATGGTAATAGTTTATTTTTGGCGCTAAGGAAAAGTAATTTTGTGTGAAATAAAAGATTTTCTGGGGCTAATTCTGAAACCCGGAAGAGAAAACGCTCTGTTTCACTGAAAATCCCACCTCTCCCCCTGTGGACTTTGACTGGCAGCGTACTTCAACCAATCAGCGCTTCAAACACAAATACGCTGGCTAGCTTTAGCTCTTTAGCTCTAGCTTCTCTACACACAAAGACACACGAAAATGTCTTTTCCTGTTAGAAACTCACCAAGTGCAGACTCTTCAGACTCTTGCTCTTGCTTGATTGTTGCTTTCAGACGATGGTTAAAGTTTATCTCTGTAATCAGAGTTAGAAAAAAGTGGCAACGCTGATTGCTGAGGGCCTGCGGGGGGGGGGGGGGGGGGCACGCGCCTGGGGGGTGATCAAGACCTTTTTGTGTCTGTTCTGTTTCCCCAAGAGGCGGAGGCAACTGAACCACCATTGGAGCCTGCGCACTGCGCATGTGCAGAAGACCCAACCCAACTACTAGGTGGGCCGCAGCCATCAGTCCCAGGACGGTCCTGATTATTAGGTGGACCCGAACTATGGGCACCGCTATCAGGGACCTCAGGGTCAACAGGAGAGAGACTCGTCTCTCTTTGGAGAGGCGGGCCGTCATGGTGAGAGCATCCAGCTCCAATCCCAGATAAGCCATCTGCTGAGCAGGGATGTGCGCACTCTAGTCCTGGGTCACCACGAACCCCAGGAGCTCAATGTGGTGCAGGACCTGGGCCGTATGCTCCACTGCCTCCTGATAAGAGGGCACTAGTATGAGCCAGTCGTCGATGTAGGTGAGAATCCTCAGACCACAACGACGGACTGGCTCCAGCGCGGCCTAGACACACTTGGTGAAGGTGCGTAGAACAAGAGAGCAGCCGAAGGGGAGCCGGTTGTATAGAAAACACCAGTCTACCACGTCGAACATGAGGAAGATCCTGTGTCTCCTCAGAATGGGGATGTAAAAGTAGGCGTCCGTGATATCGACTGACGTCATCCAGTCCCCCGGGCGGACGCTCTCCAGGAGGTATTTGACCGTCAGCATACAGAACCTCCTGGTGGCCACATGAGCATTCAGGACCCGCAAGTCCAGAATGGGTCTCATCCCACCGCTCTTCTTGGGAACCAAGAAGTAGGGGGCGTAGGAGCGAGGACACCTCTACTTCAAGAGCGGCCACCCCCGCAGGGCACGCGAACCGCGTACGAAGGATACCGTTGAAAGGAGGTGGGCGACACGCGAACTGCAGGGCGTAACTGCATCTCAGCGTCCTGGACAGCCAAGGTGAGAGCAGACCCAGCATCGCACACCATGTCTGGAAGTGGAGCGACAGCCACTGTACCATGACCATGGCCGAGGGAGGCAGCCCACCCATCCTCCCGGCCTCGGGAGACGAGGGGCCCTTGGCGAAAGGGCTGCAGATGGGGCATCCTAAGAAGCGGCGTGGGCGGCTGCCTCGGGGCGCGCACCAGCGCTTTGCTGTTGCCGAAGCCGGCGGAGGCGGTGTGATCCCGAGACATTTCGGGCCACGAGCCTCGCCAATGATGTCAGGGTCCGAGCGGGGTCCCAAAGCTCTGAGGCTGCGCTGCACTCACACAGGGAGATGCAAGCAAGCGGAACACGCAGCCTGGGGCGCTTGCAAGGTGACAGTAAGTCACCGGAGGTGCTCCTCTTGTGCGTAACGCATGGCATGAGGTGTATAAAAGGCTGGGTTGGGGAGTGTCCGGGTTGGTTCTCAGCAGGCGGAAGTAACGTGAGGCGTCAGCTGTTGTTCGCCGGCGGTGTGAGTTTGTGGACTAGCCGACCTGCGGGTTGGACCAGACCGGCCATTGAGTCTGGTACTTGCCTTACCTCACAGACGCGTACGTTGTTGTTGATGCCCGGATCCCAGTAAATGACAGAACGTGAGTGCCATTCATCCGCCGTGTGAGTTTGTTCCCGTGATCTGTGCGTCTGTGCAAGCCGTGACGGCCTCCGCACCGCAGGAAGATGTTGTTTGTTCCCGTTCCTGTCGCTGTGAAGGTGCCGGGGCACTTGTTTAATACTCTGAGACATGTTATTTCCTGAGCGAGAGACCGGTGGAGTGTCGGGTTCTGTGCCGTCGGGAGCGCTCGTTCTCCTCCCCCTGTGCAGTCCAGGCGGGCGGTGATAAACTCCTAATACGTTTACTCGTCGTTCAGTGGTGTTGTTTCCGCCCCGGTGGGGCGGGAGCCTTTGTTTCCACACCGGCTCGTGCCAGGCAGGCAGTGGTGATCCCCTTAGGTTTCTATTCCGCGTGATTCATCTGTATTGTTTCCACCCTGCATATATGTTAGAGCGCTCGTCTCCTTCACCTGTGTGTCCGGGCGGGCGGTGTTTATTCTTCAGCTCCACTTAGTTATTTGCCTTCGATGAGATGATTCTTTGTTCTGGTGCCTATTGGATAGTAGACGTAGATAATTTACCTTTATCCATGATTATGACTATTTATAATTTATATTAATGTGAGTGGAATATAGAGGCTGAAGTTGATTTTTCCTTATTATTGTTTATTGCAGAACTGCTTGTGGATCAGGATTCATCAACTAATAAACACATCTGAAGAGCAATAAACCTCCCTCCGTGTGTTCTTACCGACACTCCTCTTGGATGCTGGATCCACTTAATGAACTGTGCCTATTGCAATTTACCTCATTTACATGAGGGCAAAACAGGCCCGACTCGCCACTGTGACTCACTCCCCGGCCGCAGAGCGAAACCGCTGTGGGGGGAGAGCTGACGAGGGAGCGCGGGGCCCGGCGCTGAGCGCGACACATCACTCTCTTGAGGGAGCGGCCTGTACGAGGCGCTGCTTCAGGCGATGATGGGAGGCTGCCGGCGGAGTGGGCACAGCAGTAGAGACGTCGCGAGCATTGGGCCCCCACTCACTGCGCCTGCCTTGTGGCGCAGTACGGAGTTTGCATTACAGAGACCGAAAGGCATAACTCGCAACTGCCACAGCCCCTGGCTGAAGGTGAAGTCTTAGCTTTGCTTCGGGGGCCAGCTCCACCTGCCAGTAGCCGCTGCGGAGGTCGAGGAAGCTGAGTCAGCTGGAACCAGAGGTATAATCGAGGGCATCGTCGATGTGTGGCAGGGGGTACAAGTCGTTCTTTGTTACGCTGTTCAGCCGCGGGTAATCCACACAGAAACGCCACCCACCTCCTTTTCTTTTCACCAGCACAACCGACGCAGCCCAGCGACTATCGGACGGCTCCACCACTCTGCCATAGCATCTCCTTCACGATTTCTTCGGCAGCCTGTCGTTTGGTGAACGTGAGCCGATGGGTGTGCAGAAGGATGGGTGCAGCATCTCCTGTTTCGATGCGATATTGAACCATGGAGGTCCGCCGGCAATCTTTTACACTGGCCGCAAAGATGTCTGTGCTCCTCCAGGAGCATT
Source organism: Salarias fasciatus (assembly GCF_902148845.1). NCBI lineage: Eukaryota > Metazoa > Chordata > Actinopteri > Blenniiformes > Blenniidae > Salarias > Salarias fasciatus. Next base: position 4,070,163 of record NC_043760.1, on the reverse strand, counting down.
TTCAGCTGCTGCTGCTGCTGGCTAGGAGTTGGCCCGTGGTGGCTACGCTGCCAGTAGCTTGCCGGCGTGGGGGGGCGTGTCACTGAGAGGCTGACGGGGGGCGTGGTCTCAGCAATGCTCTGCGGCTGTTCGGCGGTGCAACTGACGACAGAGCTGGCCCTGTAGCAGCAGAGTTATTCTCTCGCTCAACGGCGGCAGAGTGAACCTCTCGCTCAACGGCGGCGGAGTGAACCTCTCTCTTTCTCTCGACGATCTTCTCCGGGCTTGATCACAGCTTGAAGATGCGGGACCCCAGGATGACGGTTTCTCTGGCGATGTTGAGGCGAGCTTTCCAGCGGTCTAACAGGTCCAGCCCTATAATGCACAGGTCCTGGATATCAGCGAGCCAGAATTCATGACTCACCTCCCGGTCGCCCACGCGGACGGTCAGCTGCTTTTTCCTGCCCATACCAATCTTCTCGCCGGAGACAGTCATCAATTTAACGTCGGTAGCAGTCCAGGCAGCGGAGGGGCGACCCGCCGTGCCTGGGAGGAGACCGGGGCACACCAGTGAGATGGTGGATCCGGTGTCCACCAATGCGTGGCAGGGATAGTCATCGATGACACAGGACAGGAACAGCCCTTTTCCGTGGCCGCACTATAGCAGGTGCTGCTCTCAGCGAGGGGAGACGGGTGGGAGGGGTGATCCCCTCACAACAACACTCCTTCTTCTGTCTCGTCGTCACAGTCGGCGAGGCGGGCGTAGGGCTGCACCCCGGGTCTGCGGTGCGGCGTGGAGAGGACTGTCTCGGCACGCTCCACCTCCCAGAGTGCTTCATCCAGGGTCTGGGGTGTGGTGAGTCGGACGTGCTGGTGGAGCCGCTCTGGTGTAAGCCCCTGCAGGAACGTGTGGAGGGCTAACTCTTCCAGGGTGTCCCTTGGGAAGTTGGGGAAGCCCTGCAAGCCTTGCCGTGCGTGCAGCTGGACGTGAGCAGTAAATGCACCCAGGCTTTCCCCATCTTGGCGGCGGCGGTTATTTAGTTTCTCTCTCTCAGACGTTTCTGCTGTGCGCCGGCCGAAGCGATGATCGAGTGCGGTGGTTAGCACCGTCAGGAGTCCTTCTTCACCGGGCGCCAGGTCAAGAAGGATCTGCTGAGCCTGGGCCTCCAAGGCTAGGGCGAGGTGTGTGGCGGTGTCCTGGTCGCTCCACCCATTGTGAGCAGCTGCAACTTGTACTTGCCTGGTACAGCTCTAGCAGGCTGGTGCCGTCATATTTCGGCAGCTTGACGGCAGATTTCGCCGCAGCAGCGGGGAAACTGGCTCCTTTGCCCCCGTGGCTGCTTCCATCCTTGGCCTCTCGCACCATCTCCAGATGAGGCTTTCTCCGGCCACTGGACCCATCTGTTTGGCTCAGCGTCCGCAGCTGCTCAGCTATCCATGCTGCTCTCTCTTCCCGCAGGCGATTCTCTTGGATCTGTAGCAGCTCCATCGACTTCTGACACCAGTGTAGCACAGAGTGGCAACTTGAGGAGGATTGAGAATGCTATTCAGGTTCCAGCACACTGCAGCTCTATTGTTAAAACAACTGAGCTGTGAGCGGCGGCAGCAGCAGGAGGATTGTGAATGCTCTGGCAGTCTCAAGACACCGCTGTTTTATTGTTAAAGCAAGTAAGCTGTGAGCGGGTGCAGCGGCGGCAGTGCCAGCGGCAGTGCTAGCAGCAGTGCTAGCCACAGTGCTAGTAGTAGGGCTCGTGGCAGTGCTAACCGCGGCAGCAGCGCTAGTGGCTGTGGTGGCAGCCCTAGCAGTAGTGTTAGCGGCAGCGGCAGCAGCAACGGCAGCAGCAGCGTGAAAGCTTTTTAGAATTTAACAAACGAAAACCTTATTGTTACAATAACTATGCATTTGGCTCTGGCTTTTCGCTGCTGGCAGACAGGCCACGTCACTCTCATACCGACCCTTCTCACTCCTGGTCCGACATAACGTAAATGAAGCTTAACATAAAAAGACCGGAAAAATGGCATCAACGCATAAAAAAAAAATTAACACATCTAGAACAAAAGAAAGTACATTTTAACACAATTAAACACAAAATACGGAATGAAACGGCCCGAACAATACCTTCCCATGATGCCTTGCGACACCAAACACACAGTATAATAGTACAGCGGCCCCCAGCAGCGCCTGCTGCCGCCACAATATGTTACTGCGTTTAAGGGGATTTTTTTTGTTTTCCCTGTGATATCATTGGCTGTTTTTGTATTGATATGCATATGGTGTTATGCATCAGTATGCATGTCATATTTCATTCATTGTCTTTAACAGAAGTTCGTAGGCGCTGAGTGAAAGCACATTCATTTGTCCAACTTGATTCTGAATAATAGATTATATCAGAATGTCTATATTTGCTTGAAGTAACATTAATTTTTGCAGGCTGTTCAATAAAATAAATAGGCATTGAAAAAAAATACTTTGGTGTTTGTGTTGGTGCACAACGGATAATATTCCATGGCTAGTTAGCAGTTAAATTCAGTTATGTGGATGCAAATGAACTGAAATGGTCGGTTTAATCAACAGTTTGTTGTATAACATCAGTACAGACTTAAATAAGGGCTACAGGGGAGTTCAATCAGTCATCTTTTTTCAGAGCACTGAAAAAAGTAACTAAAAAGTTACTTTTTTCAGTAACGCATTACTTTTTGGTTTAAGCAACTCAGTTACGAACTGAGTTACTTTTTTCATGAAGTAACTAACAACTGTAAGTACTTACTGTTTTTCAGTAACAAGCACAACACTGCAGTTGCCCTGCAAGTCTTGATTCCCAGACTGGTTTTCTTTGGGCAGTTATATATATTTTACTCATATGTCTGATTTTTCCACTGTCAGATATATTGTGCCTGCCTTCTTGTCATGTTTACAAAGTTCAGGCTATTTCTGAAACAAACATTAACTGTGGCGCGAAAAAAAGGGAGTTTGAAGCTAATATTGCGCTACATGTGACATGAGAGAGAGAGAGGTGGTGGTGGTGGTGGTGGGGGGGGGGGGGGGGCGATGCGCGAGGTGGGGGAGAGAGAGAGAAAGAGGGCGGTTTCTGGGGTTGATCAGAGGAGAGTCAGAGGACTCAGCAGCTCTCTTCCTCCTCTCGGTGAGGATGGACGCTGCAGAACCAGCTGAACTCTGCTTTCCTCAGCTCTTCAACTCCTCCTGCAGGAAGCCTCCAGCTCCTCCGTCCACGGCCACGGCCGTGCTGGTCCACGTCCTGCTGTCCTTCGCCTCTGTGCTCACTGCTGTCCTCAACATGCTGGTCATCATTTCCATCTCACACTTCAGGCACATCAGTCTTCAGACATTAACACGCTTCGCGTCATGTTGTTCATGTGAATGTGTTTCTGTCATGTCTATAAATACAGAGTTTAGAATCACTTGGTGGCGTCCTCACATCATGGTGTGAGGAGTAATGTCTTCCTCCTCCTCCTCCTCCTCCTCCAGGCAGCTCCACACCTCCACCAACCTCCTGCTCCTCTCTCTGGCAGTGTCAGACTTCCTGGTGGGCCTCCTGCTGATGCCGGTTGAAATCCTTTCCTCCGATACCTGCTGGCTCCTGGGTGATGCTGCGTGTGCTCTGTACTACATTGTCACTTTTATCATCACTTCTTCTTCTGTAGGAAGTGCGGTGCTCATATCAATCGACCGCTACTTGGCTGTCTGCGATCCCCTGCACTACCCCAACAGAGTCACTCTGAACAGAACTAAAGTCTGCATCTGTCTCTGCTGGGTCTGTTCCTCCATCTATAACACCACCCTCATCCTGAGAAACTTCCTCCGACAGTCGGATTCTCACAGCGCCTGCAGGGGAGAGTGTGTGGTGATCCTCAGTAACGCCACGGTCACCGTGGACTTTGTGGTGAACTTCAGCGCTCCCATCACGGTCATCATCATTCTGTATCTGAGGGTGTTTGCGGTGGCGGTGTCTCAGGCTCAGGCCATGCGCTCTCACGTCGCAGCACATCAGCGCTCCCTCGCCGTCAAGAAATCTGAGCTGAAAGCAGCAAAGACCCTGGGCGTGGTGGTGGTGGTGTTTGTGATCTGTCTGTGTCCTTATTACGCTCCAACCTTCATAGGTCAGGGTGTGGAGGAAAATACCTTCACCTCTTCGTTTGTGGTCTGGTTGGCGTATTTGAACTCATGTCTGAACCCTCTGATCTACACTATGTTTTACCCCTGGTTCAGGAAATCCATCAAAATCATTGTGACACTGCAGATCCTGAAGCCCAACTCTCGCCACGCTAAGATAATGTAGACATGAACTGATGAGGGATTTCAATCAAGTAGAAGGAAAGGTGTTTGATTTGTCTGTGTTCATATTCTTAAACCTTTAGGATTCATGCTGTCACTCATTAAGTCACATTTCAGACGGAATGGAGACATCATTATTCGTACCCTGAAATCCTGCTGCTGCACAGAATGGTTGTCCCCTCTGAGATATTTCCTCTCTGGGGAGGGTTTCCTCTTCATGTAGGATTGCTGGTTTTTCCTCTAAGAGATCTCTGTGTTGTGCTTGACGCTGTATGAATGAATTAAATGAGATGCATCCGTTCATAAGCTGTATTTCTTTAATCATCCATCCAGATGAAATCTTTCTGATCAGTGTGACTGTGTGTGATTTATAGCACAGCAGTGAGGAAACAGACTGGAGTCGAAGCAGTAAATTGAAGCATAAACAGTTTATGTCAGTGATTCTCAACCTTTTTCTTCAGTCAACGGCCCCCGACCACACATTGTACAGTCATAAAGCAAAGTTGAATGAATCTTGAAACACACTCAATGTGAAATACGTCTTGTTTTTGTGATGTTCTGTGGCGATGAGGCTGAACTATGAGCTTCCACCAGCTCAGTAAGAATTGAGCTTCAATAAAACCCTGTCTTCTGGAACTCTCTTGGCACGTTCTTTTTTTTATCCTTTTGTGATTCTTCTTTCTCTTTAGCCTCTTTAAAAGCTCATCTTTGAGTAAATGACAGACTCTCAAACCTTTAAACTGATTTGTGATATAAATGAATAAAATGCCAATCCACCTCGTTATTAGACACAACAATAAAATCAAGAGATTTTAACAACCCCCTGTGAAAGAAGAATAAAAAATGTCTCGAACACATAAATAAAAAATGTGTCCAGCAGCTGATGGACCTGGATTATCACTGACAGATGAATGTAACAATCTGACACATTTGCCTATGAAGAATAAATGTTCTGATACACCAGGGAGATATTTAGAGGTTTTTTTGCTTTTTTTCAAAAGATATCATGTTTTCACATTTTTCTGAAGATACAGTTCACCAGACGAAGTGAAAGACAGGTATTCAATTGTAGAGCAGTAATGCCCAAAGAAACACATAACTGTGTGAAGTACTCACTTTTTACCTGTTTTAAATTTTTATCTTTATTCGTGATTCTAACTACTATATTAGTGAAAGTCTGGGAAAGGGTGCTGTGCACATTTCACAGCATACGTATTAAAGTGTGCATACTTGTGCTTGTGATGAATAAATGGTTTGACTGGACATGCAAGACTTGCAGACTGCTGAGCTTCAGAAACATTGTCATTAAAGGGATACTTCAACATTTTGGCAAATTGGCCCTTTTAGCGCAATTCCTTAGTCATTTCGAACAGCACACTTACTTTTTTTGTGAGGGCGAGCTCTTGTTTATCCAGAGGTGAGTCGGGGAAGGTTTTCGGGATGGACACAATGGAAGTGAACGGTATTTTTGGTTCCGCTCGTCAAACTCATCAAATACACAATCCAACAACCCCAAAACACTTTGGTGGACACGTTATAATCCGCACATTCACTACGCTGTGAAATATTAATGCAAAATTACGAGATTGAGTTGTGTATGCGAAGATTGCTAAGACGGAACTACTTACTAAACATGGCGTCTGAGCGTAGTGATCTCAAAAGAAAAAGTAGTTCCCAGTATTTGCTTCAGTGTCGTAACGCTACAATATTATTTGTTGGTGTTCCACTGCGTAGTGAATGTGTGGATTATAATGTGTCCACCAAAGTGTTTTGGGGTTGTTGGATTTTGTATTTGATGAGTTTGACGAGGGGAACCAAAAATACCATCCACTTCCATTGTGTCCGTCCCGAAAACCTTCCCCAACTCGCCTCTGAATAAACAATAGCTCGCCTTCACAAAAAAAGTAAGTATGCTGTTCGAAATGACAAAGGAATTGTGCTAAATGGGCCAATTTGCCAAAATGTTGAAGTATCCCTTTAAAAAAAAAAAAAAAAACCTGTGTTCTCGCCCTTCCTTGGTGGTGGCAACACTGACAATATGTGCTCTCCAGCCACACTGTGCATGGAAAGTCATGCACATCCAGCAAAGGTTCTTTGATTTAGAACAAATGTGTCGAATTCCAGTCCTCGAGGGCCTGCGTCCTGCATGTCTTCCATGTCTCCCTGCTTCAACACAGCTGACTGTAATGATGCTCGTTATCAGGCTTTCTGCTGGACTCGGCCATGAAACTTTACAGGGATTCAGGTGTGTTGAAGCAGAGAGACGTGGAAAACATTCAGGGCTGTGGCCCTGCAGGAATGCAGTATGACACCCCTGATTTAAACATTATGCAACACAATTTGCAAGATAATCAACCAAAGTATTAAAAATGGAAGGTTCTGGCCCTTCCTTTGTGGTACGTCCTTCAAGCTGGGATCCTCTACCAGAGGCCTGGGAGCTTGAAGGTTCTGCAGGATCTTATCTGTTCCTAGCACTGCGCTCTTCTGGAATGTTGTTCCTGGTATTTCCGAGAGCCATGCATCCAGCTTGGGGGTTCCTGCCCCCCCCCATCACTACTCAATCAATCAATCAATTTATTTTTTGTATAGCCCAGTATCACAACAGTTGCCTCAGAGGGCTTCAAGATGTTACACTGGTCGGTAAAAGTAAAAACAGTGAATAAGCATAATGGTAATATGTCAATATTTACAGTAACGAGACAGAACGAAGCAACCACCGCCTTCGACCCTCACATCCGGCAAGAAAAAACTCCAAAAACCCAGTGGGAAAAGAAGAAATCTTGGGGAGAACCACAGTATGGAGGGATCCCTCTCCCAGGGATGGACAGCTTTGGCAACAGCTAGCATGAGACAATAAGAAGTAAAGCCTAGGACAATGTTGAGTACAGTCCGTTGGACGGTCCAGCACAAGAACCACGGATCCCAGCAGTAGAACCGAAGCCAGTCCACGGGCAGGACCGACAGGAGTGTCCTCCCGGTCCGGACGGAGCTTGTTCATAGGCCCTCGTAATAGTGGAGTCAGCAACTGAAACTGGAGAAGACTCCCCCTCGAAGGGGGGGGACAACAGGTGAAAAGCAATGAACGGACTAAAGGGAATAACATTCAGACATTAGAGGACAGGGCTCAGTGCACCGTACTTCCCACAGCATTCTAGCTCCGAGGGCAGCTTTGTGGATACTTAACTGTTTAAACTAGTATTTAGTTAGTATAGTTTAATTTAGTTTAATGTAGTTTGGTTTAGTTTAAATTTGTTTAGTGTAATTTGGTTTGGTTTAGTTTAGTTTAGTTTAGTTTAGTTTAGTTTGGTTTGGTTTGGTTTAGTTTGGTTTAGTTTGGTTTAGTTTAGTTTAGTTTAGTTTGGTTTACTGTAGTTTGGTTTGGTTTACTTTAGTTTGGTTTGGTTTGTTTTAGTTTAGTTTAGTTTAGTTTAGTTTAGTTTAGTTTAGTTTAGTTTAGTTTAATTTAGAATCCCCAGCTGACCTGATCATAGGCTGCATGGCACCACTGTTGCCTTTACAGCCCACAGCTGCTCTTTCAGCCGTTGGTATTTCTCCAGCTGTTCCTGTTCCTTCTTTCTGCTGCTGCTGTCACTAGGGGATTGCTACATCCGTCACTACTGCTCTCTTCTCATGTTTGTCCACCACCACAATGTCCAGCTGACTGGCCATCATACGTTTGTCAACCTGAATCTTGAAGTCCCTCAGGAGCTTGGCTTGGTTGTTCTGCACCACTTTTGGGGGTGTTCTCCATCTAGGCTCTGGGATCTCCTGTCCGTACTTGCCACAGATGTTTCTGTTTACTATATCCGCAACCAAGTTTTGGTGTTCCATGTCTGCCTTTCCTGCCAGCATCTTGCACCGTGCTGTGATGTGCTGTACTGTTTTGGGGACTTCCTGTCACAGTCTGCTCCTGCAGGTTTGTCTAGAGTCTCTATTGATCTTGTGTTTAGGGCCTGTTCTTTTGCAGCTATGATCAGAGCCTCTGTGCTCTTTCAATCCTGCCTTTTCCAGCCACCGGTATGCTCTCTCTATGTCAGCCACTTCTTCAATTTATCGGTGGTTCATGCCGTGTAGGGTTTGTCTTTCCATGATCCCACCTCTGGCTCCTCTTTCTTTACTTGTCTGAGGCAATCACTGAGCAGGTTGTCATTGGGGCCATTTTCTGGCTGTGTTCTTGAAGGGATGATGTTTCCTCCTGGATGGTGGCTTTGACACTCATCAGTCCTCGGCCTCCCTCACTGTGCTTCGTGTCCAGCGTCAGGACACTGGAGTTCAGGTGGAACCCTCCGTGTTTTGTGAGGAGATTCCTTGTCTTGATGTCAGTAGCTTGCATCTCTTCCAGTCGCCAGGATATTATTCCAGCTGGGTATCTGATTACTGGTATAGCAGACATGTTAATGGCCTGGATTTGATTCTTGCCATTCAGCTGACTGTTCAGGACCTGTCTCACCCTCTGTAGGTATCTGGCTGTGGTTGACCTCCTGACCTCCAGGCTACTTCATCCTGGTTGCCTTTTGCCTGTGGTATCCTCAGGTATTTGTAGCTGTCTTCCACATCTCTGATGTTGCCTTCAGGTAGTTGAACCCCTTCAGTAGTGATCATCTTCCCTCTTCTTGGTACCATCCACCAGCACTTATTTAGTTCCAATGACATCCCAATGTTATTGCTGTTTATCCTGGTGAGGTGAATCAGGGAGTCACTCTTGGCATACAGTTTGATGTCATCTATGTAGAGGAGGTGATTGATGATTGTTCCATTGCTGAATCGGTACCCAAATCCACTCTTGGTGATGATCTGGCTGAGGGGGTTCAGGCCTCTGCAGAACAGTAGGGGGAACAGAGTGTCTCCTTGGTATATGCCACGTTTGATGCTCAGCTCTGCCACTGATGTCAAGGTAAGCTTCCATAGTTGTCTTCCATAGCCTCATCAAGTTTCCCAGTAAGGTTCTCAGTTCCTTGTTGATTTTATACAGAGTCAGGCATTCCAGTGTCCATGTGTAGGGCATTGAGTCATAGGCTTCTTGTAATTAATCCAGGCAGTGCACATGTTGGGGTTTCTGGTCTTACTGTCTTGTCGATCTGTAACTGGTACCTGGCTTCTCTGCTGTTATTGCCAATTCCTTTCTGGGCCCTGCTCATGTATTGCTCCTTGTGACTGCTCATCATAGCAGCTATGATGCCAGATAAAAGCTTCCATGTATTGCTGAGGCACTACATATAGGCTGGGAGTTGGATGGTATTGTTCCCTTCTGGGGGTCCTTCATGAAGAGGACTGTTGGACTTGGGGCCAACCACTGTGGCTGGTTCCCTTCTCTTAGCAGTTGGGTCATTTAGACTGCCAGGTGTTCTGGCCTAAAAAATTCCCAAAAGTCAGAAAAACTGAATGTTGAGTCCTCACACAACTGTACTAAGTCAAGTATCCACCTCTGAGTCTGTTTCTACAGAGAAACTCCACAAAGACAGGATACATCAGAGCACGTCAGACATATAACTCATATCAGACAACCCGACACAGACAGGCAGCAGAGACAGAGCTAAATACAGTCACGAGGAAAGGTGCTGGAAGGGGATTAGTTAATAAGGTAAAATGGAAATGTGAGGTGCAGCACACAGACGCAGAAAACAGGTTTGGGTGATAGCTTCTGCCACAGTGCTCCAGTCTCTGGGTCAAACTCTGGCTCTGGCCCCTCAGATTCTGATTGCGCCTCCCCAGGCTCTGGCTCCAGATCTCCGGCTCCAGCTCGCGAGCCTCCGACTCCTACTCTGCCTCTGGCTCTCCAGCTTCTGATTCCAGCACTGGCTCTAGCTCTGGTGTTCCAGCCTCTAGTACTGGCCAGTGCCCACCAGACCAGTGTCTGTATCCCTCTCAGCTTCTTCAAGAGAGTCCTGGAGTCCCTTCCCCAAGAGGGCTCTATGGCGTTTGGGTCATCCCTGTGCCCAGTCTACAGAGATTCTTCACCCTAGATATCCCCTGTGTAGGTTGGACTTCTGGGCCATCGTGAGCTAGCCCTGGAGGGGGCCTCAAGCTGCTTATCCACTTTTATATTGTAGTTTGTTTATTGAAAATGAGGCACATAGATTGTTGGTTTATATTGGTTTAATATCATTTAGTATAGGGATGTGCGATACCACTTTTTTTCAGACCGATACCAAGTATGAGTACTTCATCTTCAGTACTCACCGATACCGATACTTGCATACCGATACTTTATATACATAAAATGTAAAATAATGCAATGAGATTATTTTTGAAAATGAATTTTATTTCCAATAAAAAGGCAGCCCAGCCACTATGTTTAAGTCCAAAATAATAGTCTGAAAAATAAAACAAGCAACTCTGAGTTTGCACTTATTTAAATGAAATTAAATGCAAGATAAAACAATTTCTCTGAGTTTTACACTTTACATTAACTAAGGTTTTTAAATGTACTAATTTTAATGATTTTTTTATGAACTAAAGTCAAAGATAGAAAAACCCCTGAGTTTAAAGAGTTGCTCGTGTTATTTGTGCTGCTCTTGGATCTCTGCTCTTCAGTTTCTCGGTCTTCTGCAGAGTTTGCTGTCGAGTTGCTGCCGGAGTTTTCTTTTTTCCAGCACAACAGCGTCAGACTCTCGTCCACAAGCTTCGCCCTGAGGTGTTTAAACAAATTACTAGTGGTAAATGAACAACATCGCGCACCTCCTTTAGCAATTTTAGCATTGCAGAGTTAGCATTCTGCAAAGCTCGGCTCGTTTTCACTTGTATAAAAGAATTTCCACCCCGGCGGAGTTTTGGTGAGACGAGCAGCCGTTCTGGATTCATCCTGTTGTCTCTGCTCTGGATGAGACTCATGGAGAAGTCAGCCCGCTGCAGTGCAGCCCTGCGCCTGTCAGCGCTCCAGAGAGGAGCTTCTTCCTCTTTCATGTTTGTCGGCAGCTTGCATCCCATTTAGTTGCACTACCGCCAACTGCTGGTGAGGAGGGCTTACTACGCGTGGGGTTTTCTTGCCGTGAGTATCGGCGGCTGGCATCGGTAGCCTTCACGAGTACCCGATACCTTGAAATAAGGCCAGTATCGGCCCGATACCGATACCTGGTATCGGTACTCGCACATCCCTAATTTAGTATCACAGTTTATTTTGCACCCGAGCGCTTTCTCTAGGTCAGCCACCAACATAGATTTATCTGTGGCCGCCAAAACATACACTATGTATGACAAGATCTCCAGTCAACACCAGTTTGCTTTTATTGCTGAGCAAATCTCACCCTCCAACCATAAAAACTTTTTTTGGTGAATTGTCGATTTTTTTTTCTACATTTCCTATGATATTATTTTCACCAATTTCGAAACTTCCAATCAGACTAGATGGATCGAAACCCGATTACAAAATCTGGTTCTGCAGAAAGTTTCTGTCACAGAGTCTGCACCTCTGAGTCTGTGTTTTTTCTTTTCTTCTGTCTCCAATGCTTGTTCATGTGGAATAGGGTGTTCCTAATGATGTCATCAGTTGCTGAGCAACAGTTTCAGGCGCCATGTTGGAGGGCATACACAGAGTTATAAACACATGAGATAAGACGGTGGCGGATTACTGCGGACTTTTGAGCGAAAAATACAGGATTCTGTATCGCGAAAAGGGCACCCATACTTGATTGCAAGCATGGAATTTACCCGGAAGGAGGAGAAATGGGCTGACATCAGCTACTTCGACATCGTTAATTACCTGGTCTACTCGCTAAACCGTCTGTACGCTGTGACAACGAAAACTGCAAAATGCAGCAGTTCCATTAGGCTGTGTGAACATCAAGGAAACCCCAAAGGGTGTGCGGGGTTCTGGGTTCTGTCCAGAATGCAGAGGTAGCAGGAAAAAGAGTCGTTAAAGCAGCTCATGACATTACAGCTCCTCAGTTGCTTTACACCTGCTAGAGGTGTTACTGAAGTCTGATGTGACATGTGACTCAAGTTTTGGTAGTAATTGATCTATATGTGTTATTTTTAAGTTATCTGGCCTTTTCTTGTTTGTTTTTATATAAATGCTGGAGATGTGTTTTCATGTCTACTCAGCTTGCTGAAACATTTTACATATTCTGATGTGATTGTGACAAAATCCATACCAACATATATACAGGAGCTTAAACACAGTTCAAGTTTATCAATGTGAAAATTGCCATTTCATATTTAAATGCTTATTTGTGTTTGAGACGTGAAGTGATTATTTAAATAATGTGTGAAGTGATTATTTAAATAATCACTTCACATCTCAACCACAAATAAGCATTTAACCTGCAATTACAGGTTAAAATATTCACAGATGATTAGGCACAGTTCATTTTGTGGTTAATTACTTTTGAAAATATGTGTATAAATAAGTTTAGGTTAAAAATCCATATGGATAAGGTTTGTTGGATGTTATGGAGTAAACTGAGGATTGATGAGTAAACTGAGGAGATAGGAACGTCAAGCTTGGGCTTCATTATTCAGGAACCTACAATATATGTGTCTAATGTAATTGGTTCTTACCTCTTAATTGTCCGTGAATCTGCAGGCATGCTGATACCAAATAAAAGTGTTTTCGAGTGGAATTGTTTCTTTGCATTTATCATTCAATTGGTAACCGACTAAAAGGAAGGACATATATTTATTTGGCAGTTCAAATACAAGCCATGAGAAACATGTTATGAAAAAACATAAAAAGCAGTAGCATGGACTCCTAAGTTTTCATGAAAAAGAATACAGCTGTTCTTTAATACTGCACAGAAACATTTACAGTTCAGTCAAAAGGCACAACGGTGTCACTGATGTTTGTCACTGCACAGCACAGGTGCACAGTTTCGTCTTCATCCTCTTCTGGCTGCAGCATGTAGATCTGCTCCTCCACTGGTTCACAACCACCAGTCGCACAGTCACTTCATGACATGTTCTGTGACATGTCCACTAAACTCTCAGCAGCTTCTCAATCTTTCCTCCTCGTGTTGCAGCTTCCAGCACGTTCAGCACGGGCCTGGGCTCCAGGAGGTGGTGCTGGGACCTTGTTGTGGCCCATTTCCACTAATGGCAACCAGTCAGTTGTTTCTGGGGATAACAGGTCTGATGGATGTCCTGGAGTGGAAAGATAAAAAAAAAATAAAAAAAAAATAAATTAAAAAAAAAAAATCTGTGTCACAAACAGATCATTACATGGTCACTTTTTAACTTCCATAATAATAAATCATAGTCACTTCATCATACACACATTCTGTTGCACTAAAACACACCGTACATATTAGCATATATATATATATATATATATATATATATATATATATATATATATATATATATATATATATATATATACACACACACACACACATATATAATAGCTCCTGTTATATTTTAGATTTATGTTCTATTTAAAGTTAGGTCTTTCCTCCCTTATTATTATATTATCCTATTGATATTCTTATTAAGATTTGGACTATTATTTATTCTCATTCCTTATTTACACATTTCCTCACTGTCCTGCACCCCCCTGTGTGTTCTTTGAGACTCTGTAATGGTAAATTTCTCCATGGTGAGATAAATAAAGGCTATAGTATTATATACACATCCACACATGCTCACAGAATTACTCTAAACCTTGAAGTTTAAGAAATGCTGAACTCTATCCTTACAATACCAAAAAATTAATATGGTGCATTGGAAGTTGATTTGTTATTTTGGGGCACATTTACTTGAGGGTCCCCCAGGTGTGGCTGCTCTCAAGTATCAGTTGCTCTGATTCAAAATTGTTCCTAAAAGCAGCAATAACCCGAAGTAATAGTCAATTCTAACTCCAGCACCAAAAACATGCTATAATTTTAGACAGTAGTCTAATATAAGTTCGGTTGCGCCACAGTGCAGAGAACGGGGTTCACACAATAGTCATTCTACTCAAATGCTGCATAAAATCATCAAGTAACAATACTGATCTTACCGGATACAAAGTGGAGATCACAGACTCTCATGTTCTTTATGCTTAATTCCTGCACATCAGCTCCTGAAATCCTCGTTAGCCAGCCAGCCTTGTGAGACTTGTGGAGTCTGCTGTCCTTGGTGCGTGAAAACAGCCGGTATCCGAAAAAAAAAACAAAAATAAAAAAAAAAAAAACGACCCACATCGCAGTCTGCCCGCATCCCAAAACAGCACAAAAGTTCACCATTGTCAGTCTGGACTACTCTAGTCATGCAGGGGCGATGATATGTACCGGATAAACTGTTCAGTCTGCTTGAAACTGCTGTGTGACCACACCGTGTGTGTCCTCCAACATGGCGGTTGTTGTGGAAGGTCACGTGACCGTGACGTCTATTAGGAACACCCTTTTGGTTTTGGAATTGTTAAAGGGGCTGTATCATGCAAAATTCACTTTCTGTATGTTTTAACCTTGTTATATAGCTATGTACTCACCAAAAACACCCCCAAAGCATTTTTTCCTCCATGCCTGCGTGTTTGAGCTTTCCTTATGTTTCAACTGCTCAGAGAGGCAGCCCCTCCCGTACCCGTGAAAACGCTCTGTTTCCCACATTCACGTCACGCGGTGAAGATGGCTCCCCCTCCCCCCCTCCCGCAGGCCCTCGGCAATCAGCGTTGCCGAGGGCCTGCGGGAGGTTTTTCTAACCCTGATTACGGAGATAAACTTTAACCATCATCTGAAAGCAACAATCAAGCAAGAGCAAGAGTCTGAAGGGTCTGTGCTTGGTGAGTTTCTAACAAGAAAAGACGTTTTCGCGTGTCTTTGTGTGTAGAGAAGCTAGAGCTAAAGAGCTAAAGCTAGCCAGCGTATTTGTTTTGAAGCGCTGATTGGTTGAAGTACACTGTCAGTCAAAGTCCACAGGGGGAGAGGCGGGATTTCAGTGAAACAGAGCATTTTCTCTTCCGGGTTTCAGAATTAGCCCCAGAAAATCTTTTATTTCACACAAAATGACTTTTCCTTAGCGCCAAAAATAAACTATTACCATGTTAATGCCATTTCTAGGGTTTGGACTAGCTAAAAAAGCATGATACAGCCCCTTTAAGTGGAATTTTTCTGCTGTTCTGGTCGGAGTTAGAAGAGAGTAGAAAAAAGGAGGGGAGAGACAGACAGATTTGGGGAGGAATTCAATCCCTGGTTCAGGTTGAGTGTTGGGAAGACATTGTTTTTTAGTGGGATAAAGATGAAGTCCATTGATCCAGTAATGCTCCTGTGCTGAGCGGTTGTCATGGGTCTAAGTCTCCAGGTTCTACGTCACTCTGCCTGAAGGGCGGAGCAGCGAGCTGGAAGCAGAATGAGTCAGTTATACGATCGAGTGTGAGGCACAAAGCTGGCAGAAGCCACCATCTTCTCCTCAGTGGAACATGGAAGCTACTGATGAAACTGAGCTCTGCTTCCCAACACTCCCCAACTCTTCCTGCAGGAGAACCGTGAATCCTCACTCAGTGTCAATGACGGCTTACGTCACACTGTCCTGCATCTCTCTGCTCACTGTGGCCCTCAACCTGCTGGTCATCATCTCCATCTCTCATTTCAAGTAGTCAAATGTTTTGAGAAAATGCCCATTTTGTGTTCGACTCCTTATGTTGTGTCTTAATTCTTGCTGTGTTTCCTCTTCAGGAAGCTCCACACTCCCACCAACATCCTCCTCCTCTCTCTGGCTGTCTCAGATTTCCTTGTGGGCTTCATCATGTTATTTCAGATTCTTGGCATCAATGGTTGCTGGTATCTTGGTGACCTCACTTGTGTAATATATTTATATTTTGATTACATTGTCACATCTGCCTCTGTGGGAACCATGGTGCTGATATCGGTCGATCGCTATATTGCAGTTTGTGATCCACTACATTATTCCAGCAAAGTGACGGAGAACAGAGTGAAGCTGATCGTGCTGCAGTGCTGGTTAGGTTCTGCTCTCTGTCACACTTTGTTGCTCAAAGAGAACCTGAAACACCCAGGAAGCTTTAAATCCTGCGCTGGAGAGTGTGTGTTAGGGATGACTCCTGTTGCTGGAATTATGAATCTCATCCTGACATTTATCGGTCCTGTTGCTGTCATCATTCTTCTGTATATGAGAGTGTTTGTGGTGGCGGTGTCTCAGGCTCGGGCCATGAGGTCTCACGTCGCAGTGGTGACCCTGCAGAGCTCGGGGACGGTTCTGGTGAAGAAATCAGAGCTGAAAGCTGCCCGGTCTCTGGGCGTGGTGGTGCTGGTGTTTCTGTTGTGTCTCTGTCCGTTTTACTGCGTCACAATCTCAGGTCAGGACACAGCGTACAATCTTTCATCCATCGCTTTTGTTTTAAATCTGCTGTACTTTAACTCCTGTCTAAATCCGCTGATCTACGCTTTTTTCTATCCCTGGTTCAGAAGATGTGTGAAACTGATAGTGACTCTGCAGATCCTGAGGCCTCGATCTGGTGAGGCCAACGTAATGGAGTGGGACTGAAGCCACTGACCTCAAAATAAGGAGGCATCAAACATTAGACTGAAACTGTGTCGCAGTCTTCAAGTATGTATCGAAAGAAAATGATTCTATTTCACATCAAAATGAGAACAAAAACTTAATGTCACATTGTCTGAGAGTGATTGGTTTTCACTGTATAACATCCAGCAGTCCTCGACCGACTTGAGAAAATGGCAGGAATTTGGATGGAAAAATGACTTTATCGCCCCGCACATGAAGTCAGATGGATTACAGTTAAAACAGAAATGTTGGAGATGCTGTGGACATGTGGATGTCATTTACTGCAATGTCTGTCTTCTGGTCATGTGTAAAAAGTAAAGGTGTTCTAGTACAATGTCATACGAATAATGGAGGAAATTTTAAACACACACACGGAGAAAAGAGCCAGAAAATGGAGCACCGACACCAGCATGTTTTTTGTTTTTTCCTCTCTCTTTTTCAAAGAAATTTAAGGACGAGCGACAAGATTTCCATTAAGTACAAGTGCAACTATAAGTACTAAGCTGTAGCTACAGACATAAATACTTATTAAACATCATCAAGCCTATTTTATACTTCAAGCGATGTGCAAAGACGGTGATGACTTCCCACAAACCACCTCTGCACAGCCCAAACGTTGATAATTCAGACATCTCTTAAAGAATTTAAGATAGTTGCAACATACATGTTTTAGGTAATTTGATTAATCGCTGATAATTACAGTTTTACATTTTTCAGGCCTTGACATTTTCAAGTTTGCAGCCTGGAATCACTTGCAGGCTGAAGTACAGCTGCAATTATTGAGCCCCATCGGAAATATTTGAAAAAGAAAAGGAGAAAAAAAAAACTGGGTGAAAGGTATTCAGGCAGATTCTGTGGGAGTTTGTAACTGGCTTCATTCACAGCTAATTTATAATGTTTAGGCTTTGCCTTTTGAATACATTTATGTATATTCTAAAGGAAATATTTTTTTAAATGTGTATTTTTCTTTCAATGATTGTTAAATGTAATTCCACCTTGGTATTGCTGCTGTCTTGACTCAGGATTTCCCAAACAAGATCCTGTGATCTAAATGGGACTCACCTGGTTAAATGAAGGTTAGATACGTATAAGTCCTGCACTTCTGAGGCCACATAGGGGCGCTGTGGTTTTGTTTTTGTTCCCCTCTCCTCTGTTCAGGTGGGCGGTGCTGGGCTGTGTTTGCAGACAAATCGGACATCTGCTTCACCTGCAGGCCGGGTGGATCATTTCCCTGATGAGGTCCTCAGACTGTATTCGATGGTGGAAAATAGCATTCATTATAGTCAACCTGTGACACGTGTTTCTGCTCTCAGCGATCTGAACTTGTTTTGACCCCGTTTCTTCTTCTCTTCCAGTCTGAAGCCAGCCTGAAGCTGCCAGCCAGAGATCCCAGCTTGTATTTTCTGCCAGCCCCACCTCGATGTCGGCTCTGAACATAAAACCCCGCCCCTGAAAAATGCTCTCGACTCTGCAAAACTCCACTAACAGAGAAGCGATCACTCTGCAAACCAGCTCCGAAGATCTCACTCAGCTCAGCTCACCTGTACCTGGATTCACTCTTGGATTTGCAAGACCGGTCTTGGAGGAACCACTCCAGTCTCTGGATCGCAAATCAATTAAGACTCACTAATCAGGGACTCAGTAACTCAAATAAAGCTCTTGTTTGTAAACCTCAACTACTGCTCCTGGTTGATTTCCACATCTGGGCTTCTGACTCACTCTGTAACAGCCAAGATGAGCTCGGTGAATCACAAGTCGAGAACAGAACTAAATTCCTCTGTTCAACATACAATCACCAACCAAGATGCAAGACTAGGACAAGTTTGTTTTTTGTTTTTTGTTTTTTTCCTGTCCAGCATCAACAAATGCAGAATGAAATTCCCGTTAATAAGGCTTCTCTTGATAATATGATTTCTTACTTCTTTTAAAGGGGCTGTATCATGCAAAATTCACTTTTTTATGTTTTAACCTTGTTATATAGTAATGTACTCACCAAAAACACCCCCAAAGCGTTTTTTTCCTTCGTGCCTGTGTGTTTGAGCTTTCCTCGTGTTTCTGCTGCTCAGAGAGGCAGCCCCTCCCGCACCCGTGAAAACGCTCTGTTTCCCACATTGACGTCACACGGTGAAGATGGCTCCCCTGAGTCCCCTCCCGCAGGCCCTCGGCAATCAGCGTTGCTGCTTTTCGTAACTCCGATTACGGAGATAAACTTTAACCATCGTATGAAAGCAACAATCAAGCAAGAGCAAGAGTCTGAAGGGTCTGCGCTTGGTGAGTTTCTAACAAGAAAAGATGTTTTCGTGTGTCTTTGCGTGTAGAGAAGCTAAAGCTAAAGAGCTAAATCTAGCCAGCGTATTTGTTTTGAAGCGTTGATTGGCTGAAGTACGCTGTCAGTCAAAGTCCACAGGGGGAGAGGCGGGATTTTCAGTGAAACAGCGTTTTCTCTTCCAGGTTTCAAAATTAGCCACAGAAATTCTTTTATTTCACAAAAAATGACTTTTCCTTAGCGCCAAAAATAAGCTATTACCATGCTAATGCCTATAATAGGGTTTGGACTAGCTAAAAAAGCATGATACAGTCCCTTTAAATTAGTTTGAATACTGGTACATGATAACAATAATCCTTCGATGAGAAAAAAATACACCAGAGGACTGGCTATTGCACCTGCACAGTGATACAAGAGACAACATCCTACGGACTTTTGTGAGGAAATATAGCTGGTAATTATCTGGGGCATGCAAGTCTTGGACATATGTATCATATTATAAACCAGAGCATCGGGAAACACCTAATACAGATAGCCATTAGTCTAACACTCCACAAGACAACATAATGACTGAGTCCACCTGCAGAATATGAAGAGTGCAGTGTGATTAATGCAAATCTGACTGTGATCATGCAAATATGAAGGTAGGAAGCAGGCCCAGACCCAGATGATCAGCAGCAATCTCCAAGCACAGATCCCAGTCACCATACCAGGCACCGGTCCAGGAGGGGTCAGAGGAAGGCCACAGCTAGGACCTCCAGCAGCAAGGGGGCTATGGTACCCAGATTGCCAAGAGAGGAGAGGGACCAGGACCCCAAGAGCCCAAGACTTGACCCCATCCACTCAGGCAGAGGTCCATGACCACACACAGGAGAACCAGCCCTCACAGACAGCTACTGGGAATGGGCCAGCACCCCCCTAGTGCTCTAGCAGCATACCCCGGGAGCCAGGGTAACACAAACCCCCAAGCAGGACAGCCTTGCGTATGCCGGAGCCAGCAGTCCCACAGGCCACAGTGAGCCCAAACCCCAGCCCTATGGGGAAATAACCCATCCCCATCCTCCCCCCGCACCAGGAGGCACCCGGAAAGAGGAGAGTAGGACCCAACTGCCCTCCTCTCCCTCGCTCATCAGTTGTGATGAGGTACAGCAAGTGTTGTTTGCAAAAAAACTGAGGGGCTGGAGTCACACCATGTTGTGAGCGAGGCAAACCAGCAGTCCCATCTACTCAAGCAGCCCTGCCTACCTAACACGATGTGCCATGTCCTTCAGATGCGTGTGTTGTATGTAGTTTGCCATGTTTGATGACTAGTTGGAATTAAAACTGAGAGGCGAGTCACCAAAGTATGCAGTGAATGAGGCCACATAGATGGCTCCATCCACCACATCCAGCTTAATGAGTATGTCTCCCAAAACTCGGCATGTCTGAGAAAGAGAGTGGCCAAAGAAAGAGAATGACATCTAGAGGGAAGAGAACTTGACTATCCCTGCTATAACTTCTGCCCTCGCGACCCTGTCCCAGATAAGAAGTAGAAGATGGATGGATGGATTATCAGAGACTCAGTCAGTCAAATAAAGCTCTGTTTGTCTACTGCTCCTGCTTAATTTCAACATCTTAGCCTCTGGCATGCGCTGCAACTGTATGGTCCAACCAAGATGAGCTCAGTAGATTGCAAGTCCAGAACAGAACCAAATGTTTCCCTTCAATATGTGCAAGCCAACCAAGAAGACCAGAACAACATGATTATTTATGAAAGAAACTGATGGAAAACAACCGAGATCTGCTTAACCAAGTCTCCCAGTTAACCTCCCAGGTTTGTTTAGGTTTATTTGAGCATTTGAACAGTTGGGGTTCACCCTGACGGAGATGCCGAAATGAATGAATGACCTGAGGGAATGAGCTCTTCACTTATTCCTGTAGTGGAGATGAATGTCAATATCGGAATGGAGGGAAATAATGATTAACACTAGAACTGCCAGCATTCTTAACCCCCCTCCAAAGACCGCAGCGGTCAACCAGACCGTCATACATTTTGCTGTGTTTTTGCGCAGGAGCACAACAGGTTTTTTTTCTGTAATCTAATGTATTAGAAATTAAGATAAATAAACAAAATATTAAGCCATAAATATCAGCAAACCTTTTAATGCCTCATGTCTGCTTTATTAATGCCTCAAATCAGGTTTTAAAATTTATTTAATTTTTACGGTGCGCATTTCAGCAGCGTCACCTCTCACTCACACTCCGCGCACTCATTTCCCTGATAAACACGTACACACACGCCAACACACACAAAATAGTTGTATCATTAATCGTCAATAATAATCAAGAACATATTAAAATTAGTAAAATAAGTCTCCCGGCTGCGCACCAGGATAGACACCTCCCCACACGGTCCCGTCCTCGCCCTGCTCATTTGATTCTGGGACTGCAGGCTCCACAGGACAAAGGTATTTATTCAGGAAAATATATTCGTTAAAAAATTAATTTTTGGAACCGAAAAACACATGGTTTGCTGTACTTTGATGGAGGATATAATATTTTACCTGAATCTGTAATTGGCACCTCTGGAGACACTGCAGTGCTCCTGCTGTCAATACCGTGTTCGCTGTTGTGTTGAGATTTATTACATTAGTTTATTTATTTTTCACACCATTTATGTTATTATAATTTAGTTGTAAACTGACAGTAGCCTACACTAATTCTCTATACCTGGAGGTGATGCGTGAGCGCTTCCATGCGCCACTGCAGGTTCTGCGCTGTACAAGCAGACACTTTCAGTGCACGGCGGGGAGCATAGGACCCTTATTTAGAAAAAGGGTTCTATGTTCCCCTGTCCCATACAAAGCGGGGAACATAGGACCCGGGGAACATAGGTACGCTCCCATCTGGTCACGTGACCAGACAGCCGCTCGCGCTGCGCGCTCGTAGCTAAGCTACTCGGTTCAAACAAGATGTCAAACATGAAGCTCCAGGTCCATTCTCCACCTCTAACCTGTCAGTCACCATAATCACACAGTTTGTCCTCCAGTCCCCCGCCTGCTACGTGAGGAGAAGTGGTGCAGCCGGCACGAAAAAAACTGTGCAAATCGTCGCGCCGCAGCCGCATCGTGATTAAAAAAAAAAAAGGACCCTGGGAAACGGGACTGAGTTTTGGGCTGTTTTGGGCCAGTTTGTGTGTGTGTGTTTGGGTTTGTCTGCATTTCCTTTTGTTGTGGGTGTGTTTGTTTATTGTTGTTCTGTTGCCATGTTTTCCTTTATTTTTATTTCATTTATGTGTGCACCGTGGGTCAGGGGGACCTTTGGGGGAGGGACCTGGCCTGCGCCTCTGGGCAGAGCGCTAGTTCGCACTCGGTTAGTCATTCTCACAACAAACTCGTGTGCTTGTGAAACTAAAGAGCAGACTCAGTTGTCCTTTGCTGTGTCTGCTGCTCGTTAAAATGTTGCCACAGTATATTTTAAATAATGGAATAAAAATAATTCTGACAAGTAGTTGGGAAGGACTGATCGGTCACTGATCGGTCTCTTTTCTGGACTGACCAGAGTGTGAGGAGGAGTCAGAAAAGTTACTACAGGGATAACTGGCTTGTGGTGGCCAAGCGTTCATAGAAACATTGTTTCTTCATCCTTTTTTTTTTTTTTTTTTTTTTTTCCCTTGTCCTGTTCGGCAGCTGGGGCGTGCAATATTGTATGATTGTAGCCTTTTACTATCCGAACAGATTTTAATGTTAGCAGCAGGAGGAGACTGAGTCTCCTCCTGCTGCTGCCTTTATTTAAAGCTGGCATCCGGCATGGCTGCCGGACAGGACCGGGACGGAAACGCTCAGAGAGCAGGGACAGAAAGAGAGAAAGATAAAGAGAGGGAGAACGGGGGGGGGGGGGGCACAACCTATGTACAAAGTCACAATACAAAACAGTGTTGTCGACGCACCACACGCAACCTAGAACAATCCCAAACCCCCAATCTAGACAACACCAAAACAGAGCCGACAACCAACACAGAAAATTACAGAACCATACATACATTTTTTTTTTTTCTTTTTTTCCGAACCATATTAGTGAACAGACCAGGCCACAAAAATAAAAGGAGGTGTAGGGGAGGAAGGAAATGCAAGGACACCACAAACCGTTTTTTTTTTTTTTTTTTAATATAGCTAGTTGTAACTAGTAGTAAACTCGGGGCGTGCATCAAGAGAGGTCAGCTACAGATCACCATTATTCTAACCACCACAAGAAGACAAGGTAACCGAGTATGTGAAGAGTGATTAAAGATCAACGTGATCATGTGAATATGATGGTGACAGTGATGGTGATAGTGATCATGCATATATGATCTCTGACCTCTGAGAAGGCCAGAAGCAGGCCAGAGAGGCCCTCAGAGCCCAGACAGCCGGCGGACATCACAGAGCCCGGATCCAAGCCGCCCCCCCAGGCAGACGCCCACGCTCCAGTCCAGAAACGGGGCAGAGGAAAGCCCCGGCCGGGGACCCCGGCAGTCCCGGGGCCCGGGCCCCGCGGAGCCACGACCGGCAGGAGCCGGTCCACCCCGGGCGCCGGACGCCCGGGGCGGGCAGGGCCGAGAGCTCGAGGCCCAAGAGCCCAGGAGCCAACCCCCCACCCAGGCGGAGGGCCATGACCCACCCGGGAGAACCAGCCCACACGGGCGGCTACCCACCCTAGGCCAGTACACCCCCCAGCGCTCCGGCCATGCACCCCGAGATCCAGGGCATCAGCCCCCACCCCCCCACACCCCCCACCCCCCACCCCACGACCCCCACCTGCAACCCACCCCCCCGTCCACCGCCCGGCCCACCCCTCCCACCCCCTGTCCTCTCCCGCCTCACTCCCCCCCGCCCCAACCCAACACTCATACCCACTCACTCATACTGACACACACACATGCACACACGCACACACACAACCACTCATCCCTAAAACAAACGCACACACACACACACACTCACATTCCAACACACTCACACACTCTCACGCTAACAAGCACACACACACACACACACACACACACACACACACACATACACACACACACACACACACACACACACACACACACACACACACAGTCCATCCTACCCCAAACACACTCACATTCCCGCGTCATCCAACTGTCACATCCTGTGGGAGACACCCCCGGAAGGCAAGGGAACACCGAACCCCACATCCAGGACCCCCCGCCACCCACAACTGCCGCCCCCACCCCCCCACCCCACCGCCGCAGACAGGTATGCACCCCCCTGAGCCAGCAGCCCCCCAAACTTTCTTCATCCTTGAATGTCAGCATGTCACCTCTCCCTTTCATTGTGAAGCAGAATTCACCGAGCGTTGAATTGATCACTCACTAATAGGGAACGTGAACTGGGTTTAGACCGTCATGAGACAGGCTAGTTTTACCCTGCTGATGATGTCTTGTTGCAACAGTAATCATCAGTGGGAGAGCCAGCCAAGGATTTTACAGACCTACCAAGTCTTCACCCAGGAGATGAGGAGAAATTTCGACCACCAAATTAATGGCACGGAGCCTGTGGATCGATGCACACTCAGTTGCCAGGGTACCTGCTGCTTGGGTGAATTCAATAAGGAGATCAGGGCCTGAGCTATGGGCAGCAGTTAAACAACTGCTCTCTCCAGATTTACCTCTACTGAGGACTTCAAGACCACCTCAGTGAAGAGTTAGCCACACATGAGTTCACTGTGGATTTGTCTTCGAGAATTAAATTGGAGAGGGTGCCGATCCTTGGGGACTTTAATCGCCACATTCCCGACCCATCTTGCACTACGGCACCTGAACTGACAACTCTTATGGTCTCCTTTGAATTTATTCAGCCCGCTTCTGGCCCGACTAAAACGTCATACTCTAGACTTGGTTTTATTTCTCATTATAGATATTGACAACTTAACAGTAGAAGATGTTTAAATAAGTGATCACTGTTTTATTCTATTTAACTTGTTGTTTATGTTGTCAAGTTGTACTTATACTGTGGAAACATAGAGACGCATTGTGAGTGATTTGATTTCAGTGCCTTTTCTGCCTTATTTGACCACACTGACTCTGATCCCGGGAGCCTTAGAACTGCAGGCTCCAAAAATAAAAAAAAAAAAAATTTCTTTCATTTGAAAAATCCTGGAAAAAGTGGTGGCTAACCAGCTGACTTCACTTTTGGAGCATTTCATTTGTGAATCTGCCTGCTGAGTTTTTTTTTTTTCCTTTTGGAGACATATTTAATTTTGTGGACAGTTTTGTTTTTGGTGACATTTTTGTTTGTGGGAACTGTTGTGTATCTCTCTCGGGGAGTGAGTTCTCCAGGCACAGAGTGGATGCAGTCCATTCACGTTTAATCCTTTATTGTTTTTGGCGTTTACAAAGGAGAAAGTGACGTGCCTCTCCAGGCCTCTCACCAGTCCGCTGCTGGGTTTCACTATACTGTTTCAAACTGCAGAGTGGACGGATGATTAAAGAAATTCAGCTCATGAAAGGATGCATCTCATTTAATTCATTCATACAGCATCAATTACAGCACAGAGATCTCTTAGAGGAAAAACCAGCAATCCTACATGAAGAGGAAACCCTCCCCAGAGAGGAAATATCTCAGAGGGGACAACCATTCTGTGCAGCAGCAGGATTTCGAGGTACTAATACAGATAATTATCAGAAACAACAGAGCTCAAAACCAACAAACCAATTCCCAATTCGGCCTGGTGGTTGATTTTGCGGTTGACGATGACCGAGTGTCTCTGATGGATTCAATAAAAGGCCTGGAGCATGACGGCCTCAATCCTAAAGTTTTGGGACATGAACACACAAAACAGGATCAATAATAATTAAAATAATATTTAAAAAAAAAAAAAAACACTTTTCCATCTTCTTCTTGATTGAAATACCTCATCAGTTATCGTCTACAGTATTTTAGCATGGTAAGAGTTGGGCTTCAGGATCTGCAGTGTCACAATGACTTTGATGGATTTCCTGAACCAGGGGTAAAACATAGTGTAGATCAGAGGGTTCAGACATGAGTTCAAATACAGCAGCCAGAGCACAAACGGAGAGGTGAAGGTACTTTCCTCCACACCCTGACCTATGAAGGACGGAGCGTAATAAGGGCACAGACAGATCACAAACACCACCACCACCACGCCCAGGGTCTTTGCTGCTTTCAGCTCAGATTTCTTGACGGCGAGGGAGCGCTGATGTGCTGCGACGTGAGAGCGCACGGCCCGAGCCTGAGACACCGCCACCGCAAACACCCTCAGATACAGAATGATGATGACCGTGATGGGAGCGCTGAAGTTCACCACAAAGTCCACGGCGACCGTGGCGTTACTGAGGATCACCACACACTCTCCCCTGCAGGCGCCGTGAGAATCCGACTGTCGGAGGAAGTTTCTCAGGATGAGGGTGGTGCTATAGATGGAGGAACAGACCCAGCAGAGACAGATGCAGACTTTAGTTCTGTTCAGAGTGACTCTGTTGGGGTAGTGCAGGGGATCGCAGACAGCCAAGTAGCGGTCGATTGATATGAGCACCACACTTCCTACTGAAGAAGAGGTAATGATGAAATCTACGATATAATACAGAGCACACGCAGCATCACCCAGGAACCAGCAGGCCTCGGTGGAGAGGATTTCAGCCGGCATCAGCAGGAGGCCCACCAGGAAGTCTGACACTGCCAGAGAGAGGAGCAGGAGGTTGGTGGAGGTGTGGAGCTGCCTGGAGGAGGAGGAGGAGGAGGAGGAAGACATTACTCCTCACACCATGATGTGAGGAGGCCACCAAGTGATTCTAAACTCTGTATTTGTAGACATGACAGAAACACATTCACATGAACAACATGACGCGAAGCGTGTTAATGTCTGAAGACTGATGTGCCTGAAGTGTGAGATGGAAATGATGACCAGCATGTTGAGGACAGCAGTGAGCACAGAGGCGAAGGACAGCAGGACGTGGACCAGCACGGCCGTGGCCGTGGACGGAGGAGGCTTCCTGCAGGAGGAGTTGAAGAGCTGAGGAAAGCAGAGTTCAGCTGGTTCTGCAGCGTCCATCCTCACTGAGAGGAGGAAGAGAGCTGCTGAGTCCTCTGACTCTCCTCTGATCAACCCCAGAAACCGCCCTCTCTCTCTATTGATCTACCGCCCCCACCTCTCTCTCTCGCTCCATGATGGAGCGACCCCGTCACTGAATGCTGGCAGTGCGCATGCACACACACACACACACACACACACACACACACACACACACACACACACACACACACACACACACACCCATCCTTCCTGCCAAACATTTGTGAACTTTTGCTGGTTCTCTGCACCACTCTCAAACCTCACCGATTCCTCCCTGAACAGTGTTGTAGTCCAGACGAGGGTTCGTACAGTCTTCCTCACTGACTCATAGACAGACGCTCACCAGACGCTGTGTTGTTCTACTGCTGCTGTCAGTCAGACATGTGAGCAGCCAAACAGGGGTGCAGCTACAGCCTCAGCCTTATAGGGGCACTTAACAGGAAAAAAGGCCTCCTGACTTTCTTCTAATTATCTGATTAATTTTGTGCATTTTTTTTCATTGTGCAGTGTGATATGAACAGCGAGATATCATGAACTAATGAGAGATATGTTATTTCCGTTTTGTAGGTGTTTCATGTGTCATGTGGGAGGGGCTTACCAAATATAAGGCAGCCATCTTGGCTTGTGAAAGTGCCAAAGTCAGAGAGAATCGGTGGTCCAGCTGTGGGTACTGAGTGTTTTTCTGACTAATGTGTTTGCTGACCGCATACTGGCTGTAAGAAGGAGCAATGGACGGGCTGAAACTGGCCCAAAACCTTTGGTAAATTTTTAAATACTCTTTTATTTTAAGTTGCAAGTAGCTTAATTTCGCTGAAGTGGTCAACTTCAACTACGACATAATATTAAGACTTTTCCAGAAGGAATCACGTCAAACCCCCCCCCCCCCCCTCTCTCTCTCTCTCTCTCTCTCTCTCGGGGTTGTGGCTAACCCCTACAGGTCCTCCTCCCTGTGGGGAGGTGGGCCACATTAAAATCTCTTATGATTCCTGGATGAACAAGGCTACAGTAGTATTTATTCTGGATGAGCAGATGGTCCACTCACCGGTGGAACCTTCCATCCACGGTTAGACCAGCTGTATGGACAGGTTTCCCCTGTTTATACCATGACCCGCTCCGGGGTGGCGAGGTGGGCAGGTGGGGAGTTTGACTGGAGCGGTACACCTGCCTAGCAGTACCACAGGCCAATGCCTTTGGCTCAATTCCCCACAAGCTGGTCCTCGAGGCATAGGAGAGGTGCCATGTTCCAGTCACAGTAAGAGACCGCACCATGGATTACTGCAGCAATTTAAACTTGAGGGTCTCAGCAGGACCAACAACATCCGAGTGGCACAGATTAGAGGTGAGAATCATGACGGGCTGCACCATCTCTGTGATCCTGTTCCAGCAATGAACATGCTGCTGAACTATAATGTCGGGGCCCAAAGTCAAAGTTCTGGATTCACCATAAGCCAATCCGTGCCTTCATGGATGACCTGACCATGACTACCAAGTCAGTGCCTGATGGATCCTGAAGGGGCTTGAGATGCTGATGGGATGGGCCAGGATGTGACTCCAGACCGCAAAATCAAGAGTCATGGTCCTGAAAAAGACCAGAGTTGCAGACAAGTTCCATTTCTCAGCTGATGAAGAGCTTGGGGAAGTTCTTGGTCAACAGCCTCAGAGACACAGCTTCCATCAGGAACACCTGTGGTGAGCTGGAGGGATGGCTTCAGTCTGACCAGCCAGGGAAATTCAAGGCGTGGATCTACCAAAGCAGGATTCTACCAAGGAAACTGTGACCTCTGCTCTGCTGTGAGTTTCCTGTCACCAACCATCATAGAACCGGAGTCAGAGTCAGTCGCTACTCGAGGAGATGGTTTGGAATGTCGAGGAGGTGAAGCAACATCATCCTCTATGGAAATACCTGCGAGCTGAGCCTCTCCTTAAAGTCCATTGAGAAAGAGGTCAAGGTTGTGAGTAAAGGAGCTCCTGGAGCTCCATGAGTCAGTGGACCCCAAAGGGACCAGGTCTGTGGTGCCAGTCCAGATCGGTAGGAAGTGGAAAGCAGAGGCTGCACTGGAGCAGACCGGGTCTCGGCCACGTCTTGGAGTCCTGCTGGGAGAGGTGGCCTGAGGGAGAGCTGGACGAGGAACCAGCACAGACCCTTGGTTTGACAAGGAAAGGAGTCAGTGAGTCCAAAATGAGGAGAGCAGCAGCAGAGAGACATGACCAGCTGCTGAAGACCACCACAGAGGTTACTGTATTAGTGTTCATCAAATTTTTTAAAATTGATCTACGGATCATGAGATTGGAAAAAACATTTTTGCTTTCATTATTCCAGAGGTTTCTAATAAAAACAAACTTCAGACAACATATCACTGTATACACTTCCTTTATTGCCAAGTAATAAACATTGCAATAATGAGCAAGGTCAAGAGAGGAAGAAGCTGTATATTGTGATTTCACTTCCTGATTTAGAACATCGTGAGTCATATAGGGCCAGGAAAAATCTACTGAAGAAACTGAAACCTTTTTTTAATCATTGAGAGGATGAAACTCCTCGAGATGAACCCGATCGTCCTCACATCCACAAGAAAGAGACTGTGAAAAATGTTATTTTCCAATGCAACAAACAAATCAAAGGCACCTCCAATGTTGGAAGAAAGAAGAACAAACCCTTGAGGACTGAACTCATGACTGAAGATGGCCAACGTTTGCTTACCTGAGAACTCAAGGCTGCAGATCCAAAACAGGATCTTCTTTGAGCTGCTGACAGGAAGTTAAGTTGTCACTAGTTTTCTAAGCAGAATTTCCTGTAATCACAAAAAATCCAATCTGAACTGATTTTCCGTTGAATGGCCAGGTATGGATTTGTCTTTTCCACAGAGTGTAATGCAGCCTTCATTTTAAAGCAGAGGAGTCTGGTGTGGTTTCATCAATAGGAGGGGAGCCTTTCTCTCTATGGTTATTCCACCTATGAGACAGATAACTTTGTTTTTCAGCCATATTGAAGAAACGCTTTGTGAACTAAGCACATTCACTCTGCTGGCAGTGACTGTCTCACAATGTGTTTGCTCCCTCTGCTCTGTCTGCCGTTTGATTTGATCAAAATATGAGGTTTTTCTTTTGGTCAGGTCATGATCAATAGAAAATAGATGATGAATAATCACAGGGTGAGCAGGTGCGTTAAAATCAGTCCATCAACAGTAAAGTCAATCCTGAAAATCAAACAGTTCTGCTCTCAGCTTAACCTGTTCAATGACTGGATTCCCAGTGACCAATCAATCACGTTTATTCCCATTTTCTAATTGAAAACTCTAAACTTTTGTGTTGTTGTTTAAAAATGTGGAACTTTCTGAAAACGTTCATTGTCGTATTAACAGTTGCTTATTTTACTCCCAGTAGCTGGAAGGTGATTTAAAACCTTCATAAATGGGCAGCAGGATGTCTCTTCAAGACCATTTCGTCCATATTGATGTGGTCAAAGGAAACGGGGGTCAGTTTCCATGTTTGCTTTCAAATGTTCTTTTTCATGAAGAAAAAATGAAAATGCGGTGAAATGTCTTTGAAATTTCATCTGCTGCTGTTTCCTGCTGCATGTTTCTCCAGACTGCCCCTGACAGCACCGATGCCTCAGCTCGTCTCTCCTGTGTTGTTACCCTGAAGATATCTGCTAAAATAAAGAAAACCATTTCATTTGAAGTTATTTGAAATGTGTTTGTTGGTTCGGTGGGCCGGATTGGAGCCGCATGCAGGCTGATTTGGTCTCAAACCTTCTGGTTTATGTTGAATTATACTGAGAGAAAATGTCACACAAATAAAACACTTTGACAAAGCAACATATGAGAAATTTCTCATTTATCATTTCATGTTGCAATGCGTAGATTTTGGGTTTTTGTTTCGGAGACGTCTTGTATTCACACAGAGAACTTCTCAAAATGACGTCTGTTTCCACGGAAACGGCTGAAATCCTGCCAGCAGTGTGGTTTTCACGTTGGCTCAGGCATCAGTGCTGCTGGTTGATTTTATCATTTAACCACAAACACAGTTTTTATCTGTTTATTCAAACCCTCTGAATGCCGACCGGTTGCTGCTTCTGTCACGTCGTCACTCACTGCGCTCTCCTTTCCCTCTGCACGGTGAAATCCTGCACCTCCATCAACCCAAGATGGCCTCAGCTGGCCGCTGGTCAAACTCTCCATTCAGTGAAACGCAATTCAAAAACCATCAGTCATGAGACAAAAGAAAACAAGTTGAATTTATAATATGAAATCTTTTTTTTTAATTGAAAAAATGAGGAATTAGTGCATACGAGCCTGAGGAACATCAGAAAAATCATTCATTCAAAGAATCTACTAATTAGGAAACCTCCTCAGAGGTTTCAACTTGCAGGCCAGTTTTTATTCTTTCACATCTTTACTGACTGCGGTCTCATTTTTCACTGCAGTCTGACGTCCTTCATCTCTCTGGGTTCAGGACAAACATGGCTGAAGGGCAACAGGGTCTGCTGAGCAGCAGAACGTCATCACAACGCAAGAAATCATTCAGGGAAGAAAAAACAAGTTTTACTGTCAAAACGCTGAATGCTCAACAGACTTCAAGGCGCACATCAGTCTTCCAGTCTAAGACAAAACAACTGCTGAAGTCTGAGTTATTATGAGACTGATATTATTGTCATTATTAACAAAATAGTAAGTTTGTCCTGTAATAAGTTCTCAGTCAATGGCATGGGAAGCAAAGCTCAAAGATTATCTTTGAATGATGAATATGGGGAGTATGAGAATCCTCCAGGGTTTACTGAAAGCACCAAGAGGGCTGGAAATATTAGATTTTTTTC
Source organism: Salarias fasciatus (assembly GCF_902148845.1). Lineage (NCBI taxonomy): Eukaryota > Metazoa > Chordata > Actinopteri > Blenniiformes > Blenniidae > Salarias > Salarias fasciatus. The sequence goes on along the minus strand of NC_043760.1, from coordinate 4,038,303 downwards.
TTTACAGAATTTACTGACAGGAAATGATTGATTTTCTGCCATTTTTCAGAGAAGACATGAGAATCAAAATGCTGCTTGCTGTGATGCATTCAGGGATGCTCGGAAACTTGACGATCTGCTGATCAGGTGTGTGTAAATGCCAGACGAGATGATAGAACCGCAGTTTTCTGTCAGTTGAGTGTTTCTGCACGGCGTGCGGCTGTTTGCGTGTCTGGGTGTGTTCACAGCACGTTGGCCTCACTGGATCCCGGACTCAGGATCTGAAGAGTCACGATCATTTTGGTGCACTTCCTGAACCAGGGGTAGAAAAAAGCGTAGATGAGAGGGTTGATGCAGGAGTTCAGGTAGTAGAGGCAGATGACGAACGCCGCCGACGAGGCGCTGACGACGGCGTCGTCGGCCGACAGCGTGACGCAGTAGTACGGACAGAGGCAGAGGAGGAACACCACCACCACCACGCCCAGGGTCCGAGCCGCCTTCATCTCAGACTTATTCACCGTGACTTTCACTGACCCCCGAGCCGCCGCCGCCGCCGCCGCTGCGACACGAGACCGCACGGCACGGGCCTGAGACGCCGCCACCGCAAACACTCTGACGTACAGAACCACGATGACCGCCACGGGACCCACGAAGGTCAGGAAGAAATTGGCGATTCCAGCGGCGTGATCGATGACGACCGCGCACTCCCCGGCGCAGGAGCTGACCCGGCCCGGGTTCTGGACGTTGCCTCTCAGCATCAGGCCGTGACAGAGAGCAGAGCCGACCCAGCACAGCGAGCCGAGCAGCTTCGCTCTGCCTCTCGTCACTTTGGCGGGATAGCGGAGCGGGTCGCAGATCGCCACGTAGCGATCGATGGATATGAGCACCACTGTCCCGACGGAGGAGGAGGTGATGACGTAGTCCAGGAGGAAGTACAGGCTGCAGGCCAGGTCGCCCAGATACCAGCAGCCGTCGATGAGGAGGACCTGGAAGAACATGATGAAGCCCACCAAGAAGTCGGAGACGGCCAGAGACAGCAGGAGGACGTTGGTGGGAGTGTGGAGCTTCCTGAGGAGGAATCAGCAGAGCGCTCATTACTCACAGCATCTCAGACCGAAAAGAACAGAGAGGAAAAAAACATGGAGCTACTTGAAGTGGTAGATGGAGATGATGACCAGCAGGTTCAGAACCACGGTGAGCAGCGAGATGAAGGACAGCGCGACGTAGATGAGCAAGGACAGCGAGCGAGGACGCACGGTCCTCCTGCAGGACGAGTTGAGCAGCTGAGGGAAGCAGAGCTCAGTTTCCTGGAAGCTCTCCATC